>NC_134214.1:21768242-22077867 GCF_965140235.1 Caretta caretta
TTCAAAAATAAAACAATGTAAAGTTTTAGAGCCTGCCAGTCCACTCAGTCCTACTTCTTGTTCAACAAATCGCTAGGACAAACAAAAAGAAAAGGAGTACTTGTGGCACCTTAGAGACTAACCAATTTATTTGAGCATGAGCTTTCGTGAGCTACAGCTCACTTCATCGGATGCATACCGTGGAAACTGCAGCAGACTTTATATATACACAGAGAATATGAAATAATACCTCCTCCCACCCCACTGTCCTGTTGTTTACATTTACAGAAGATAATGCTGCCTTCTTCTGACTTACAATGTCACCAGAAAGTGAGAACAGGCATTGCATGGCATTTTTGTAGCTGGCATTGCAAGGTATTTACATGCCAGATATGTTAAACATTCATATGCCCCTTCATGCTTCAGCCACCATTCCAGAGGACATGCTTCCATGCTGATGATGCTTGTTAAAAAAATGTGTTAATTAAATTTGTGACTGAACTCCATGGGGGAGAATTGTATGTCCCCTGCTCTGTTTTACCCGCATTCTGCGATATACAGGGCCGTTGTTAGGCATACACGGAATACGCAGCTGCGTAGGGCACCACGTAATTTGGGGCGCCAAATTTCATGGTGCTCATGGCAGCTGCATGCTGTGTATATGGTGCTGATTCCAGCAGCCAGCCCCATTCCCTGGTCAGTCCCCCTGCTCCACCCCCGCCGTGCCCCAATTTGACCCCTTCCCCCAAACCTCTGCCCTTGCTCCACCCCACCCCATCTCTTCCCACCCCTGCTCTGCCCCCATCCTGCCCGCATTCCACCCCTTGCTCCCTCCCCGAGTGACGTGGCCCGCAGGATTAGTGGGGGTACTGGAGCCAGCAGAAGGGTTCTGGCTCACCCCTGCACTCACCAGCGGCGGGAAGCACAGCACCCCTGCCCCAACCCGCTCCGCTCTGCCAACTCCCAGCTGTGTTGCTCCGCTTCCCGCTGGTGAGTGCAGGGGTGGGCCTGACCCCTTCCTCTAAGCGACAGGACTGGGAGCTGGGGGAGTGGAGCGGGCTGGGGCCAGGTTGCTCTACTTTTTGCTGCCACCGGTGAGTGCGGGGGCATGGGCCTGACTCCTGCTGCTGGCACCAGGCCCCCAGCTAATCCTCTATGCTGCCCTGGTCCTCCCTGCCATGCTGCTGCCCCCGACAGCTCCTTGCCCTGCAGCCCTTGAGCGCAACCCTCCCCCCCCACCCCGGCGGAGGGGCCGGGCCCCCCAGCGGAACGGCTGCTTTCCCTGCAGAACGGGTGCAGGTGCTTGGGCTGCGTAGGGCACCACTTCAGGTAGGAACGGCCCTGGCCATATATTTCATGTTATAGCAGTCTCGGATGATGACCCAGCACGTGTTCATTTTAGGAACACTTTCACTGTAGATTTGACAAAATGCAAAGAAGGTACCAATGTGAGATTGCTAAAGATTCGACCCAAGGTTTAAGAATCTGAAGTGCCTTCCAAAATATGAGAGAGACGAGGCGTGGAGCATACTTTCAGAAGTCTTAAAAGAGCAACACTCCAATGCAAAACTACAGAACCCAAGCCACCAAAAAAGAAAATCAACCTTCTGCTGGTGACATTGGAGTCAGATAATGAAAACGAACACGCGTTGGTCTGCAGTGCTTTGGATTGTTATCGAGCAGAACCCGTCATCAACATGGACGCATGTTGCCTGGAATGGTGGTTGAAGCATGAAGGGACATGACTCTTTAGCACATCTGGCACGTAAATATATTGCAACACCGGCTACAACAGTGCCATGAGAGAGCCTGTTCTCACTTTCAGGTGACATTGTAAATAAGAAGGCAGCATTATCTCCTGCAAATGTAAACAAACATGTTTGCCTGAGCAATTGGCTGAACAAGAAGTAGGACTGAGGTGACTTGCAGGCTCTAAAATTTTACATTTTGTTTTTGAATGAAGTGTTTTTGGTACATAATTCTTCATTTGTAAGTTGAACTTTCATGATAGAGTTTACACTACAGTACTTGTATTAGTATTTTTCCATTCACCTATTTCTTTTGTTTTTTACAGTGTAAATACTTGTGATCAAAAATAAATATAAAGTGAGCACTGTACACTTTGTATTCTGTGCTGTAATTGAAATCAGTATATTTGAAAATGTAGAAAACATCCCAAAATATTTAAATGAATGGTATTCTAATGTTGTTTAACAGTGCGATTAATCATGCGATTAATTTTTTTAATCGCTTGACAGCCCTAGTTAAAATGAATAACTGCAATTGTCTGGACTCTGGAGACTTGACTCTTCAAACCAGCCTGTGTCTTGTAGAAGTGGTGTTCTGTAGAGCCCTGCAGTGGGACTGGGATAATAGCCATAATAGCTGGAGCAGGTGGGTAGGATTGTTGTGGGTGGGATTGGGTGTGCAAAAAAGCCCCCAGACTGTGGTAATTTGCAGGAAAACACTAAATCTCTCCTCAGTTTGTCATAAATAGAATTTCAGCCATTTTTTAAAAGAAAGATTTTAATACTTAAATTTAAGCATGGAATAGAAAGAAATTTGATGTGTATTATAACAAGGTTTAAGAAAGATTTGTTTTATTCTTTTAGTGGTAAAAATTGTCTGAATTCCGTTCATATAATAACGGATCCTATTTATTTTTAGTGGCACGGGGAAGCTCTCTCTCTCTTGCAGGATTTGCGGCATCTAAGGTTTTTGTGGGTGGGAACAGGATAAAAATGCAAGAAACAATGCAGAAGCGGGTGGGAGTGGGTATTGTGGAGCAGGAACAGGATGGGAAGGGGATGGGAGTGGGATTAAAAAAATAGTTCAGTGCAGAGCTCGAGTGTTCTGCTTCTAGCTGTTGGGTAAGAGAAGAAGCGTTATCTTTTCTCCCTCTTCCAATGTTTCCTGGATGTTACAAGACAGATAGTTCTCTTCTACTCAATTCATATTTTCCCCCAGACTTTTTGTAGTCTCTTTACTCCTCCATAAATAACTACGCTCTTCTGCTTCCCACAAAGCTCAAACAGCAACAGGAAATTGACATGATTCTTAAGTCTCATTGCTGCCCATAAGGTTCTATATAGCCCCTAGTGAAACTGACCAGTGTCCTGTTAATTTCACTCAATTGACTGGTAAACCTGTGTACCAGTAGAGGCACTGGAGCTGTAGGAAGGCAGCACTGTATCATCAGTTTATATTGGTTTGTGTTAGGAAGACCCTTTGCATCTAGAAGGGCTAAGTAATAACTTAGAAATATTAAAATGAAAGTTTTTAAATTTGTTAAACACTGATGATTTATGCCCCCACAGTTGCCAGAGAAAGCTTCTCCAATTCTCTGAGCGGATTTTTCAAGCCCTTTGATCGAATGCACTGAGTACTGTGTATGAGCACTCTTCTGATTTTTACATCCTTTAGATTGTTATTATAAAAGGATTTTAATACTTGCTGTCAAATGAAAAGTTGATCAGAAGAGTACAGTATAGAAAACTTAAATTCTGGCATACCTACAGACATTTTTTCCTGCAAGTTATCAGAATATTAGTAAATAATTTAGTTTATTGAATGAATGGGGTAGAGAGAGGTGGGGGAAGATTTTTAATAGCAGTTTGAGAGTTGTCCATTTATGCCATAATGCATTGTAAAATGACACAGTTCTTCTTGGACCTATATAGATGGTGCTATTTCAGACTGTCTATGTGTTCAATAAGTTAGTCCATGAAATAATAAAACACAAATACTTGTAGTGACTAGTAGGGTTTCAGGTCTAGAATAACAAAGAGGCCATAAAATATTCTGATTGAATTTTTGATGAAACAATGAATTTTTATTCTAGGAAAGTAGCTCAAGGCTGAGAGGTGCTCAGGTGGGATAGAGCCTCTAAATGAGTAGAGAAGCCCCAGGATTGTCAGGTAATACAATGAAGTGGGGCAGGGCGAAGAAGCAGCAGTATAATTATTCTTCTTGGGAGCCTTAATGAACTTCAGTGAGAGAGCTGCATGACAGCATGGAGTACCAATCATACTGCTGATGATACAAATTGATTATTATGATGCTGAAACATTGCCAGCTCTCATCATCTCCGACCTTGTCTGATTCACAGCTGTGTGAGCAGCTGACATCTCCAGCCAGACAATCAAAGTACGTGTTGTAACTGCTAAACCACAATGCAATTATCCATTGCACCGCATGTCGGCAAACCTCAAAGCTCCCCTGGAGAAATGAACATTTATTTGCATTTACTTTCAATCTTAAAATTTCTGTTATTCCTTGCAAATTTTCTAGTCATCATTTAATGTTGGCAAATCTTTTTTTAAACAAAATCCCCCTTAGGGATAAACATTAATTTAATAAAATTCTGTTTTTAATAGCAGAGACTGTCAGTGCTGCGTTCAACCAATAAACTGTTTAATGAAATAAATCTTTTTACATTTTCATTTTCTACCAGTTATAAAACTTCTGGAAGGCATTAAGCATTTCTTCTAATCAGTGAAAGTGTATGTCCCATAATGTAGTTCTCTGGTCCATCCGAGGTCACGTACCATTTTAAAACAACTAAACAAAACACAAAAACCTTGCATTTAAGTGAGGATGTGTTAATTTGCAGGTAATCTAGATGGATCACTAAACTGAAATTGCCTAAATCTCTTCTCCCAAACCAGTGAGGTAATTGTATTGGGATAACTGGTTTTGATTTAGTGTTATGTAAAATATAAATTCAGGATTCTGTGCATGTGGCATGGAATCTTAGTGGGGGAAACTTTAAAAAAATGTTTTGGGTAAGATATGATTTTTAGACCTGAATTTTAATTAAAAATGTTATAATTTGACATAAAAACCCTCTGGATTCTCTCTAGTTTTTAAAAAAGGTCTTTTTATGGGACACTGAACAAAACTGTGAGGGATGTGGGAGATCCCTGAAATGTTTTATGAATAAGTTCTTCTGTTTGACTGTTGTTGTCGTTTGCTGTATTGATTACAAGGCGTTAATTCCAGGCAGGCAGGAAAGTAGTAAATAGTCTCAAAACCGCACCGTTCACGGAATGGACCATGGAGGTGTCATTTTCTTTTTGAAGTTTACTCTGAACATGATGATTTCAACATCCTGGCTTGGTACAGGGCTGATGGGATGGATCCAGGCAGAAACTGGAACAAAGGACTTTAGGAGGGATAAAAGCACAACCCTGAAGTGGGGCTGAGAGAGTGTGTGAAAGAGAGGCAAGGACTTTGGAGCCTGGAAAACTAGGCCCACTTAAACCTTAGGTAAGATGGTTTTGCTAAAACCCTTTTCTCTTGTTATGCTGTGTTCCTACTGCTGGGATTAAACAATTTGTTTTTTGAGAAAACTATTTTCACTGGTGGTCACAACTCCCAAAGATGTCAAACCCCATCAGACCTGCTGAGTAATCAGTTGGCACACATGTGGGTGTGAATAGCAGTGCCTACTGAAGTGCTGCACAGTAACCCCCCCCCCATGTGGATGCTGGGGGGTGCAAACTAAGAGATTCCTAGTTTGCATTAATGTAATCGTCTTCAAACAGGGCTATATTAACATGAACTAGGAACCTTTTAGTTTCTGATGGCACATCCACATAGGGGAGTTACTTCGGTACGCACTGCTATTTAGCCCCCCCCTTCCCTGTTAGTCCAACTGCAGAGCGGTGTAGAGACACCAAGAGGCCTAATACGTGGGGGAGGGGTGCAGACACAAGGGGAAGGTCTAAGGCGCAACAGACACTGAACTGTGACAAAAACGGTGGACCATATTCTGTCAAGTGCATGAAAAGTGGTGTAGCCACCCTGTCTTCCTCCATAAGTGGATATGTGGGCTACTGTAAGGTGTGTTTAACATGCACTTGTACATAGGCTACTAGCAAGCTTGCCATACTACCATTATATTTCAACAAAGAGACAGAATAGTTGAGGGCAAAAGGGAGTGTATGCATAGCAACCATTAGTGAGTCAGGGAGTATTTGTCAACTTGCAAACCATGCCCCAGACACCTTGGCTACGTCCCTGCATGGAAGGCCTATGGAGCAGCATTTCCAGTGTGTCAGCTTTCTTGATTCTGGACACTAACTTTTGCTCTGTGCTCCTACTGCTGGCAATCAGTTTGTTGGCATGTGCCTATACTCATCATGACTCAGAACTTGGCTCAGTATTTTGTTTTCCGTATGAATATTTTGCAGTAGCAATTGATGGAGTGTCACGATTCCCAGAACTGTGTGGCCTTTAATGTTGCTTCTCTTCTAAAAAGAAATGCTAACATAAGATGCTACTTAAGTTTATAAACAAATATGGGCATGTTAACATCTCCTTTTGGAAGAGAGGTGAATAAGTATTCTAAATGTTGACTTTTGCAAGAGTCTTATACACAAGAGGGAGAAAACAAAACAGTGCGAAAAGGTGTGTTTTTAATACAAATGAAGTCAACATGTAGCTAACTTTTAAGTTCAATTCCTCATAATGAAGATGGGATTGCTATGTAACATTGAAAATGATTGTTTGAACATCTTATTTGTACAAGTAAGTGAACTGCATGGCAACTGAAGAGAACTTTTCTCAAAGCTACTAATTACAGCTGTGATGTTAGAAGAAATAGCCGACCATTCAGAGTGATTGAATCCCCTTTGGACGAACATTGCATGGAAGAGCCAAAGACTATAATGCACTGGAATAGTACCTTTTTTAAAGGTAATAATGATATTTTTAAAGCTATGGGACAGAAGCACTTTCTATCTCCTTCTGCCTCCCAAGAAATGCTTGGTGGTCTGCTTGAATATAAAATAGTTGTTCTAAGTATGGTTGTGGTTGCGGAGTTCTACATGGGTTGTCTTCAAAACCAGCTTTACTCGAGCATCAGTCTTTGAATTACTTCACTGGGAGAATATGCAGAGTGCACCAGAAGTCTTAATTGTAATCGTTCTTTCCTTTTTATTTTTTTTAGTTGCCTGGATTGAAGCTAACAAATTCTTAAAAATAAGTTAACATAAACTTGTTTCTGAACTAGAGTGGGAATTCTTATAGCTGTTTCAGATAAACGAAACAGCATTTTCAATTTATAACACCATGAAAAAAGAATCAAATGAAAATGCATCCAGAGTACCAGCAACTTTTTAAGAGGCTCGCCTTCACCTGCACTGGCTTCTCCAAAGAGATTTAAAAGCTTTTTTGGCAGGTGGAATATACATCTCTTACTGAAGTCTTGCTTCATAGCCAGCTGTTTTAAAACCATGTTGCTGAACGACAGGAAAAGGCATATCCTAAAACCCATTATGATTAAAACACAAATGAATAGGGTCCTACCAAATTCATTGCCATGAAAAATGTGTCACGGACCATGAAATCCGGTCTTTTGTGTGCTTTTATCCTGTACTATACATATTTCACAGAGACCACCAGCATTTCTCAAGTTGGGGGTCCTGACCCAAAAGGGAGTTGCTGGGGGTTCACAAGGTTATTTTAGGGGGTTGTGGTATTGCCACCCTAACTTGTGCACTGCTTTCAGAGCTGGGCGGCCAGAGAACGGCTGCTGTTGGCCAAGCACCCAGCTCTGATGGCAGCATCCTGCCAGCAGCAGCGCAGAAGTAAGGGTGGCAATGCTATACTATGCCACCCTTATTTCTGTGCTGCTGTCTTTAGAGCAGGGCAGCTGGAGAGTGGTAGCTGCTGATTGAGGGCCCAGCTCTGCAGGCAGCATCGCAGAAGTAAGGGTGGCTATACCATGCCATGCTATCCTTACTTCTGCTCTGCTGATGATGACGACTCTGCCTTCAGAGCTGGGATCCCGGCCAGCAGCCGCTGCTCTCCAGCTGCCCAGCTCTGAAGGCAGTGCCACCAGCAGCAGCAGCACAGAAGGAAGGGTGCAACCCTCCCTTAATAGCCTTGCAAACTCCCCCCCCCCCCCCCACACACACACACAACTCCTTTTTGAGTCAGGACCCTGACAATTACAACACCGTGAAATTTCAGATTTATCTGAAAACATGAAATTTACAATTTTAAAAATCCTATGAATGCGAAATTGACCAAAATGGACTATGAATTTTGGTAGGGCCCTACAGATGGGAGAGAGAGAGCTGAAAATAAGACATAGTAATTATTAGAATTCTTGAAACTAAATTTATGAGCACCTGTTAAGCTACTCAGCATTTCTTTTCTTGGCAAGTTAATCAAGAAAGTGGTGACATCTAAGCTCCAGCATCACTTGTCCTCCATCAGCATTGTGTATCCTTCACAATAATTTTTAGGGCAGAACATGGTATAGCAAAGGCCCTGCTAATTTTGATTAATCTAATGGCCTCAGATTAGAAACAATGCTGAATGTCTTTGCTGAATCACAATAGGGTAGGTGCTTCGATCGCTTGGAGGCATGGAGGACACTTCTAATCAAGCAGACCCCTCTATTTTGTGGCTCCCCATAATACACAATATTCTTTCCTCTCTAAATATCTGCATGAGACCTCTCAAGATGTACAATGTCATGGACTCGTGCTAGCAGAAGATAGTGTGCAGAAGATACTTGACTACTTCGCCAGCTATGCACCTTTTGCTTCTCACCCAGGTATTCTAATACCTGGAAGAGATAAATGGAGGGATAAAGAACAGGTAGCTAAAGCTCAACGGGAGGAAGACATAATTACTTATGGCATTATGAACTTTGATGGCTGGCTGTCTATAATATTGCACCTTTAAATTGTGAACTATGTGGAATGTTCAAAAACTGGTCTGTAGGTTTTTGTTTGATAATCCAAAATAGTTTCTTAGGGCTTGTCTTCATTACTGGGAGATTGATGCAGGTGCAATCGATGCAGCGGGGGTTGATTTAGCAGGGCTAGTGAAGATCTGCTAAATTGACGGCATAGCAGTCTCTGGTTGACTCTGGTACTGCAGGTCCCCAAGAAGAGTAAGGTAAGTCAACCAGAGAGCGTCTCCCATCAATGCACTGCAGTAAAGACGCTGTGGTAAGTCGCCCTAAGCTATGTCACGCAGCTGGAGTAGAGTAACTTAGGTCGACTTACCCCAGTGTGTATACAAGGCCTTAGTTTTGTAAGATTTGTAACTGCACTGTGCTTACAGAGATCATCTTACTTACTAGTAGTCTAACCTCATTAACAGTAGACAACGTCAGACCAGTTGTCAAATTAGTATGAAGTCTAAGTCATGCAGAACTTCCCCCATATGGATTTCTCACAGATGGATTTCTTTCCTCTCTGACTGGCCAGGCAGACATGTACACTTTCCACATTGGACCACTGTTGTACATGAAACAGAAGCCACAGCCTCCTCACACCTGTTCACATCTGAACTCTACTAGTTTCTTTGTTCACTTCTGAACAGAATATAAAGTACTGGCCTATCTACAGAGCTATAAAAGAGAGGGACCTGGCTGCTACAGAAATTGCCTTACCTTCTGTGGCCTTGCAAAGTAGTTGTACTCCAGAGTACAGCTGATGTGGCTATAAAGATCTAAATTTAGGTTATTGGTGGCTGGGAACAGAGCTTTCCTAGTAATAGGACGCTGGCTATAGAATTCTTTGCCTTAAGAGACTGTATGGAGCCCAACCCTAGCTTTGTTTATTTTGAAAGGTAAGATTTAGCTTTCTGTAAAAAGTCTCTTCCATGGGAATGATGCCTATAAATAAATAACTTGGCCCTTAAACGGTGACAGGTTTCAGACTGGTAGCTGTGTTAGTCTGTATCAGCAAAAAGAACGAGGAGTCCTTGTGGCACATAAGAGACTAACACATTTACTTCAGCATAAGCTTTCGTGGGCTAAAGCCCACTTCATCAGATGCATGCAGTGGAAAATACAGTAGGAAGATAGATATAGATATATACAGAGAACACGAAAAAATGTGGGTTGCCATACCAACTCTTAACGAGGTCAATCGATTAAGGTGGGCTATTATCAGCAGGAGAAAAATAACTTTTGTAGTGATAATTAGAATGGCCCATTTCAAGCACTTGACAAGAAGGTGTGAGTAACAGTAGGAGGAAAAGTAGCATGGAGAAATTGTTTTTAGTTTGTCTAATGACTCATCTACTCCCAGTCTTTATTCAAGCCTAATTTAATGGTGTCCAGTTTGCAAATTAATTCCAGTTCTGCAGTTTCTCGTTGTAGTCTGTTTTTGAAGTTTTTTTGTTGAAGAATTGCGACTTTTATATCTGAAATTGAGTGTCCAGGGAGGTTGAAGTGTTCTCCGACTGGTTTTTGAATGTTATAATTCTTGACGTGTGATATGAGTCCATTTATTCTTTTGCGTAGAGACTGTCCAGTTTGGCCAATGTACATGGAAGAGTGGCATTGCTGGCACATAATGGCATATATCACATTGGTAGATGTGCAGGTGAACAAGCCTCTGATAGTGTGGCTGATGTGATTAGGTCCTATGATGGTGTCCCTTGAATAGATATGTGGACAGAGTTGGCAACAGGCTTTGTTGCAAGGATAGGTTCCTAGGTGAGTGTTTTTGTGGTGTGGTGTGGTGCTGGTGAGTATTTGCTTCAGGTTGGGGGGCTGTCTGTAAGCGAGGACTGGCCTGTCTCCAAGATCTGTGAGAGTGAGGGATCATCCTTCAGGATAGGTTGTAGATCCTTGATGTTGCACTGGATTGGTTTTAGTTGAGGGCTGAAGGTGACGGCTAGTGGCGTTCTGTTACGTTCTTTGTTGGGCCTGTCCTGGAGTAGGTGACTTCTGGGTACTCTTCTGGCTCTGTCAGTCTGTTTCTTCACTTCAGCAGGTGGGTATTGTAGTTGTAAGAATGCTTGATAGAGATCTTGTAGGTGTTTCTGTCTGAGGGGTTGGAGCAAATGCGGTTGTATCGTAGAGCTTGGCTGTAGACGATGGATCGTGTGGTGTGGTCTGGGTGAAAGCTGGAGGCATGTAGGTAGGAATAGCGGTCAGTAGGTTTCTGGTATAGGGTGGTATTTATGTGACCATCGCTTATTAGCACCATAGTGTCCAGGAAGTGGATCTCTTGTGTGGACTGGTCCAGGCTGAGGTTAATGGTGGGATGGAAATTGTTGAAATCATGGTAGAATTCCTCAAGGGCAGCTTTTCCATGGGTCCAGATGATGAAGATGTCATCAATATAGCGCAAGTAGAGTAGGGGCATTAGGGGACGAGAGCTGAGGAAGCGTTGTTCTAAATCAGCCATAAAAATGTTGGCATACTGTGGGGCCATGTGGGTACCCATAGCAGTGCCACTGATTTGAAGGTATACATTGTTCCCAAATGTGAAATAGTTGTGGGTGAGGACAAAGTCACAAAGTTCAGCCACCAGGTTTGCCGTGACATTATTGGGGATACTGTTTCTGATGGCTTGTAGTCCATCTTTGTGTGGAATGTTGGTGTAGAGGGCTTCTACATCCGTAATGGCCAGGGTGGTGTTTTCTGGAAGATCACCAATGGATTGTAGTTTCCTCAGGAAGTCAGTGGTGTCTCTAAGACAGCTAGGAGTGCTGGTAGCATAGGGTCTGAGGAGAGAGTCTACACAGCCAGACAATCCTGCTGTCAGGATGCCAATGCTTGAGATGATGGGGCATCCAGGATTTCCAGGTTTATGGATCTTGAGTAGCAGATACAATACCCCAGGTCGGGATTCTAGGGGTTTGTCTATGCAGATATGTTCTTGTGCTTTTTCAGGGAGTTTCTTGAGCAGATGGTGTAGTTTGTTTTGATAACCCTCAGTGGGATCAGAGGGTAATATCCTGTGGAATGCGGTGTTAGAGAGCTGCCTAGCAGCTTCTCGTTCATATTCCAACCTATTCATGATGAAGACAGCACCTCCTTTGTCAGCCTTTTTGATTATGATGTCAAAGTTGTTCCTGAGGCTGTGGATGGCATTGTGTTTTGCACGGCTGAGGTCATGGGGTAAGTAATGCTGCTTTTCCATAATTTCAGCCTGTGCACGTCGGCGGAAGCACTCTATGTAGAAGTCCAGTCTGTTTCAACCTTCAGGAGGAGTCCACCCAGAATCCTTCTTTTTGTAGTGTTAGTAGGATGGTTTCTGTGGGTTAGCATGCTGTTCAGAGGTGTGTTGGAAATATTCCTTGAGTCAGAGATGTCGAAAGTAGGATTCTGGGTCACCACAGAACTGTGTCATGTTTGTGGGGGTGGAGGGTCAGAAGGAGAGGCCCCGAGATAGGACAGATTCTTCTGCTGGGCTAAGAGTATTGCTGGATAGATTAACAATATTTTTGCGTGGGTTAAGGGAACCACTGTTGTGGCCCCTTGTGGCATGTAGTAGTTTAGATAGTTTAGTGTCCTTTTTCCTTTGTAGAAAAGCAAAGTGTGTGTTGTAAATGGCTTGTCTAGTTTTTGTAAAGTCCAGCCACGAGGAAGTTTGTGTGGAAGGTTGTTTTTTATGAGAGAATCCAGTTGTCCAATGCCTCTCTGCCATGTACATTGGTCAAACTGGACAGTCTCTATGTAAAAGAATAAATGGACACAAATCAGATGTCAAGAATTATAACATTCATAAACCAGTCAGAGAACACTTCAATCTCTCTGGTCACGCGATTACAGACATGAAAGTTGCGATATTACAACAGAAAAACTTCAAATCCAGACTCCAGCGAGAGACTGCTGAATTGGAATTCATTTGCAAATTGGATACAATTATCTTAGGCTTGAATAGAGACTGGGAGTGGCTAAGTCATTATGCAAGGTAACCTATTTCCCCTTGTTTTCCTAACACCCCCCCCTCCGCCCCCATTCCTCAGACGTTCTTGTTAAACCTTGGATTTGTGCTGGCAATGGCCCACCTTGATTATCATACACATTGTAAGGAGAGTCATCACTTTAGATAAGCTATTACCAGCAGGAGAGTGGGGTGGGGGGAGAGAAAACCTTTTGTAGTGATAAACACGTTTTTTTCATGATTTGTGTGTATAAAAACATCTTCTGTATTTTCTACAGTGTGCATCCGATGAAGTGAGCTGTAGCTCACGAAAGCTTACGCTCAAATAAATTGGTTAGTCTCTAAGGTGCCACAAGTACTCCTTTTCTTTTTGAATAAATTAGAGTGCTGAACAAATGTCCACAATCTTCATATTAGGGATGTTGCCGTTTCTGAAAGCTAGTAGTTCAGGAAACTCCATGGTTACTGGAGAGAATCCTGTGTGCAAATGAGAGAGCGTGCAGACGGTATATTACTGTAGTTCTTACAGTAGAGAGGAAGAGTGGTCAAGTTTTTGTTGAGAAGTAGCTCAAGGAAACCCTTGCACTCAGAACAAACTTACTGAGTAAGGCTAGAAGGGCAGGCTTCAACCATTGAAGAAACTGTGTACTCCAATAAACAGTTTCAGGGATGCAAATTTCGGCATCACATCTTAACCCACGTCATTCACCATTAAGCTTTCTGAGCCAAAGATCAAATAATTAGCAGAACTAATTTCAACAAATATCAGAGTTTGGGGATCATTGTTCATGAAAGCTTGCTGTACAGGTCAAAGAGAAGGAAGATTAAACACCCCTGATTTAGGCTAGCTTGGTCATCTCCAGGAACAAAAAAGCACAACATTTTCTTCCAGCTTTGTGGTTTCTTGCATGATGCTGCTGCCAGGGCTACCAAAGGTAATATCAGGCAAGACTTCCTTGACATACAGTGGAAACTTATTTACTACATTGCCTTTTGATAGAAGCACAGAATGCCTTCAAATGACAAAAGTGGAAATATTGGATGGTGACAAACATTACTTGTCTCACGTAAAGTTTGCTGGGCACTTTACAGGCTATAAGAAAATTATTTCTGGGAAGAGCTTAAAACTGTAGTGCAGGCATAATACAGATAAACAAGTGAGTTGGGAGGTATGAGGAACTAAAAGGAGGAGGGTGGAACTGAGCAGCCTAAAGAAGGGAAGAGGAAGCAAAGTGAGGGTTGGATGATGGTAAGAGGAGGAGGTGAGGTGGAGGGTGCGAATAGCAAGTGAGATAGCTTTAGTAAAGCAAAAGAACTTGGGTGGGGAGGCAGGAGCCCCTGCTGCTGGAGCAACGAGTTTTAGCAGGCTTAAGCCCTTGTTTAGTTTAAATATAGTTCTGCTCTGTAGAAATAGTGTTGTAGAGTTCCACACGAATGTGGAATTTTCAGAAGCACTGAAGTCACTTAGGAATACAACTCCCATTGGATTTGTGCTCTAAATTCACATAGGTGCTTTTGAAAATAACACCCTTTTTGTGTCAGTGAATTGTGGCTCAAATTGGCTCAAGTCAAGCCTCTCAAAATGGGTGCATATCGTTAGGTTCCTAGAGGCATATGCAGACACCTAAATGAGTGGCCTAATAATTGTGAGCACTCATTGACTTCAACAGGAGTTGCTAGGTACATTCCATTCCTGAAAATCAGGACGAAGTGAGGATTTAAGACCATAGGCATATATTTTGGAAAAGCTTGGCCTCAGTTCATAAATAGAAAGAGATGGTTTTTTCAGACTGTTGCATCTGTAAAAACTCAGCCTAGCATCTAACACCTAAGCTGGGTTCTTTCTGGTTTGTGCTTTACAAACAGTAAAGAAATGTTGAAGCTTTTCATGCCAAATTCTGCTGTCAGTTACTTGTGCAGCTACATTGTCCTCACTCAGTTATATCTAGTGACAGAATAAGAACTGGAATTTTGCTAAAATCTCTGATGCATGAGCCAGAGTTTAATTTGATTAGCAGTGTTGATTCTGAAGCACTAAGAGGAGTAAAAAACCCTGTCACTAAAGTTAGAGTATTCTCCAAATACCCACTGGGGAGCAGATATTTAGGGTTAGATTTTTGTGATACTTTTTCAGTAGGTCTATGATTAATCACAGTTGTGATAAATGAAGGGGGTTAGCTCCCTTTTATGGACACCCAGCCAGCCAGTTAGCTGTAAAATTCCTGTTAGTAGCTGTTCGCTACATGCTTTACCTGTAAAGGGTTAAAAAATCCATAGGTAAAAGAAGGGGGTGGGCAGCTGACCAAAAGAGCCAATTGGAAGGCTTTCTAAAATTGGGGAAAAAAGACCTTCCCTTTGTCTGTTGTGGCTCTCCAGAGAGGGGGGACAGAGCAGCGATGCTGTAAAAAGCTTTGGACTAGGTATGAAATCATCAGATCATACCTAGAAACTACTCATTTGAAACCCCAGATATGTAAGTAGATCAGGAAATGTCTAGGAAGACGCGATTAGGTTTATCTCTGTTATTTCTTTATGGCTTGTGGACTCCTCTGTGCTTACCCCAGGTACTTTTGTTTTGCTTGTAACCCTTAAGCTGGACCTCAAAAAGCTATCTTGATGTTTAATCGGTGTAATTGTTTTTTTAAAACCTAGCAAAAAGCCTAAGTTCCAGATGTATTTCTTTCTTATTGTTTTAATAAAATTTACCTTTTTTTTTTTTTTAAGAACAGGATTGGACTTTTGTGTTCCTGAGAGGTTTGTACATATGTTATTTGATTAGCTGGTGACAAAAGCTGATTTCCTTTGTTTTCTTTCTCAGCTCTTCCCCAGAGTGGGGGTGAAAGGGCTTGAGGGTGTACCCCCCCAGGAAGGAATTCCCAAGTGCACCTTCCCGGGCTCTCAAAAGAGTTTTTGCACTTGGGTGGTAGCAGCATCTACCCATCCAAGGTCAGAAAAAAGTTGTAACCATGGGAGTTTAATAAAAGCCTGGAGTGGCCAGTATTAATTTTTAGAATCCTTGCAAGCCCCCACCTTCTGCACTCAAAGTGCCAGAGTGGGGAATCAGCCTTGTCAGTAGTTAACTCATGCGATTAACTCAAAAGAATTAATTGCGATTAAAAAAAATTAATCACGATTAGTTGCACTGTTAAACAATAGAATACCAATTGAAATGTATTAAATATTTTTGAATGTTGCTCTACATTTTCAAATATATTGATTTCAATTACAACACAGAATACAGTGTATAGTGCTCACTTTATATTTCTGATTACAAATATTTGCACTGTAAAAATGATAAACAAAAGAAATAGTATTTTGCAATTCACCTCATACAAGTACAGTAGTGTAATCCCTTTATCGTGAAGGTGTAATTTACAAATCTAGATTTTTTTTTGTTTCATAACTGCACTCAAAAACAATGTAAAACTTTAGCGCTTACAAGTCCACTGAGTGCTACTTTTTGTTCATCCAATTGCTAGACAAACAAGTTTGTTTACATTTACAGGAGATAATGCTGACTGATTCTTATTTACAATGTCACCTGAAAGTGAGAACAGGCATTCGCATGGCACTTTTGTAGCC
This sequence comes from Caretta caretta, assembly GCF_965140235.1. Lineage (NCBI taxonomy): Eukaryota > Metazoa > Chordata > Testudines > Cheloniidae > Caretta > Caretta caretta. The sequence goes on from NC_134214.1 coordinate 21,784,454, forward strand.
AGTATTGCAAGGTATTTACATGCCAGATATGCTAAACATTCATATGCCCCTTCATGCTTCAGCCACCATTCTAGAGGACGTGCTTCCATGCTGATGATGTTCATTAAAAAAAATGCATTAATTAAATTTGTGACTGAACTCCTTAGGGGAGAATTGTATGTCTCCTGTTCTGTTTTACCCACATTCTGCCATATATTTCATGGTATAGCAGTCTCAGATGATGACCCAGCACACGTGCATTTTAAGAACAATTTCACAGCAGATTTGACAAAATGTAAAGAAGGTACCAATGTGAGATTTCTAGGGATAGATACAGCATTTGGCCCAAAGGTTAAGAATCTGGAGTGCCTTCCAAAATCTGAGAGGAACGAGGTGTTGAGGATGCTTTCAGATATCTTAAAAGAGCAACACTCCAATGCAGAAACTATAGAACCCAAACCACCAAAAAAGGAAATCGACCTTCTGCTGGTGACATCGGACTCAGATGATGAAAATGAATATGCATCAGTCCACTCTGCTTTGGATTGTTATCAAGCAGAACCCGTTATCAGCATGGACGCATGTCTTCTGGAGTGGTGGTTGAAGCATGAAGGGACATATGAATCTTTAGCGCATCTGGGACATAAAATATCTTGCAACACTGGCTACAAAAGTGCCATGCGAACGCCTGTTCTCACTTAGAGGTGACATTGTAAATAAGAAGTGGGAACCATTATCGCCTGCAAATTGTAACCAAACTTGTTTGTCTGAGCAATTGGCTGAAGTAGGACTGAGTGGACTCATAGGTTCTAAAGTTTTACATTTGTTTTATTTTTGAATGCAGTTATTTTTTGTACATAATTCTACATTTGTAAGTTCAAGTTTCACTATGAAGAGATTGCCCTACAGTACTTGTATTAAGTGAATTGAAATGTACTATTTCTTTTGTTTTTAGAGTGCAAATATTTGTAATCAAAAATAAATATAAAGTGAGTACTGTACACTTTGTATTCTGTGTTGTAATTGAAATCAATGTATTTGAAAATGTAGAAAACATCCAAAAATATTTAAATAAATGGTATTCTATTATTTCATAGTGTGATTAATCGCAGTTACATTTTTTAATTGCTTAACAGCCCTTTTGTCACTTTAAAGAGAGCCAGATACCTTAAATTAATTATGAAATGACAAAGAGAAACTGAAGTTCAAACAAAACATTTATTTTTTTACTTGAACTGATTTTTTAAAAACATGGTCTGTAAGGTGTTTGTAAAATCTGGTTATATTTTACATCCTCTTTCCTGAAGAGTCTGAATTAAAATGTCATAGGAAATGGTATCCGAGCAGTGTATACCTCCCTCTGTAATCACCAACTGCCTGGTTGAGAGAGGATAATGATTCTCAGGTTGCTAATTAGCCGTTCTTCATTGCAGTAGCTGAGGTTACAGCCTTATGTGACACCACAATTGAGGCCCTACGAAGAGCTTGCCCTGGTATAGCAAAGAGAGGGAAATGGAGACCTGATACTTCCAAAATATGCATGTGTGGTTAGGAAACAAAACAAACATTCATAAGAGATTCCTTTGAAAAAAAATCCATTTTATTCACCATAATGAAACACTAAAAGGCAAAAAATAAATTTGTTTGGGGCACATTTCATTTCAGCACAAGTAAAAGATCTCCAGATTTGTAGGCACTGCAGACTATTTTCTTGGTATGATTCCCAAAGAATTGGGATTTATTCCCTTTTAGGAATAGAGGCTAAAGCTGCCTTTTCAGTTTCGAAATGTTCCTAGAAGGACCTGTTGAGTTGAGTGAGATGTAGAAGTTGGTGGTGTCAGAAGTGTTGGAAGACTTTTTCAATAGGACGTTTAGGGGAGAGAGCAGCCCAAGTGCCAGTGAGATGATTGCTACAAACAAACCCTTTTTTTTTAAACAAAAACAAAAAAACCCTGCTTAAGCCTTGTCATGGGCCAGTTGAAGTTCATATGCACCTGTGAAATTGTTGCTATAACAGTCAGTGTTTTCTGACACTGGTGGATTATTCATTGTGTTGCCTGCATCCTGTCTACATTTAGTGTTCCGATAGTGGCTACAAGTGATAGAGCTGCAACCATAGGAACATTTTTAGGAAAAAATGTACTGCAGACTTGGTTAGATCAGTGGTTCCCAAACTGGGGTTCGTGAAATGTTACAGGGTGTTCTCAGGGGGAAAAATTCCCTAATGGCAGACAGAGTTGTCCCTAGGAACACTGGGCAGTGCGGGGCCAGCAGCCCAGAGCCCCTGGATTTCCAAAAGCTAAGCAAATGAAAGCAAGCATATCTATCACACGGAGGAGATTTAAACTGCAAGACTCCTTATAAGACATAGAAAGGGAGGTGGATATTTTTTGCTGTTTTTAAAATTAAATAGGCAACTAAGTGTTGTTTTTTAAAATTATGATGAAGAGCAGCTTTAAGCTTTGTTGTAATGTGCGTTGTTTGCCTGGACTGTTCAAGACCTGAATGCTTGTGTAGGAGGAACTCTGAGTTGGCTTCTTAAATCCCTTCCTGCTGTTTCACATCTGATACTCCTTGATGAAACATCGGAGCCTTGTCTTATAACAGACTTCTTCAAAGTGACAAACTACGAAAGAGTGATCTTGGAAGAGTGTTGCTGTTTTCATAATGTAATAAAAATACTGTAATGATAAATAATAATAAATAGTGTGTAATAAGCATGTCATAAAAACAAATTTTATATTTGCAAGATCAATATTTTTATAATTTATACTCCGGTAAAGGAGAAAATCCCTGGAAATATTCATTTTTAGGAGGGGGTTCAAAAGACTTGACATTTTAGTGAAAGGGGTTCAAAAGTTGTCAAAGTTTGGGAACCACTGCCTTAGATCCTAACCTTTTACTCACAATTTACATGGAATTCTTCAGTTCACTAAGAAATAATTCTATCTACTGAATGAAAAGAGTGACAAACTCAGAAAAGTAATATATCCTTTGATAAAGTTACAGGGAAGAAGAAACTTGAAGTCTTGGTGCTTGTATTGCTAATTCAATCTGTAATTATGGCTGTAGGGCATGAAGTCAGTAACTACATGACAATTTGAAATCCTATACAGAACACTAAAAAAGTTATGTCTAGCAGCACCATATAGTTGCAATTACTGTTGACCTTCTAACATCTGCCACATGACTGCGGTGACTATAAGTATCATGAATTGTAACCTGTGAAGAAAGCTCGTGTATAAACAAAACTGAAACATGACAGACTTTATTGTAATTTGCAAGTATCTTACTCTGTCTGACTGAACTGTTGTACAGTGTTTAACTCCGCATTCAAGCATTAGAGTTTGTGTGGCTACTTTCAGCAGACAGGTTGTAGCTTTTCTCCAATACATTCTCCAAGCAAGTTCCAGAGTTTTCTGATGTCTTCATCAGTTCCCATTTGTCCCCTGTTTTTTACAAAAGCTATCAATTTGTGCATTAGTTGTTTAGCGCATACTAATGAAAAGGAGTAGCATTCTGGGGAAACCATTTTGAGAGCTGCAGGAGCTCTGGATATCTTTTGGGTGTGCTTCATAATATTGGGGTATTGTGATATTGTAATGATTGATATAGTATAAGAACTTAGATGGATGCAAAAATAAAATTTCAGATAGAATATAGATGCAATTTCAAAGGTCTGTTGCCAGTACAGCCGTATTAGAGATGAATAGGTTGCACACTAATTGCAATGCACCTTGATATTGATAATGTGCTTAAAGGTTTGCAAAGAGCCAAGTCTTGCTCTGTGATATAACATCTAATCAGGGAAAAGAGCATCTTGTGCACAACCCTGAAGCTTTAATGGATATTGGATAGCGCTTTAAATCTTCCTTAAGAAGAGAGAAATAGAGCTATAGACTACAGAATAGTATCAGTTTATCAATATTTGGAGATGCAGCCACCTCCTTCAGTCCTGCTTGATCCCTCTTTATTTCCTGCAAAGCAAGTAGAAATCTTTAATTACTTAAATATAATCTTTGGTAGCCATAGAGGAGTGAATATTTGATGCTCTTCTCCATGGTTTTCCTCCTATCAGTCATTGAGGAAAAAGCTGCTGGAAGGGCTGACCCAGCCTACTCTATTCTATATAGGTTTTTACACCATGCTCGTTGCTGTATCTGAGTACCTTCCAGTTGTGCATTAAGCCACATGACTTGCATCTGTTACATGTTTGTCTTCTCCTCCACTCCCCAGGGGCAGAAGTGTATGAAGTGTTGTTGTTAATTTATTTTCTTACACGGTTACAAACACATGGCAGTATGAATGTGTTTGAGAAGATCATAAAGTTTCTGAGTCCCTTAGTTCCTTTGGGAATTTGTGTCTGTTTTTGGCCCCTGAGAAAGCTCTGTCTTCTGCATAAACACACTTTACCATTATTATAGAAGGTTCTATTGTGCCATAGGAGTAATGGTTCTTGAACACTCTTCATCCTGGAGCTTTAAAGTTTAGATGGTCTTTTCAGTACCCAGGGCCTAGGCCACTGAGTGGCTTGAAGATAAAGATCAAGACTTTGAACTTGATTAGATATTCTTTAGGAAGCCAGCGTAGGGAGTGCAAGATAAGTTTGATGTATTTGTGGTAGCCAGTGGTGCTGGGGGAGACTTGCTGCTGGAAATGAGGTAGTGGTCCCCATATTGCTGTTAGTGGGAGTTGGGCATCTATTTCCCTTAGGCACTATTTAAAATCACACTCCAAATTAACACTGAAGGTCAGGATGGAGGTGCATTGGAAGAGCTTGCACAGTACTTACCTGCACTGTATTGGGATCTAGTCAGTGACATTGATCCTTCTTTTTCATTCACACCAAAATCACACAAGTGTTTAGTTCATTGAGGAGGTGGGGTAAAAAAAAAGTCTATATATATTTCATGATAGGATCACAGTGCGTGCATACATTTTTATTTTGGAGGGCATTCTGCGCCAAAAAAATTAAAATTCTGCGCACAATATTTTAAAATTCTGCAAATTTTATTTGTCAAATAAATGTGGAGGCTCTAGCATGGCATTGGGGAGCACAGGCCACTGGCTGCACAGAGCTGGGAGCTCACTGTGCAGCTCCCCTTCCCCTGGGACACAGACTTAGTGGTGAGGCTTCACCCAACTCTGACACAGTGCAAGGACTGCGCCTCGCCCAGAAACACCCCAGGGCCCTGCCCCTCAATGCCAGGTGCACCAGGTGTGGGCAGGTAGGCTCAGCAAAGCAGGATCCAAGTGTGGAAGGACTTAGTATGAGGTGATCCAGGTGTGGGTTGAGAGGGTTCTATGTGGGCAGTCTGGGTGCGGGTGGTTCAGTGGGGGATCCGGGTGCAGAGAGGATCTGGATGCACAGGGGCTTGTTGGGGGTAGGGGTGGATGCCATGGTAATGGGACTCTGCAGGGGGGTCCAGGTGAAGGTGATTCAAGTTGCAGTGGGGGAGGTTTAGGTTGGATATTAGGAAAAACTTTTTCACTAGGAGGGTGGTGAAACACTGGAATGCATTACCTAGGGAGGTGGTAGAATCTCCTTCCTTTAGAATTTTTTAAGGTTAGGCTTGACAAAGCCCTGGCTGGGATGATTTAATTGGGGATTGGTCCTGCTTTGAGCAGGGGGTTGGACTAGATGACCTCCTGAGGTCCCTTCCAACCCTGATATTCTATGATTTGGGATAAGCCGGGGGGGGGTGTCTGGGAATGGGGGAGGATAGGTCTCAGCAGCGGGGTCTAGGTGTTAGTAACTCTGTGGGGGGGTCCAGTGGAGGAGTGGGGTGGGAATCCAGGTGCAGCTGGTTGGGGCTCGTTGGGGTGGGGATCCAGGTGCGGGTGGCTTGTTAGGGTGATCCAGGTGCAAGGGGAGTGGGGCTCATCGTAGGGGATCTTGGTTTGAGGGGGTCTGGATGCACGGGGTTGGGTGGATGGGGGAGCAGCTCCCTGTACAGGGATCCCTCCCCCTGCAGCTGAGAAGCAATGGGTGCAGGAAGGAGGGGGAGGGGGAGTGCTTCCTGCAGCCGGGGGGGATGGGTTTGACTCGGCCCCGGATGCTGTCCATGGGAAGAGGAAGTCCCATCCTCCCCAGCCCAGACTACCAGCTGAGCCTGGCACAGGGTAGGAGCCATCAGCCAGGTCTTCCCCAGTCTCGCCTCCTGCCCCACAGTGATTTACCTCTCTGCCGGCTGCCCTGGGCACCCAAAACATACTGCTGGGGGCAGTTGCATAACCGCTCTTCTGACTTCCATTTTTTTCCTTGTCAGACAAACATTTTTCTGTGGGGAAGCAAAGAAATCTGCAGGAGACATACACTCTGTGCATGCGCAGTGGTGCAGCATTCCCCCAGGATTAATAAATGTTGTGAGATCATGCTTAGAAGTTCTTGTAAAGCTGAGAGCAGATATAACCATAAACATGGTTTGTACCCTGAAAATATATTTAGTAGGAAATTTTAACTGCTAAGATAGATGTCTGTGTTTGGAGTGAGAGCTGTTCTTGCCTGCATATGCATGTAAGATCAATGATACTGCTATATCCTCATTGATTTCCATGTAGTTTGTTTACTTGTGGGTGTTTTAATTTACAGAAGCTGGTTAAATGATATCCTTTCCTTGTGCGTGTAGATTTGACTTAACGGAGAGGAATGTAGAATACAGGGAAATATTCTTTTGCTCCCACTGTAGAAAGGTTGCTTAGGGCTGCCCTAAAAGTGAAGTTCACAAATATTTTACATCACCCACACAATAAAAATTGCAGCTGTATGTTGGCTGAATAATTTATTTCTCCTTGGTTTAAAGCCTGTGCCTTCCCCACTATAGATTTAAAGTTCTCTAAGACCTTTCTAGCTGTAAACTATCAAGGCATATGACATGAGAGTAAAATGAAAATCTAAATTGAGACTTAACCAGATCCTATATACGTAAAGAAAAAAGTGGTGGAGTGAGGGGGGGCGGGGGTGGGGGGAGGGAGGTGAGAAGAAAAAGGTGTCATGCAGCTTGTTGTCTTGATTTTTATTTATTTTTTTTATTTGGTAGGAGGCGTAGGGGTAGTGCTCAGTACTTCTTGTTACCAGCCCAGATTGCACTTTCAGTTCTAATCTGACTTCTTGGATCAACAGGGGCTAGAAGTGCTGCATGGAGGGTACTCACTGGGTACAGGTGAGTTCCTTGCATGAACTGCAGTCTCTCACTGCTCAATTAAGGACTGGTATTGAGTTGGCTGTGAAGGGGGGAAGGTGTTGTGTTCCTCTCAAGCATGGAGGAGGATAGTGGCCATGGGGCAGAGCTTAGACGAAATATGTGAAGTGTGATGTATTGAAAAAGAGAAGGGGGCAGAAAAGTGCAGGACACTCCCCACCATCCTCAAAGACTGTTTTTTCCCACCAATTCAGTATTTCTAGAGCCGTGGTTCCCTGAGGCTGTTATTGGAGGCTATGTGCCTTGGGGTGGCTTGGCAGATAGCAGGTGGATTTCAAAGCCATCTAACAGTGGGACAAAGAGTAGTGGCACCTGAATCCGCTCAATCACCTGCCTGCAGCTCCTGGAAAGTAGTATCTCTGCCTTAGATCACATAACTGAAATATTGGAAACCAAGGCTGCGGACTCACTATACAAGTTGGCTTCCATGAAGGAATGGAAAACTCCAATCCAATGAACTTTTTCCAGAATGGATCCCAAAGTTACTATGTAAAAGGTAATAAAATTAAAAAAAAACCAAAAAACAAATCAGACACCAGGAATGGCTAAGTAAAACAGACTTAGCACCGCACCTGCACTTATTGGCTTTCAGAACTTTAAAGACAAAGAATCCATTTTACAGGCTGCCATGAGAGGGATCATACTGAAAAGGGGAAACTCATTTTTTCCTGTTTTTTTTTTCTCTCCCCTTTTTCAGAGGCAGGGAACTACATTCAGCCATCAAGGACTCTACTCAGTGTGTCAGATATCTTACTTTCTACCCAGCAACCCTGAAGGCCCAAGATTTTCAAAAATTGAAGCCTAAAGTTAGGCTCCTAAATCTGTGTAGGCACCTGCTTGACCTTCAAAAGTGCTGAAATCAATAGGAGCTTTTGAGTTTTTTTGGCATTTTTGAAAATCAGCAGAAATTCTATTTGAAAAAACTATAGATTCCATTTCCAGTATCTTCAGCATTATCCTCTGAGTGGGCGATCTTGTTTTCCAGGAACTGCAGGCATCCTTCCTCCTCCTCCCACATTGATTGAAGACAACCAACTAAAATGTTTGAATGATATAATTCAAAGATTGTCATGATTACTTTCATTTACTATTAAACATGCTCAGCAAACTTCATAGTGCTTGAAAAACTCCATCTCTTATGAATATTATAATATGGGTATTTTAAAAAAAGGCGGGGGGGGAGAACATTGTCTGTTACCTTATGTTCTTTCGTAATTATAAATCAGACAGGAACCAGCAGACTATTATTGGATGTTTCTGCAATAACTTTAAATTATTCAACCTCTGTTCTATCTATAATGTTGGTTGTTTAATAAGCAGTCCATTTGTTTCTGAAAAGGAGGGTGGAAATTGCTCTGAGAACATATTTCCTTAGCAACAAGAAGGGGGAAACGTGGTGGGGAGAGAGGAAATGTAGCAGGTACTTCACCAGCTGAAAGAACGATGCAGTAAGTGGTAGCTCACTGCAAATTGATCAGTTGAGGGCAGCTGCTTGGCCCTCTCAAACTTAGAGCTAACCCCACTAAGTTGTAGTGTAGACATAGCCTCAGTTGTGATGCTTTTCAGCCATCTGCTTGGAGATCTCCACAAATAGTTTCTTCTTGTGGTGGCTGGCTGTGAGCTGCTTGCACTGACGTTTCTCCCCAGACAGCAAGGAGATCAAGGATGTCACCATGGCTCCAAGTGTTTGCTCGAGGCATATTGAGAGGCTTCAGGCGCATTATTGCAGCAATTCTGATATATTCAAATCCAGATTAAAATGGGCAAATTCTGGGCTTGTGCCAGGTTTTTTTTAATGGGGGAGGGGACATCTGATCAACTTGACCCCAAAGCAGTGGAGGGCACACAGGTAAACAGACAGGTTGGTTACAGATGCTTGCAAAGCAGAGTGGGATAGCAGTTGGAGGATGCATCAGGCGAGGTATTTCCAGTAGAGACAGGGAAATGTTAATATTATACTGTACAAGGCACTGGTGAGATCTCATCTGGAATACTGTGTGCAATTCTGGTCTCCCATGTTTAAGAAAGATTAAATTAAAATGGAACAGGTGCAGATAAGGGCTACTAGGAGGATCTGAGGAATGGGAATCCTACGTGATGAGAGGAGATTCAAAGAGCTTGGCTTGTTTAGCCTAACCAAAAGAAGGCTGAGAGGAGATATGATTGCTCTCCAGAAATACATCCGAGGGAAAAATACCAGGGAGGGAGAGTTGTTATTTAAGTTAAGCACCAATGTGAACACAAGAACAAATGAATATAAACTGGCCATCAACAAGTTTAGGCTTGAAATTAGATGAAGGTTTCTACCCATCAGAGAAGTAAAGTTCTGCAACAGACTTCCAAGGGGAACAGTGGGGACAGAAAACCTACCTGGCTTCAAGATTGAGCTTGATAAGTTTTTATGGAGGGGATGATATGATGAGACTGCCTAGAATGGCATGTAGCTGATCTGCGACTGCTAGCAGCAAATATCTCCAATGGTGGTTGATGGGACACTTTAGCTGGAGTAGGCTCTGAATTACTACAGAGAATTCTTTCCCAGATGTCTGACTGGTGGGTCTTGCACACATGCTCTGGGTTTAACTGATTGTTATATTTTGGATCAGAAGGGAATTTCCCCCCGGTCAGATTGGCAGAGACCCTGGGTTTTTTTTGCTTTCCTCTGCAGAATGTGGCACAGGTCACTTGAAGGTGTAAACTACTGTAAATGGTGGATTCTCTGTAACTTGAAGTCATTAAATTATGATTTGAGGACGGACTTCAGTCATTCAGCCAGAGGTTAGGGGTTTATTACAGGAGTGGGTGGGTGAGGTTTTGTGGCCTGCAATGTGAAGGACATCAGACTAGATGATCATGATTGTCCCTTCTGGCCTTAGTCTGTGAGTCTGAATCTTGGGACTTGTCTACAATGACACTTTACAGCACTGCAACTTTCTCGCTCAGGGGTGTGAAAAAACACTCTCCTGAGCACTGCAAGTTTCAGCGCTGTAAAGTGCCAATGTAGACAGTGCACCAGCACGGGGATCCGTGCTCCCAGCTCTGGTAGCTATTCCCCTCGTGGAGGTGGGTTTTTTTTATAGTGCTCTCCCAGCACTTGGCTGCAACTACACAAGCCACGTTAAAGCGCTGCCACGGCAGTGCTTTAAGGTCGGTAGCGAAGACGTGCCCTTAGAGACTGCCGAAGTAGTGCATAATAGCATTGCGTCCACACCAACAGTCTGCACTAACTCAATTCACATCAAATTTCCACCAGAATAGGGAGTAAGTGTGCTTTAAGAGTTTGCATCATTTGTACATAGGCTTTTTCAATCTGCACTAACTCAAGTTAGTACAGACTAAAACCCCCATGGTAGCCAGCCATACCCTAATTTATGCAAAAAACGAGAGCAATTGCTCATTTTATCCATGAACATAAATAGCATTATTTTTAAATAAATGACCAGGAGGCAGACTCTGCACAGGTTTTGTAGAAAACCTATAGAATTAAACTCTAGAAGAATGACCATTCCACATGTGACACACAGAGAAAAAAAACAAACTAAATCTTGAATGGATTTTTAGTGCTTTCCAAGAAGCAAAAGGAGAAGGTGAAGCAGCTCAGTTTGACAGTGTTCCTGAATTGAGGGCACCAAGAACTTTCTTCCATGCCCAGAACTTTTTAAAAATAGACAGATGTATGCTTTCAAAAATATCTGTGTTAATGTTTTGCTATCCTGCCAATTCTCCAAAAATTACGTCCATAACTACACCAGAAGAAAATAAAAACTGATAAAGCATTAATATAAACACTTGATTCTACAGAATTTTATTCACCCTCAGTAATTCTTGATACAACATAAATACACAATTTTTTGAAGAACCTAGAAATCTGGCAGATGCCTAAGAGCAAAAAGTACATTTTGAAGTAGAGAGATCACAGCTGAAGTTTAGAATACTGTAAAGGACTTTCTAAATGGTAAAACTCCAGTTGGTGGACAGTGTTGGCAGGAAGAAGAAAAGGAGTACTTGTGGCACCTTAGAGACTAACCAATTTATTTGAGCATGAGCTTAGCTGTAGCTCACGAAAGCTCATGCTCAAATAAATTGGTTAGTCTCTAAGGTGCCACAAGTACTCCTTTTCTTTTTGCGAATACAGACTAACACGGCTGTTACTCTGAAACCTGTCATTATGCAAAGTGTTGGCAGGGAGTTCTAGAAATCTTTACAGGAGTTTCTAATACTTCAGTGTTCACTCACACTCTTGAATAAGGAAAACTTCCCCAAAAAGCAATATAACCTACTTTATTCCCCCACCCCAGAAATCTAGAAGACTATAAATTGTACCAATATAATTAATTTAGACATTCAAATACCAGAAAAAATAATTGTAAACCATCTACTTCTAACCCCATCATTACTAATTCACATGGACTAATCTGGATTTATTCTAGGGAAAGCCATAAATCATAATACTTAATGAACATTAACCATTCTTCACGTTAAACAAACAAAGGCAGCTGCTTTACAGCATTGGATGTAGAAAGGCATTCAGTAAAGTGCTTTGGATCTATATTTTTGTAGTACTGGAGATATTTATTTAATCTGACATCAATTTATAACCTGAATCAAACTGTTCTAAAATTTTCCATATGCATTGGTTTATTTGAAAGCTTCCAGTGGAGACTTTATCCTTTGAATATATAAATAGGGATGATTGTAGCAGGGTGGCTCACAAATGAAGTTTATTGCAAGCTACTTTTGGCTGTCTGCTGTGTTGAACCATTTTTTTCTTCCTCATTCCCTCTTTGTATGCCCCCCTCCAGCCGCACACTTTCCTTGAACTGAATTATGTCCTTGACTATGTATTGTCCTTGTTGTAGTCTATTTGTAGTGGAGATAATAATAGAAAATTTATTATCTTACTGTAAGATTCCCCTTGATGACACTGATTTGATTCTGCATTCAGCTCTTTGCCTTCAGGACACTGAAAAACCTAGCTCTCTCGTAAATCAAAAAAATGAGCTCCCTAGGACTTTATTACAAAAACAGACATTTGCTTCTCTCCTTGGTTCTTGAGTTGTGCTTTAGCTAATCTAAATTTATATATGAGATTAAGAAAACTCTTCTTCTGGTCTCATTGAGCACAAACATATGGAAAAATCTTAATTTTAAATGTTTCCACCTGTCAAGGAATGTTTGGTTGTTTTTGGTGGGAGGGGAGAAATTATTTGGTCATATCAGAAATGTCATGCCCCTTTCACCACTAAGGGACACACATATGTGCGACCTAATTCACTTTCTCTGAAAGGAAGTGCGCCTGAGACAATCCTATTTTCATTAACATTAGAAATGTAGTTTATGGAAACATTCTAACTTGACATGCTGAATGGCTACAGACTTAAAAGAAATCTGTCAGCTAGTTACCAGTAAATTTTGCACGTGTTTGATTTGCTTCAGTAATTGGTTGCAGCTGTGCATGTGTGATTTTTTTATATATATATAGACTTGCTTATTTGAATTCTCATTTTGAAATACAGAATTAAAAATTCTCTGATGTGGGATGTTTGTTGTGATGTCTTACATAAGTGTCTAGCACGTTGGGACCACAAAAAATAGCAAAGATGCATTGCGACTTCGTCATAACTTCAGCTGTGATTATGGAAGCAACAATAAACTATTGGAATTGACCGCATGGATTTTGCACTGTAAGTATAAGGCTGAGGCTCTTCAAAAACAAGAGGACCCATGTTGAACAGTTTGCCTTTGTTTTGACAGTTATTGGTTCTATCAGCAGACAATTTATAAACAATCTCATCTTGGCCTCATTGTTGAACATATCTTACAAGTTCTTATTATGGTTCATTTTCACAACGTAATCAAAAATGTCCATTTGCCCAAATTAGCTTTCATGCATCTTGACAGCTTGCACTGTTTCATTTCAGCCATCTTTGAAATGATAAAGAATCTAGACTTTAATAAACCACTCCAAAAGTAGGTCTACTTCTGATGTTAGCTGTCGTTTCCTTTCTAAGTGACTTTCCTCTAAACTTTAAGTTAGAGGAAAGTCAAATCATATTTGTAAACTTAAAAAATGTTAACCCTACTGCTCATTCCTTATGGGAATAAAAGGTGGGTTAATGTTCTTTCTACACTACACAAGCAACTGACTGGTGGCAGTTACTTCAGTTACTTGACTGTATTCTGACACAGTTTGGCCTGGGTGGGGTAAGACTGTAGAAATGGTATTTTCTTTTAAATAAAAAAAAAAACCAACCCTCTTAAGCTAGAATAAATTCTAGGGTTATTTGTTTTTTAATCTCCTAAACCTTCCCCTTCAATGTAATTGCCTGAGCTTAACATTGTTGGGCAGCAAACTGCTCTCCTGTTGTTGCTAAACTCCGTTGATTGCTTAGTATGGTTGGGAGCTCTGTTTTAAGGAGATACAGAACATAAAATGAAAGGGAAACCATTTTAATTTTGAAACTGGAAAAAAAATTTAAATAAGCTTAATTGAAAGTTTATGTTTGGAAAACTTATAGTACTGGTTCAGATCCTTAATCTTCATAATGGTAGCATTTTTTCTTGCTTTTCTTGGAGAAAAATCAACTGACTTGCTTTTTATCGCTTCTCAATTTGTTTTAACGTTTTTAAAGAGATTTTTTCAAATTAAAGTTTGATTTCAGAAATTGGCTGAAGAAAAATATTTTAAAATTACTTTAAATGTGCTCTTTATTGCAACACTAGATGAATATTCATACTTCTCCTTTTCTATAATTTGTCTCTCCAAATATAGACTCATATTGAAAGTGATTATGGCAGTAGTCAGAGACAGTGGCAGCCTTCCAGTGTATTGGTTTGGGATTAAGATCTCAGTCTGCAGAAGTATTTGCTTATTTGGTATTTTCAGTTCAAGGATTCAGTCAGAAAAATAAACAAAGTAACACACTTCTAGCCTGGCAAGATCATTTGAAAACCACTATGAATTAGAGCACCACGTAATATTGATTTTCAGTTTTTCTTTTTTGAGATGTGAGGTTTATAAAGTCATTAAGATATGGTAAAACTTAATGGTGACAAACAGCAATATAGAAAGATGGAAAATTCAGTAATGGCATTCTTAAAAGGCTTCAGTGAGCTCTCTTCGGAGCATGTCTTCTGTGAAGCCAGTATGTGTAATCTGCCTCCTGAAGAGGCATCACTATTTGACTTTTTTTTTTAAACAAAAGGCAGGTGAACCTGCCCAGGTGAAAATAAATATTCATATTAATTTTAAAATTGAGTGTATTTACTTAAATAAAAAAGTACCTGTGGTGGGCTAGCTGCTTTATGAATGAATATGAAGACAGAAACCTTATCTCCAAAATGTACAGGAGTATCAACATGTTAACTTCTCAGCCTTTTGCTTTAACATATTGGACAGCGTTGGAAAGCAGAGAGATCAGACTAAAAATGACTTTCTACTCTCATCTGTTGATTACCATAGTTACAAATGAGTGGGATTTGTGTTAAATTCATGTTGTGTGACATAAGGTTGTCCAGCTGTTAGACAGGAAGAAATGGATAAACAAGGTGAGAGAAATCTCTTGTATGCATTGAAAGGTGTTTCAAGAGGCTAGTTCAGGGGTCGGCAACCTTTCAGAAGTGGTGTTCCGAGTCTTCATTTATTCACTCTAATTTAAGGTTTTGCGTGCCGGTAATACATTTTAACGTTTTTAGAAGGTCTCTTTCTATAAGTCTATAATATATAACTAAAGTATTGTTGTATGTAAATTAAATAAGGTTTTTAAAATGTTTAAGAAGCTTCATTTAAAATTAAATTAAAATGCAGATTTTATAAGTTTAGTGTGATCCTTGCTTGTGCTTTTCCTTGCTGAGGTTTCCAATGTCTGGCACATATTTGGATACTTTAAGCTGCACACAGGCTTCTGTGTGATCAGTTGTTAACCGGCTCTGAGAGGGACAGAGGACAGATTTCTTGTATGAAAATACCTGTTCACACAGGTATGTGGATCCAAATGCCGAAAGCATTGCAAACACAATTTTCTTCAAACAGGGATATCCAAGCTGGTCAGAATAGAGGCCATGATCTCTCTCGGTAGCTTCAAGTGCACTCTGCAGATCTCCAAACTTTGATGCCCACAATTCTGAGCTTTTTTACTGAATGAGCTGCATTTCAAAATATTCAACACCTATCCACTGAAATACAGACAAATCCAAGTCGCTTTTGTTGAATTTTTCAGGTTTGATTAGAAAGGAAAGCATGGGGCCAAATCGCCGGAAATCTTGAAATCAGTCAGAAAATTCTGATTCCAGTTTTTGCATGTACATTCTAATCTCAACATCAAATGCAGTGTGCTGTTCCACGTGGCGTGATAGTGATGTAAGCAGCAAATCAGGACTTAAAAATATCCCAGTACAGTGGCACTGGAAGAATTTTTAAGGTGAGGGTGTTGAGCTGTGTCCCCTCTTGCCCCGTCTGCACCCCTCACTGCCCCTGGCTGGGGCCAGTGGGCTACAGCTGGGGCCAGCTGCAGAGCCCCAGGCCGGCGGCTGGGACCCCAGGCCGGCAGCAGAGCCACCAGGACTGGTGGCCGGGATCCGGGGCCGGCAGCGGGCTGAGCAGGGCCAGCGGATGGAACCCCGGCTGGCAGGGGGCCGGCAGCGGAGCCCCCGGGACTGGTGGCCAGGACCCGGGGCTGGCAATGGCCTGAGCGGGACCGGCAGAGGGAACCCCAGCTGGCAGGGGGCTGGCGGCTGGTACCCCAGGCCAGCCGCAGAGCCCCCCGGACCAGTGGCCGGGACCCGGGCAGTGTGAGTGCCCCTGAAAACCAGCTCACGTGCCGCCTTTTGGCACACGTGCCATAGGTTGCCTACCCCTGGGCTAGTTTATTGGCCAGAAAATTACAAAGATATTACAGATTCAAGTACTCCCAAAGGGATATTTTTAACTAGAGGAGCTATTTTGTTAGCATACATTCAAAATTATACAGAACACAGTTTTAAATGGTAAAAATAGCTAGCGAAATAATTCTGATTTTATTGTTGATTCTTCTTTTGTACATTGCCCCTTTTTAAAATTTGAAAGACTAGTGAGTTCATAAATCCTAGTACAGTTTTTTTTAGAGTTTCTAGGTTTTTCCTTTTAATAGACTAAAGATAGCTGGTTTACTTCTCAGCTATGACTACTAAAAAATAAAATCCTATTTTTAATTACTTGCTTGTAAATAGAGATTTAGATAGTATGTATATTATAAATGGCACCATTTTATAAAAATGTCAGAGGTTGGAGAATTAAACTAAACTATTGGAGTTTAAACTCCAGCAGTGAAATATAGTGCAGTACAAAATAGGAACAAAACCTGAGGGCCAGAAACAGTTACTTTAGAAGACTTCTTAATTACTTTAAATGTGTGAAGGAAAATTTGATCTGCTTAATACATATATAAATGTTTCTTTTTAAAAAGTGTGCCATAGAGAAGAAGCTCTTCTCAATCCTGTAATTGCTTTGAGAAAAAGCTCTTCT
This sequence comes from Caretta caretta, assembly GCF_965140235.1. Taxonomy (NCBI): domain Eukaryota; kingdom Metazoa; phylum Chordata; order Testudines; family Cheloniidae; genus Caretta; species Caretta caretta. Next base: position 21,801,137 of record NC_134214.1, read on the forward strand.
CAATAACTGTAATTAATGAAGTATCTGCATCAAAAATCGTAATTATTTTTTTATGTATCAGCATGTAGCACAGTCTCCTTGGGAATAGGTACACATTCTGATGTATAGAATTCAGCAAAGTGATTTGATATGGGAGCTACTTCAAAAGCCAGTTGGTTATACAGTTCCACTCCACACTGTAACATTACTGTGTTGGGGGACCAGGTTATAACCAGGTAATGACCTGATCGTTAAGAGTTCATTTGTCAGTGTAGATGAGACTAAACAAACTTAAGTGTTTCTTTCCAAATTGTACTACAGATTGTTTGGTTTGTGTCTAAAACAATTTGGTCCAGTTTACACTGGCAAGACTGAACTTTAAATGTAAGAGCAGTTGTCATAAATATAAAGGGAAGGGTAAACCCCTTTGAAATCCCTCCTGGCCAGGGGAAAGCTCCTCTCACCTGTAAAGGGTTAAGAAGCTAAAGGTAACCTCGCTGGCACCTGACCAAAATGACCAATGAGGAGACAAGATACTTTCAAAAGCTGGGAGGAGGGAGAGGAACAAAGGGTCTGTGTCGGTCTGTGTGCTGCTCTTGCCAGGGACAGAAGAGGAATGGAGTCTTAGAACTTTTAGTAAGTAATCTAGCTAGGTATGTGTTAGATTATGATTTCTTTAAATGGCTGAGAAAAGAATTGTGCTGAATAGAATAACTATTTCTGTCTGTATATCTTTTTTGTAACTTAAGGTTTTGCCTAGAGGGGTTCTCTATGTTTTTGAATCTAATTACCCTGTAAGATATCTACCATCCTGATTTTACAGGGGGGATTTCTTTATTTCTATTTACTGCTATTTTTTATTAAAAGTCTTCTTGTAAAACACTGAATGCTTTTTCATTGTTCTCAGATCCAAGGGTTTGGGTCTGTGGTCACCTATGCAAATTGGTGACGCTTTTTATCCAACATTTCCCAGGAAAGGGGGGATGCAAGTGTTGGGAGGATTGTTCATTGTTCTTAAGATCCAAGGGTCTGGGTCTGTAGTCACCTAGGCAAATTGGTGAGGCTTTTTACCAAACCTTGTCCAGGAAGTGGGGTGCAAGGTTTTGGGAAGTATTTTGGGGGGAAAGACGCGTCCAAACAGCTCTTCCCCAGTAACCAGTATTAGTTTGGTGGTGGTAGCGGCCATTCCAAGGATAACGGGTGTAATATTTTGTACCTTGGGGAAGTTTTGACCTAAGCTGGTAAAGATAAGCTTAGGAGGTTTTTCATGCAGGTCCCCACATCTGTACCCTAGAGTTCAGAGTGGGGGAGGAACCTTGACAGCAGTACTTTTTGTAAAGTCATCCAAGTGGTAGCATTATGGGTTCCCCTGGTAGACAGTGCTCGCTAGGTGTCACAGATCTGGTTGAGTTCAGTCAGTTGGACACTCATCAGACTTCTGTGAGGGGATCCAAATGCCAAATTCCCCATGCCCTTAGCTTGCTGTGTCTGCGCAGAGTTTAGGCACTGTCTGGCTTTGGGTCCCTAGGCATTTATTTCAGGTACAGGCCTGATGTCCAACACCTCTCTTGGCAGTGGGGACCTGTGACGGGTTGCTCAACTAATTGTTAGGATGGTGCCGCCTCCTAGTCGTTTTGGGGAATAGCTCGCAAGATCAATACCACTTCCCACAGTTGCATGCAGTCTCTCCACCACACTCTCTGTGTCTGCAGCACCTCTCTCGCTCCAGAAGCTGCTGCTGCTGCCTCTTCATGACTTAGCCCTCTGGCCAGGTCACTCTACGTGTTTTCCCCTTCTGGGGTACCAAAGTCTTCCTTCAGCAATCTAGGCAGATCTCCCATTCACTGCCTTGTAGTGCCACTCGCTCAATGGCTGGCAGGGGAACCCAGGCCCGCCCTCAATTCCAGGTTCCAGATCAGGGACCCTCTAGCCAGCAGTCAAGGCCCGTTCTCTTCTAGACTTTTACTGCCTTTCCCTAAGCCGTGTCCTACCTTCCTGGCTTCTCCCTTCTCCCAGAGAGTGACCTCAGACTTTCCGAGCAGCCCCCTTCTGCTGCCAATTTCCTGCCTTTATAATCCCAGCATAGCTCCTTCCTCCTCAGCATGGCTTCCTCATTCAATCAGGAAATTGCTTAGCCACCTGATTACTCTCAGCTGTGGCCTGTTGGGTTAATTAGCCCCTTCTCAGACTGCATTAACCTTTTCAGGGCAAGTGTGGGGTGTATACCCCATCACAGGACTGCATGGTCCAATTGTCTAGGCCCTGGAACTAATGCTGTCTCCCTTGAGCCTCTCTAGAGTCTCTTGCCCGTTCCCTAGAATCCCATCAGATGTGTGAACCTTCCGGTTTACTGTTTACCTCTTTGGGGGAATTTGACAGTGAAGGCCAACAGACACAGAGACTTTGCACAGAATTCTAAATTGCTCTTTACTTAGCAGAACACAGGTTTATACAAAATAATAAACATACCAATATATGTTTCTCTGTCTCAGGTTCCTCACAACTCATGAGGGTTTTTTGGGTAGAGTCTTTCGACTTGTCAAGGGTCCTTTGCCTGCAGTTCATGGCTTCTCTTCAGAATCATGAAGCTTTTCCAACTCAGCTAGCTTTCTCTGACCTTGGCTGGTCAAGCAATTAAACCGAAATCCAAACTGCTCCTGCTACAAAAGCCTGCCCATCTCTTTCTCTCTCCTGCCCAAAACTTCCTGTCCCTTCAAAAGCATTCACCTCTGTTCCTCTGTGAGTACTTTTCAAACCCCTTCATTGTCACCTCACTTCCTTTGTCCTGTTTGGGAATTTTCCACTCTCTGTACTTCCCCCTCCTTGCAGATGAGTTGTAGGAACTAGCTGCAGCCAGTCTCCTTAACGTGCTCAGTGTTTTGGTCAGAGTACAGTTGTTAACATAACGTTAGCAACTCTCCATTTTCCCTAGTTTGGTGGGTACGTTCTGCAGCCCATATCAGCAAGTGGTGGATGCCACATCCACATAGAGACACTCTCAGTTGTACAGACGGTTTCCCCAAATCATTCTACCAAGACCTATAATGACCTTTAGCTGGCCAAATTTCAGGGTCCATACTCTATCCTTCTCCTCCTTGATCTGGTCTGTCTACCTTTTTGTGATGTTGATCATACTGGACTTGAAATTCTGTCATCCCTGGGCTTTTATGACTTCATCCTCTCCTGGTTCTGGTTCTCCTCCTCTGTTTTGGATTGCTTCAGTATCTTGTTTGGTGGGTCCTTCTCTTCCTCTTTTTGTGGGAGTCTCCCAGGGTTCTGCTGTTGGCCCCTATTTTTCTCCTTCTTAAATATGGTGGTGACTACAAACTTCATGCTGTTGACTCACAAATATCCCTCTCCACTCTGGACTGGTCTCCCTTCATCCAAACTAAAATGTCAGAATTCTTGTCTAAACTCTGATCCCCTTGCACTGTTACTATTGTAATACTTCTTGACATTTTCTTGTCTGAGGACCAAGCCTACCAGCCGAGATGAAAACTACCTGCACTGCCATAACACTCCACTACCTGAGCCATGCTTTATACGGTCACATCAAAGGTTCCAAATCAATTAATTAATTTTTTTGCTCCCTCCCCAATAATTTGGCACCTCTTCCAGTGTGCGCACACCAATTCATGTATTCTGAATCCCCATCTTTCCCAAATATGTTAATACTGAGCCCTTTTACCTGTTTGCAGGGTTCCTTTTGAGGCTGCCCCTTCTTGGACATACACAAACCATCAGCATCCTACTTCCTTTCTCTACCTGTTTCCTCTCATTTCTGGTAAATCAGCTTGCATTCCAAATGCTCTGTCCCCCCTCCCTTCTTAAAGGAGAAGCTGCATTTTTGCCCAAATTATAATGGCTTTTTGGCAAGGAGAAGGTTTGCAGTGTTCATTCACAGAGGTTCTGGGCTGTTTTAGAGTGAGCATGCTTCCAGGGTTGCTGGGGCACAGTTACAAATGTTACAGGGTTTGAAATGAAAGTAGTTACCTGTCAGTAATAAAAGAAGTCACATCAGAACATTTTCAGATACTTTCCAGTGGCAGAGTCATTTTCAGTGCATAATTAGAATTACTGTTTTGCTTTAGCATTTGGGAATACAAATCTGAAACGCAACCTAGAAAAAAAGTATAGTTAAATTTGTCACTTGTAATGTTGAATGAGTAGCATTACCTTTAAAATTCGATGTTTGCAGACTCTTAAAATGAACACTTTTTGCATCATGGTTGAACCTCTTACAATTAAACCGCTGACTGTACAATACAATTCTCAGCTGGGGAAAAAGACCAAAGTTGAATCTGACAGTGCTCTATCACTCTATGGGTTTCTCATTTTGATCACCCATACAGAATTATCAGCTATAAATAAAGATAAGCTAATTTGATGAAGAGGCTGTGGTTCTGCAGATAATTGAACAAATATGTCCCTGTACTAAAAACACACAACTTCTCTCCCACCCAATCCCGAAGAGACAACAGTTGTGCTGGGGGTATGGGAAGTAAAGAAAATAGAGAAGAACAATAATGGATTGTGCAAAAAAAAAAAATCCCCCTACTTTGCATGCTTTCCTAATAGAAGGCAATTGTTTCTTTGAAAGCTTTCTGCTCTGTTGGCTTCCTTATTCTCTTGCAGGAATGGCGTGCCTACTCTGAAGCAGGGTATGCTGTTTTGACAAAAGGGCTTTTTATTTATTTTATTTGCATTCACAAATGTTTTTGGTTGCCAGATCTTTTTTTTAACTGATTTTTACCTTCGTATTTGGAGTGAGTTTTTCCTAACATCACTTATTTTTGTCTTTTAATCACAGTAAATTAATCCAGTGCTATCTCTTTTTAGTTCTGATTCTTATGCCGACAGCAGAGTTTTTGAGAAAGGTACAAAATGTAAACAGAGAGAAAAAGCTGTGTAGCACTTCAGCGCTGGGTGGCAATAATTTAAATATTCAGCCAGTGTCGGGTGACTTTGGTGGGTTCCCTGTACCTCAGCTACATCTTACCCTCCACTCTTTTCATCAGTCCTTTACTCCTGTTTTTAAGTTTCCTAATCATGTCAGCCATTCTTTCAGGATGCTCATATCTGCACCTTCCAGCTGAGCACAGTACTTCCTCTGGAACTCCATCAATGCTTTTCATTAGATGTCTCATCCAAAGTTTTGTGAAGATAATGGAAAGGCTTTCATTGACTTCAGTGGGTTTTTGGGTTAGGCCCTAATTGGTTTGTGGCAGACAGATGTGGATTAGATACTCTCTCTTGCATACGCAGTAAAACATTAGGGCCAGAAAATCACATAGTGACTTCTAAGTGTGTGTAACTGGCTACAGGATGTGAAGGGCAAAGACTTTGCATCTTGTCTAGGTACAGCAAAACCCTCTTGTATCTGGTCGCTCAGCCTTGCGTAGGCTTTGTCTACACACCCAGTCCAACATAAGTTTCGCTGCCAAAAGTGCTGGTTGGCAGGAGAGGCTTTTCTGCTGACATAGCTATTCGTTGGAGGTGGTTTAATTATGCCAGCAGGAGAGCTCTCTTGAGCAGTACAGCTGTGCTGCTGTAAGGTCCGTAGTGTAGACACAGCCTTAGGGATGGAGTTCATTCTTTCTCAGCATTCTCCTAGGATGTGCATCCTCTATACTTAGCATCTGATCTTATTTTCTGCTGTGATCTAGTCTTGTGAACAGCTCCCCGGGAACCAGTAAAAAAAAATGAAATACCTAAAGGTTTTCAAACTTAAGGTAGGTAGGTGATCACAGACCCATGTCTGTCTCATTTAAATGCTTCCATGTTTGTAGCCTTCAATTTTCCTTTTTTATTAAGAGCTATACTATGAACTTGAAACACTTCCTGTTTAACTTCTAGACTGTTAAGTTTTAAGTACCATGTAATCACAGTTGGGTAACTCATGAAAGTCATGACCATGGAAAGCTGGGAGAGAGGATTCAAGATCATCAGGAGGATGAAGCTAATATATCTTTTTTTTAAAACGACTCTTCATATAGTGAATTCTGTGGCTTGGTTTAGTTGTCATTTCATGAAGAACTGCTTTTTTGTGTGTTCAGCCTTCACTGCTAGCTTGGCAGAAGTTACACATAAGTGTCTCAATGATACTTATGTAAATGGGAAGAGGTATTGATCCTACTTTCCAATATGTAATTTTTTATTGGGTTGTTAGTACAAATGACATGCAAAGACTGTCTGCAGTGCTGCTTCTGTATTTTTCACATGCCTTCAATGATTTTTTTAAATGAGATTTTATTTTCCTAAAACTGGTGAAGCTGACATTGGGTGATTGATGTCCTAAAAGTGAAGAATTATTTAAAAAAAAAATTGGTACCGTATGTTCATCCTCTCCAAGTATAAACCTTTGGCTCACCCTTCTCTGTACATAATTCTTTAAAACTCGGAATTCTGTGGTAGCCATATACCCAAGGTATCTGGAGTCCATCTCCTTACATACGAGATGGGACTCCTCCCTGAACGTATGGGGGATGTAAGGCACCAGTCAACTGATATTACACTGCTCCCCTTTTCTAGTGTACTTGCTGGCTCATCAATTCCATTGAAAATAAATACATAGCTGCATATTCTAATAGGAGTGCATATAATCCAAATGTTTGTTGTAGTGAAAATATTGAGTCAGCCAAGTCTGAAAAATAATGTAGTGGCAGATTAAATATTAGTCAATAAGAATACAGCGCTCCGTTCTATATTTTAGATTTGTGTTCTTGAGTTAAACAAAGAAGTAACTCTTTCTTTATCCAAAATAACAAAATTATCATACAAATAAATGTGAACAGAACAGTTGCATAAACGTACTTAAATGTATTAAGAGCTTTAAAATGCAGTTGTATTCTCAGGGAGGTACCATAAGAAATTGAGAAATACAACTTTCTGCATACATGTTGGACAACGTCCTAGAAAAAGGTTATTTTCATCTCCTTTCTTTTCACAGCCCATTGCATATAATATGATCATGTTTTCTTTACAGGAAGAACAGAAATCTAGTTGCAAATATTTAACTTATTGCTTCTCCTTCAGTGAGTGTGAAAGTCTTTTAGAAGACCTGCACAAGCATAATTGAGCATATATTTTGCTTTGTCTTGCAGAAAAAGGAATGTAATGCATATAATATATGGAGAATTGGTGGAAATAAAATTTAAAATAAAAAGTACCAAGAGTATGTCTGTGTAGATTATGCTCTTGTTCTGGATCTTTGAAGATCTGGCTTCAAATTTAACATAAGGGTGCAAGTGAAAATAATTTGTTCTGTAGTAGGTGGTGTTCTCTTCTTCAAGTGACCACACAATTTGGCACAAGTGACAGTATGCACTTGGGAGAAGTACAGCACTGAAAGAATGGGAGTCTTGCATGTGTGGTAGGAAAAGCTGGTGCTTGGCATGAGCTCATGTTAAGGGTGTCTGACTTTCAGGAATAGTAATATTTTATTAAATTTCACCCCAAAATGAAAAAAAAAATCTTGCAAAGGAAAGCATAATTGAATAGGAAAGAAACTTGAACAGAGTGGGCCTAAATCTCAGTTAGGCAAACAGCTTTTGATGCATCTTTTGCAGCATAAACGGGTCTTAAAGTAGATGGAAATTACTCCATGCCTCCTAGAGGAAAGCTATCATAAGAGCTCTACACTGTCCCTGCTTCTAGCCCACTGGGTCTATGAGGGGCATACCAGAGTGAACTTCACTATGCCTGTTTTCTGTGCCCCAATGCCCAAAGGGGGCTGTGGAAGAGAGTATAAGTCAGAACGGTTCTGTGGCTAAGCTAACTTGTGCCTGGAGAGGAGCAGGCTCCCTACATTGCCCTAGCATACAGGGATTACAAAAATACTGTAGTCCTCTTTTTTTTTTCCCCTCCCACTTCCATTGTTGCCTGAAGTGTAGGAACTGAGTAAATGAAATATCAGGGCCTGTGTATCTTTACAAGACTTTAAATCAACATCAATGTAAATAAAATTGCCTGTCTGTTTTTTCCTAACCAAATAAATAAATAAAAATTCAGCTTCAGTGTGACAATCCAAATTGCCTGTGTGTGCAATTCTGATTGTTTAAAAATGTTTTCTACTGCTCATTATACAGTTTCATTAGTGACTTTCTGAACATTGGATTGGAAGGTGGACATGTAGCAAGTCATACCTCACTAATACAAATATAAATCTTTCGTGTGTTTACGTTCTCCCTGACTTCATTTCAATAGACCAAAACGTTCAGAAATTGATAATTAGTTTTTCTTTCCTAAAGAACATCTCTTCACTCAACATAGTTGTTCAAAATGCATGTTTTGTATTACTCTCTACTTTGTATTAGTTATGTCCATGATTCTAAAATAAAAATCCAGGTGCTTTTGGACATCTGCTGTAGATCACACTTTCTTTAAAATGTTGGTTCCTGTTCCTCTAAGTTTTCAAAGTGGTGCAGAGAAATTTAGCCATGTAATGGCTCTTGCTATTAAAGGGTGTTTCCACTGCTAAATCCTACTTTAGGCCTCAGGCAGATTCTCTGCTCTCTGTGTGCTGCTTAGGTGGCACAAAGAGCATGGCAACTGACTGCAAACCCCTAGCTGAGGATTCCCCAGGCAAGGAGCCGTTTACAGGAAATGTGGAGCCAGTTTTTATGCCATCTTCTCCATATTCCCCAGCAAGTATAGCTCGGTGGCAGGGACAGGGATTGGCCAGAGTGCTCCAGCAATTTCCAGTTGGCAGATAATATCTTGTGGGGTTGGGGGCTTAGCCCATGGCATAGGTGCAGCCAGACAGAGAACCAGAACCAAAATGAACCTAGGTTCAGGAGAGAATCTCTCCCTGTGTCTCTAAGTGACATCCTCACTTATTTTAATGTAGCTTTCTGTGAACTTTATAGAATGAGACTGAAGTTTGTCATTTTATTGAAAATAGAATCTTGTGGATTTCCGCATGTCTCTGCTATTGATCACTCACTGAACTGCAGGAGCCAATCCAAATGGTTATTGCATTTTCCATGTTGACTGTGGCCCTGAATGAAGAGTCCTTAATCTACAGCACAGAAGACAACAGATTTAGCTAGATATATACTGTTTTTGTCTCTTGCTCCAGATTGTGGTACAGGTCAAACTGACTGCAAGTTCAGGAGTTGGTTGCTGTCTGTACAGAATGAATTTATTGAATGATTTTTGATGAATGACTAATTATAGAGCTCTCCAAGTTCCAGTGTTTAAAAAACACACAATTTTAAATGTGTTACAAATGTAGTCTGCTCTGTTTCTCTCAGAGGGTCAAACTCTAAATGCTGGAGGTAACTGAAGATTAGTTAAGATATTTTTTTAAGCAATGAATGATGCTTTTAGTATGTATGGCAAGTGTTTCACAAAGCAAGAGATCAGATGGTATGCTAACACTGTAGGAATTGGCTGGAAATAAACAGTCCTGAGGAGGAAAGACTTATTTAAAAAAAAAAAAAAAAGGAAATAGAGACAACCTGGGGAATTACAAACCAGTCAGCTTAACTTCAGTACCCGGAAAGATAATGGAGCAAATAATTAAGCAACCAGTTTGCAAACACCAGAAGATAATAAGGTGATAAGTAACAACATGGATTTGTCAAGAACAAATCATGTCAAACCATTCTAATAGCTTTCTTTGACAGAGTAACAAGCCTTGTGGATGGGGGGAAGCGGTAGATGTGGTATACCTTGACTTTAGTAGGGCTTTTGATACTGTCTCGCATGACCTTCTCATAAACAAACCAGGGAAATGCAATCTAGATGGAGCTACTATAAGGTGAGTGCATAACTGGTTAGAAAACTGTTCCCAGAGGGTTAATCATCAGTGGTTCACAGTCAAGCTGGAAGGGCATATCGAGTGGGGTCCTGCAGGGATCAGTTCTGGGTCCAATTCTGTTCAATATCTTCAATAATGACTTAGATAATGGTGTAGAGCAGGGGTTGGCAACCTTTTAGAAGTGGTGTGCTGAGTCTTCATTTATTCACTTTAATTTAAGGTTTCGCGTGCCAATAATACATTTTAATGTTTTTAGAAGGTCTCTCTCTATAAGTCTATGTATTATATAACTAAACTATTGTTGTATGTAAACAAGGGTTTCAAAATGATTAAGAAGCGTCATTTAAAATTAAATTAAAATGCTGATCTCATGCCGCTGGCCCGCTCAGCCCGTTGCCAGCCTAGGGTTCCTTTCACCTAGGCCGGCAGTGGGCTGAGTGGGGCCTGCGGCCGGGACCCCGGCTGGGAAAGGGCAGGCAGCCAGAACCCCAGACCGGTAGTGGGCTGAGCGGGACCGGTGGCCTGGACCCCAGACTGGCAGTGGGCTGAGTGGTTCAGCCCGCTGTCGGTCTGGAGTTCCGTCTGCCGGCTCCTGCCAGCCAGGTCCCAGCTGCCAGCCCCGCTCAGCTTGCTGCCGGTCTGGAGTCCCGGCCCTGTCCACATAGAGTAGGTACCTACCTTCTTCCTGGTTCTAGCCATTCTCTTTCTCTCTCTGCCCTGAGATGAGGGTGGGAGTGTGCTGAGAACAGGGCTGGGGGTGAAGGAGCAGGCTGGGGTTTGGGGTGCAGGGTCTGGCCAGAAGCTAGAATGAGGGAGGGGGCTCCGGATTGGGGCAGGAGGTTTGGGTGTGGAGCACTTACCTGGACAGCTCCCATTTGGTGCGAGGGGTTGTCAAGGTTCCTCCCCCACTCTGAACTCTAGGGTACAGATGTGGGGACCTGCATGAAAAACCTCCTAAGCTTATCTTTACCAGCTTAGGTCAAAACTTCCCCAAGGTACAAAATATTACACCCGTTGTCCTTGGATTGGCCGCTACCACCACCAAACTAATACTGGTTACTGGGGAAGAGCTGTTTGGACGCGTCTTTCCCCCCAAAATACTTCCCAAAACCTTGCACCCCACTTCCTGGACAAGGTTTGGTAAAAAGCCTCACCAATTTGCCTAGGTGACTACAGACCCAGACCCTTGGATCTTAAGAACAATGAACAATCCTCCCAACACTTGCACCCCCCCCTTTCCTGGGAAATGTTGGATAAAAAGCCTTACCAATTTGCATAGGTGACCACAGACCCAAATCCTTGGATCTGAGAACAATGAAAAAGCATTCAGTTTTCTTACAAGAAGACTTTTAATAAAAATAGAAGTAAATAGAAATAAAGAAATCCCCCCTGTAAAATCAGGATGGTAGATATCTTACAGGGTAATTAGATTCAAAAACATAGAGAACCCCTCTAGGCAAAACCTTAAGTTACAAAAAAGATACACAGACAGAAATAGTTATTCTATTCAGCACAATTCTTTTCTCAGCCATTTAAAGAAATCATAATCTAACACATACCTAGCTAGATTACTTACTAAAAGTTCTAAGACTCCATTCCTGGTCTATCCCCGGCAGAAAACCAGCATATAGATAGACCCACAGACCCTTTGTTTCTCTCCCTCCTCCCAGCTTTTGAAAGTATCTTGTCTCCTCATTGGTCATTTTGGTCAGGTGCCAGCGAGGTTACCTTTAGCTTCTTAACCCTTTACAGGTGAGAGGAGCTTTCCCCTGGCCAGGAGGGATTTCAAAGGGGTTTACCCTTCCCTTTATATTTATGACAGGGGTGCAGGTGGGAATGTGGGTGTGTGTGTGTGCAGGAGCTCCCGTGTGGTGTTCAGGGTGTGAGTGGGGATGTGGGGGGTGCAAGAGTCAGGGCAGGGGGCTGGGGGTATGTGAGGATGGTGCAGGAGTCAGGGCGGATGGCTGGGTATGTGTTGGGGGGTGCCGGAGTCAGGGCTGGAGTTGTGGGGGCGTGCAGGGGTCAGGGCACGGGGCTGCGGTGTGTGGGGGGTGCAGGGGTGAGGGCAGAGGGCTGGGTGTCTGTGAGGAAGGTTCAGGGCAGAGGGCTGGGGGTGTGGGGTGGGGTCGTGGGGGTGCTCCCAGCCCCCTGCCCTGAGTGGCTCACAGCAGGGGGTTGGAGGGGGTATGCCCTGATTCCACCCCCGTTCCCTAAAGAAGAGAAGACTGAGAGCGGACATAACCATTTTCAAGTACATAAAAGGTTGTTACAAGGAGGAGGGAGAAAAATGGTTTGTTATTAACCTCCGAGGATAGGAGAAGAAGCAATGGGCTTAAATTGCAGCAAGGGTAGTTTAGGTTGGACATTAGGAAGTTTTTCCTAACTGTCAGGGTGGTTAAGTACTGGAATAAATTGCCAAGGAAAGTTGTGGAATCTCCATCATTAAGAGATTTTTAAGAGCAGGTTAGACAAGCAACTGTCAGGGATGGTCTAGATAATACTTAGTCCTGCCATGCAAGGGACTGGACTAGATGACCTCTCAAGGTTCCTTCCAAGTCCTGTGATTCTATAATCTGAAGCCAGATAAAACCAGGACAGCCAGAATCCAGAAGTGTACAAGAACCATTTAAAAAAAAAATTCTCTTCTACATGTTTTATGCATTAATTTTGCATTTTTAAAAAAGCTTAATCTTTTGCAGATCCTGTAAGATGCATGCAAAGAATTCCTGTTCCCTCCTTTCCCCTTTTCAGAAAAGCAAAGATCTATGATAAAAATTTTTTTGCAGCTAGTACAGCTGCTATGTATTTTAGCTATAATAAAAGTTGTAGTTTGAAGGGAGGCAATTATTTCCATCCATTTTCTTTTAAAGGTGCTTCAGTAAGAGTGTTTTAGATAGTAGTGGGCTAATATTTTTATTTTAGTGGAATTCTGTTCTTCAACGAGGGGATGGATCCTTTATTGCACATATTCAATGGAAAGAACCCAGAAACAAACACCTGAAAAAGCAGAGGCGATTTCCTGGGTTTTTGAAGGAGCTGTTGTGCATATTCTGTTCAACTCGTCTAAACAGGCCTTTTATTCAATACACTTTGTAGTAGTCATCAAAAGAGTAGAGAAACTGAGGCCCATTGTGGACTTGGAGTGGTTAAATCAATCTAAGTACCAGAAATTCAAAATAATCCTTGGGCACTACTGTGTCTACAATCGGCCAAGGGCGGTTCCTGGCCTCAGTAGAGATGAAAGGATGCGTACCTTCACGCCAAAAACCCTAAGCGTTGCAACTGACCTGCTATATTTCCAGATATAACCAGTGAAAAGTTTCAGAGTAGCAGCCATGTTAGTCTGTATCCACAAAAAGAAAAGGAGTACTTGTGGCACCTTAGAGACTAACAAATTTATTTGAGCATAAGCTTTTGTGAGCTACAGCTCACTTCATCGGATGCATTCAGTGGAAAATACAGTGGGGAGATTTTATATACACAGAGAACATGAAACAGTGGGTGTTACCATACACACTATAACAAGAGTGATCAGGTAGGGTGAGCTATTACCAGCAGGAGAGAAAAAAAACCTTTTGCAGTGATAATCAAGGTGGGCCATTTCCAGCAGTTGACAAAAACATGAGGAACAGTAGGGGAGGAAAATAAACATGGGGAAATAGTTTTACTTTGTGGAATGACACATCCACTAATTAGGCTTGAATAAAGACTGGGAGTGGATGTGTCATTCCACAAAGTAAAACTATTTCCCCATGTTTATTTTCCTCCCCTACTGTTCCTCACACATTCTTGTCAACTGCTAGAAATGGCCCACCTTGATTACAGTCACCAGCTGCTCAGCTCAGAAGGCAGTGTCGCCACCCACAGCAGCACAGAAGTAAGGGTAGCAGTACTGCAACACCCCGTTCAATAACCTTGCACCCCCCCCGAACTCTTTTTTGGGTCAGGACCCCTACAATTACAGCACTGTGAAATTTCAGATTTAAATAGCTGAAATCATGAAATTTACAATTTTTAAAATTATATGACTGTGAAATTGACCAAAATGAACCCTGAATTTGGAAGGGCCCTACCTATGAGGAAAGGTTCAAAAAAACCTAGGTATGTTTAGTTTTCAGAAAAGGAGGCCGAGGCTGAGGGGGCTGATGACAGTCTTCAAATATGTTAAGGGCTGCTATAAAGAGGATGGTGATCAATTGTTTTCCATGTACTCTGAAGATAGGACAAGAAGTAATGGGCTTAATTGGCATCAAGGGAGGTTTAGGTTAGATATTGGGAAAAAATGTCTAACTATAAGAATAGTTAAACTCAGGTATAGGCTTCCAAAGGAGGTTGTGTAATCCCTGTCATTGGGGGATTTTAAGAACAGGTTAAACCAGTGGTTCCCAAACTTGTTCCGCCGCTTGTGCAGGGAAAGCCTCTGGCGGGCCGGGCCGGTTTGTTTACCTGCCGCATCTGCAGGTTCGGCCGATTGCGGCTCCCAGTGGTCGCTGTTTGCTGCTCCAGGCCAATGGGAGGTGCTGGAAGCGGTGGCCAGTACGTCCCTCAGCCCGCGCAACTTGCAGAAGCTCCCATTGGCCTGGAGCAGCGAACTGCGGCCCCTGGGAGCCGCGATCGGCCAAACCTGCGGACGCGGCAGGTAAACAAACTGGCCCAGCCCTCCAGGGGCTTTCCCTGCACGAGCAGTGGAACAAGTTTGGGAACCACTGGGTTAGACAGAGACCCCTGTCAGGGATGGTCTAGGTTTACTTGATCCTGATTCAGTATGGGGCCTGCACTAGATGACTTTTCAAAGTCCCTTCCTGCTCCACATTTCCAGGTTCTGTAAGTTAGTGATTTTTTTTTTCTTTCCAGCTTACAGAAAAAGGCTACAATTACTTTATCTTTTCACTGTTAAAGTGCAGTGGCATTTTCACATGTATTGAAACCATCAATTCATTGGTCACTAACCTGTTAATTAAATGATGTATGTTCATTCTGCTTTAATTGTATCTTTTATGATGAGTAGCTATGAACCCAGCGTGTTTGTCAAAACAAGTATTCAGCACGTGAACCTTGTTTTAAGAAGTCATTTGTTTTGACAGCAGTCAGCCTTATGAAAGATAAATGACATGCTTATTGCTATCTGTTTCATGCTTTAAAGCACCTCTCAAACTTCTTCATCAACAGTAATGACTATGATCAATATGCATCTGTTGCAAGTAAAATAAATTCCTAATTAACTGTATGAATAACTTAAATTTCTTGATTTCTTCCCACCCCCTTTAAATTTGACAAAGACTTCCAAGTATAGATTTATTTCTACCATATACTAAAATAATGATTTTAAATTAGCAACAATATGCTTCTATAAAATAACATGGAATGTGTACTTACATAGCGTCTCTTTCATCCAGGGAATCCCAAAGCATTTTATAAACATTAAGTAAGCCTCAAAAAATTGTGTGAAGTAGTAAGTATTCTTCTGGTTTTGCAGATGAAAGTTCTTGGCTGTTAAAGCCTCAGTTTTTGGCTGTCCAGCTGAGACACCTAAGGCCCAATTTTCAGAGTTCCTGTTGACTTGAAAGAGTTGTGAGTGCTCAGCACCTCTGCAAAACAGGCTTTAGATGTCTCAAGTTGGACATCTATAAAACTGAGGAGTCCAGAATAGGGGGCACTTCAGAAAATTCAGACCCAAGTCACTTGCCAAAGGTTTCCCAGTGACTGACTTAATCAAGGAGTCTGTAAAAGAAACTAGGAGACCTGACTCCCAATCCTTGCTTTAGCCTGTAGAAAATACTGCCTCCTCTTGTCTAATTCCCTCTCCACCCCCCCCCCCCCTTTTTTTGGAAGGGAAGTGAAACTTGAAGAGAAGATGAACAGTCTTATTTGATTGTGTTCTAGAAGATTTTGCTCTTTGAAATGGCCATTAACTATGCAAGAGGGTTGTTCACTTTTCATAAAGCCATTTACATATTTAGAGAAAAGATTAGGAGTACTTGTGGCATCTTAGAGACTAACAAATTTATTTGAGCATAAGCTTTTGTGAGCTACAGCTCACTTCATCGGTTGCATGCAGTGGAAAATACAGTAGGGGGATTTTATATACACAGAGAACATGAAACAATGGGTGTTACCATACACACTGTAACGAGAGTGATCAGGTAAGGTGAGTAGGAGAGAAAAAAAACAGAGAAAAGATTGGCATCATGGAATGATTGTTCTCTGCTGACCCAGGGTTGTGTAATGGTCATGTGGAAACCATGTTTTGAGGAGAAAGCATGCCATTGGTGTTCCCTAGCCTAGGTGTCTGTATGTAAAATGCTGTATCAATCAAGGCCAATTATAGTGGGAAATGGAGCATTGGCAACTACACTGTTAAGAGGGAAATTATTTTAGGATATTCTTTCTAAAGAGAAGAGTCTCCAGCAAATTCATTTGCCCAAATTACAGATTTGCAGTATAAAATTAAATAGGCACTTCAGTATTCCTGAACTGAGGAATTATTCATAGCATAATATACATATGAATTATATTTAGAATGTGCAGATTCAAAGCTCCATTCACTTTGATTTTACTCATGGATGTTAGTAATATTTTATACTATGTTACCATGTATCTTGGAATTGAGTAGGCATGAGTGGGTTTCTTCTGTGAAACATTGTTTTATCAGCCCAGAGGTGAAAGAATGCAGAAATAGAGTTTTGCTTTTAAACCCTGTTGTCATTCAAAGTACAGCATGGGATGGAGAAGGATCTTCTGATTTTAGAAAAGAAATCATGAACTTTAAAAAACTTTAATCTGTAAGAAAATACAACCTCTAGTGATGTACAGAATGTGTGGTACTGCTGTGTCATGAATATAAGGGAAGGCTAGCAACCTTTATGTATGCAGAAGTGTAAAATCCCTACTTAGCAGCTGTACTGGATTGCTTTACCTGTAAGGGGTAAAGCAGTTCAAATAACCTAGCTGGCACCCGACCAGAAGGACCAATGGGGAAAGAAGATACTTTCAAATATGGGGGGGAAGGATTTGTTTGTTGTTCTCTTTTGTTGTTCCTTCTCTGGACAGAGGGAGAAGCCAAGCAGGTACAACTTCTCCTGAAAATATACCTGGAATAATCCACATAAAACCACAGAAATTGTAAGTAGGGCAAGGAAATGCGTTAGGTTCTCTCTTGTTTTAGCTTGTGAATTTTTCCTATGCTATAAAGATAGTTTTATTCCTGTTTTTATAACTGTGAAGCTGAGCCCAGAGGGGAATCCTCTGTGTTTTAAATCTTTTTATTACCCTGTAAAGTTACCTTCCATCCTGATTTTGCAGGTGTGATTCTTTTACTTTTTTCTTTATTATAAAGTTCTTCTTTTAAGAACCTGATTGATTTTAGTGTCCTGAAGACAAAGGGTCTGGTCTGTGCTCACACTGCTAAGGCAATTGGTTGGTATATTATTCCCAAGCCTCCCCAGGAAAGGGGGTGAAGGGACTTGGGGGGATATTTTGTGGGGAATAAGGATTCCAAGTGACCCTTCCCTGAATTTTTGTGTAAATCACTTAGTGGTGGCAGCAATACCATCCAAGGACGAGGAAAGGAATGTGTGCCTTGGAGAAGTTTTAACCTAAGCTGGTAGAATATAAGTTTAGGGAGTCTTTCATGCGACATCTGTACCTCAGAGTGGCGGGGGGGAGAACCCTGACAGCTGTAATCAGAGTAATTGATACTCTTGGATCCAATATAAAGTCGTCTTCTTAATTTTCTTAGTAAAAACATGTATATATTCTTTGTCAGTAAACACCTAACAGAATTGGGCTGTGAATAAATTATCTGTTATGTCTCCAGTATAAGCACATAAGATTTGTTGCCATTGTAAATGCTGTTCAAGGAGGAGAGGACTGAATTGGTCAAAGTACAAATAAGGGTGAGCTGAGTTGTCTTTCTGTCTGTCTTTCTGTCTGTCTGTTTGTTAAAAATATATATATAATGGAGGTGAAAAAGTTGTCATTGAACCATTCTTGTCATGATGGACCTGTGACTTGCCTGTGGTCCTGTTTAATTATGCAGCTATGTAAAACCAAATCAGGTTGGTGTAAGTAGTTACCCTCCAATGCCTGTACGCTATGTTAAGAAAAATGAGTCTATCATTCTGAGCCCAATTACACTTGAGCACATCTTTTCCTTTCAGAATTGCTGCCACCACCACATAGATGCTCTCTGGGAACTTTATGGGCAGACTTGGCAGAGTGTCTAAGGATGGAATGAGCATGGAGACAGAATTGTCCTCGCCCCTGGAGGGGATTATTCTCCAGATGAGGGTTGAGGCAAATTATCAGGATTTTGGGAAACTTGCAGTGTCATTGCCCAGGCTGTACATATCCCTTAAATAAACAGAACTTCAATTGCCAGAGCTGTTAGCCTTTCTCAAGCATAAAACTCCATTTAAAAAGAGAATATAAAACAGGGGTTGACAACCTTTGGCACATGATCCATCAGGGTAATCCACTGGCGGGCCATGAGACATTTTGTTTATGGTGACCGTCCACAGGCACGGCCCCCTGTAGCTCCCATTGGCCGGGAATGGCAAACCGTGGCAGCTGGGGGACTGTGAGCAGGTTTCAGGGGGCTGCCAAGCAGGGCCAGCATTCGACTTGCTGGGGTGCAAGGTAGAAAGTCGAAGCTCCACTGCACTGAAGCCGGGGTCCTGAGACCCGTCACCCAGGGTTGAAGCTGAAGTCTGAGCAATGTAGCTTTGCAGGGGCCCCTGTGGCATGGGGCCCCAGGCAATTGCCTGGCTTGCTACCCCCAACACCGGCCCTGGCTTTTATATGCAGAAAACCAGTTGTTGTGGCATAGGTGGGCCGTGGAAGTTTTTATAGCATGTTGGCGGGGGGGGGGGTGCTGTCTCAGAAAGAAAAAGATTGGGAACCTCTACTCTTGTGTATGATACCTCTCTTGATCACTGTGGAGGAGTTTCTGTCCATAAAGTATCTTTTCTGTGGTGAGATGTATTGTAAATTTAAACTATATAACCAGAAATGATATATTCCTTACAGTGATGCTGAGAACATTGAATCATGTTACTTTATTCTTGTGATTACAAATCACATCTTCTCTGCTATCATTGTGGGTTTCATATCTGCATCAGCCCATTAATAGTGCAGGATACCAAGCCTTCTTTAGAAATAAGTTTTATTAAGTTATTTCATTTTAAACATGTTGCCATGCCATCATGCAGACAAAAAACATTCAGATCCTAAATAAAACACGAAGCTCCTCCTCCTCTCTCCGTTACAACACTTAAAACTAGATATGTGAGCTGTCTAATCTTTAAACTGCAAAACTAAAACACTTCTTCTGAGATTGATTTTAAAGCAATGCCTTTTCCTTAAGTTGATGTTGGTTAAAGTTTGTTGCAGACAGTGTATATAAGTCAAAGGGCTAATACAGGGAAATGCCTAAAAGGAATATATGTTATCTTTATTTATAGCAATGTAATGGTGTTAAAAGTATCATAAATTCTTTAGAGTGTACTGTTCTCTTTCAGTGAAGCTTATCAAAGACTATTTTACCACTTTTCTTAAATGATGTCCCAGGAATAAGTACCAAATATTATTTAACATTTAACTTTCATCTGTTATTTTTCCCTGCTGGGTTTTCAGCGCAACGTAAGTCTAAATGTCAAAAAAGGAAGCTATAATCAAATTAAATCTTTCTTTGTGATTTAAGGATTCACTATAAATACAAAGAAACAAGGTAACTCTATTTCTCCTAACTTTCTTCACCTCTTCTTGTGGGTCTAAAAGGAAAAATTACACTCTTTGAGTGTTTGTTTTCATAGACTGAAAGGAAGGGACTTCAATGGGATTTGTATGTGAAAACTGAATGCAGAATCTGGATCGATCTTTCCTTCCTCTGAGTAGTCTCTTCAGCTGTGCCTTACGCTTTTACTTACACTGCAGCTGCCCCCTCTGTCTGGGTTATCGCCCTCCTACATTTAAGCCTGATTGAGAAAATGTACAATTAGATGTTGAGTGTGATTTGACCCAGTCTACACAGGCTGCCTAGCCAGTTTCAGTTGAGAGATGGTCAGAGAGTCATGCTTAAATATAATTTTCAAACACTGCTTTTTCCTCTAGTGTAGACAGTCCTATAGAAAACATCAGATTGTTCCCACATTTCAGATCTTTTCTTAAACTCTCTTTTCCTTTAACATAGTATTTACAGTACATCCTTTCACCCTTACCCTCCCTCCATTACTGCATCTTGCATTCCCACCTCACTGTAACAAGTCCTCAGGAACACTTCTTTAGATATTTACTTCCCTTAAATTATGACTTGATTTACACTCACTGTTTGTATATCGGTGACAGATTGGATTTTAATCTGTCCATAATTCAGATTTGGTAAAGTAGAATTAATTTTAGAATGAGTTATGAATATTATATAAACCCTGGACCTTTAAAGGGGACTCATTCAGCTCCTGGCTGATGCCTTCAGCCAAGACAATTAGCATGTAGAAGCATGGTAGTTATGCCAGAGTAAAAGAGTAGAAAACACGGAAGAAGGGAGGGGATTTCTAAATTTCTTCTTATTAAGGTAAATAAGAGTCATAGGTATAATGTGTGTTTTACTGGGATATATTCTTGAAAAGAACTGTTTAATTTGTGGAAGAAAAAACAAGGAATCAAATTGTTTAGAGCAGGAACATTCAGTTGACGTGTCACAAGAGGCGTTGATGATATTCCTAGAATGAACATCTTTGTAAAATCTTTAACGGGGAATGTTCAATAAAATAGCTTTTGGCTTGGAAACTAGGGTCTTCTGTGCTCAAGCCGCAGGAAAAGTTACAATCCACTTCATAAAACTTTGGGAAGCTCTGTTTATTATGGAAATACTGACCGTCATCGCTATAGTAATATAGGTATCACTTCATTACAGTCTTATCAGGACATGTCTAAATATTAGACACCTCATTTCTGAGACAATAATGCAGTGAATGAAAGCTGCATCCTGTTTTATTAACTACAAACACTAGCATTCATGCATTGTTAAGGTTGAAAAATCAAGCACTTAAAAGTTGGGAAGTTCCAAAAAGAAAATTTCTGCTGTATCCTTAAGTCTGCCAAATACACATGGTTCATGTATGTATGTATTTCAATTTTCAGCATTAAACACACACAGTAATATGTACAGGTTTACATTTCATAAGGAGAACAGGAACAGAAGAACTACATATGTGCAACTTGGCATAACTAATGTTGTTGTGGCTGCTAGAAAAGGCTAGATTAAACTTCACTATGACTATGCTAATTTAACCCTCCATGGAGGGTTAGTATAGGCCCACTCCATCATTTTAATCCTCCTTGTGGCAGAGCAGACAGAACTCTGTGCGTGTGGTGGAAGGAGCTATGAATCATGGAGTGAGATGAAGGAAGGAATATCAGATCCACAGTTGCGCACATCTAGAAGTCCAGCCCAACCCCCTTTCTTCGTTCTCTCCCCTCCCCCCCTTGATGCAGATGCAGGGGTGCTGGAACAATGTTTATAGTGGGGGTGCTGGGAGCCATTAAACCAAACTGTAAACCCTGTATATAATGGAAATCACTTCAAGCCAGGGGGTGCGGTAGCACCCCCAAGACCTCTAGTTTCAGCACCTATGTGCAGATGAGTTGTAAATCTACCCACTCCCTATACCCCCATTTACTCAAGCTCCGTGTGGGGTGAGTCAAACTCAACTTCAGTTTACAAACAGCAAACCTTGAAAGCAGCATTATAAAAATAGGTTTCTAGTAGGGCTGTCAAGCAATTAAAAAAATTAACCACGGTTGATTGTGCTGTTAAACAATAATAGAATACCATTTATATAAATGTTTGTGGATGTTACTATTTTTTGTTTTTACAGTGCAAATATTTGTAATAAAAATAACTATAAAGCAGAGGTGGGCAAACATTTTGGCCCGAGGGCCACATCAGGGTTCGAAACTGTATGGAGGGCCGGGTAGGGAAGGCTGTGCCTCCCCAAACAGCCTGGTCCCCGCCCCCTATCCACCCCTTCCCACTTCCCGCCCCCTGATAGCCTCCCTCAGAACCCCCCACCCATCCAACTCCCCCCCTGCTCCTTGTCCCCTGACTGCCCCCTCCCACGACCCCCCCCGCCCCTAACTGCCCCCCGGGACCCCACCCCCTATCCAAACCCCCCCCCCCATTCCACAGCTCCTACCCCCCACCGAACCTCTGCCCTATCCAACCGTCCCCTGACCGCTCCCGGACCTCTGCCCCATCCAACCGCTCCCTGTCCTCTGACTGCCCCCTGGGATCCCCTGCCCCATATTGAACCCCCCAACCCCCTTACCATGCCGCTCAGAGCAGCATGTCTGGAGCCGTGCTGCCCGGCCGGAGCCAGACACGCTTCATTGCATGAGCGCGCAGCCCCTCCGCCCGGAACGCTGCCCACACGGCGGCATGGCTGTGGGGGAGGGGGAACAGCAGGGGAGGGATTGGGGGCTAACCTCCCCAATGGGGAGCTCAGGGGCCGGGCCGGATGTGGCCCGCGGACTGTGGTTTGCCCACTTCCGCTATAAAGTGAGCAGCGTACACTTTGTATTCTGTGTTGTAATTGAAATCAATATATTTGAAAGCGTAGAAATACATTCAAAAATATTTAATACATTTCAATTGATTCTCTATTGTTTAACAGTGCGATTAAACCTGCAATTAATCACAATTTTTTTAACACAACTAATTTTTTTGAGTTAATCGTGTGTATTAACTGCGATTAATCGACGGCCCTAGTTTCTAGCAATTTAAATGTGGCAAAAGATGTTTTCCTTTTAGCACTGATGATCTTTTGTCTGCCAGAAATGCCTTCATATCTAATCCATGAAATGCATGACTGAATAAGAACTGCACTGTCTCACTGCATGAACAATAATGGTGACTGAGTACCAAATAGATGAGTCAGTAAACTAGGTTTCAGAGTAGCAGCCGTGTTAGTCTGTATTCGCAAAAAGAAAAGGAGTACTTGTGGCACCTTAGAGACTAACCAATTTATTTGAGCATAAGCTTTTGTGAGCTACAGCTAGGGTCTTCTTTTATTCCAAAGAATGCACTTGAGTAGACAAACCAGTCATAGTAAACCTTTTCGCTTTTGTAAAACACGAATTCTGCTTAACTTGTTTTTGTTCTAAATCCTCTGAATCAGTTTCCGTAGTTTAGATTAATCCTTCTGGAGTGTCATTTTTCAGAAGTTACCTTCAGAGTTTATAGAGGACAATAGTACAGAATTATCTTCTGATTCAGTGTTCTATTATATGTTGGTCCTTCTTGTCTTTGCTTAGAACTAGCATCACATTCCTTATGTGGGTTGGATTTTAATAACTTTCATAAGATGTAGTGGTAGTCTCCCGTCCTCCCACTTTACCTTTTGGGTTGAATTCCTGTTTACGTATCTCCAGCTCTATTTTTCTTTGTTCTGGGACCAGGGTGGATTTGATTTAAATCAAATTGATTTAAATCATGATTTAAATCTTGAGTCAGGAAGACTCAATTTAATCTTGGATTTCTACATAAAAGTGCATTCTTGTTGGTTGTTATAACCTTAATACATAGTCTTCACAACTCAGAGATAGATTTAGGTTTCATTTTTAGAAGGTATACACTATACATTTTCAAAGTGATTTATTTTGAAAACTTTTCAGATTAGTTTTACAGCTATATCAGAAAATGAATGATTGTTTGGTTATTTCAGTACCAAAGGTTATCGAAGCAGATATTTATGAAGTCATTGGGAGGTGAACTATCTCCAATTCAACAAGTTAATCATTAATATTTGGAGGATTTTCTTGCTGTATTAGGAGGAGAACATCACCAGACAGACATTTAAATTGTTTTATTTAACTAAAACAACATTATGTATTCTGGATTTTTTTCTTCAACAGCAAACATAATAGTTTAACAAAACAAGCATATGAATTTTTGAATTTAAACATTCAAGTTTTTTAAAATCATGTTTGTTTTTGTTAAAATTGTTTCTAACTAAAATAGTCTAAATTTTTTTTAAAATATTTCATTTAACTATATCAGCCAGGTCAACATGAGAAACTTAAGATATTGGCTTCTGCAATTGACTCAGTCATCTTCTCTTTAATTTTCCTGTTTGTTCATAATCTGGAAAAGAAAAACAAGCTTTCCTGCTTTTTCAGGTCCTAAGCGATTTCTCAATTTGGAATGAATTAGTCCAAAGGAAGAAAATATTCTTTCTACACCAGCAGAGGAAGCTACTGCTGTTAAAAGGGAGATTATCACTTTAACAGTCTCTGAATCCAAGTGCTTAAATGACTTCCACCAGTTCACTGGTGTGACTTTCTTAAAACGTCATCAGCAAACATATTTTTTGAATGGTTCTTATTCCCTAAGTGGGTCTCTCTTACAGCCTGCTGCCATTATAGATTTTTCCTTTTAGTGAGAGAATGGTATGGTAGATCTCAAATCAATGAAGGCTACACTCAGAAAGACCTCAAGACTTCTGGAATATGCTGCTCAAACAGTTTCACTTCTGTTTCTGCTGCCTGTCCCTCCCTTCTAACATTTGTCTCCAGACTTCTTCTCCTTGTCCAGATCTATTCTGCCCCCAGTAAACTTCTATTCACTGAACTTTTTGAAACTTTGCAGTTTTAGAGAGAGGTAAGGGATTGACTCTGTACACAAATTTGCAGAGGTACAATAGGGTTGAGGTCTATTATTTCTCACCTCTATATATTATTTATTTATTTAAAAACATTTTTGCTGTTAAGAAGCATGTTATCTCTGGAGACACAAATCCACAGTTTGAGAACTGCAAAACTAAGCATCTCTTCTGATAGTATCTTCTAGACTGAGCCCCGCTGGCTAGATAGAAAGATTAACCTAAATAATCTATACAGAAGCCCCTGGAACCCCATAAAATTGGGTCCCTAATCCATGAACTATTGGAACTCATTTACAAAACTTTTCTTAAACATTCCATGAATATATTCTCATACTATAGAATTAGAATTTATAATCCCTATTACATTACAGCTCAAATATATTTCATCATGGATCTTAATTAAAACTATCTTTAGGTAGGTTTTTTCCTCAAAAAGCATTTTATCAAAAAAATCTGATTTAAATAAAAAAAATCCAATGTTTTTTTTAAAAAAATATTTTATTTTTTAATTTTTTTAAATAATTTATTTTTATCCACCCTGTCTGGGACTGAATTTGTACCTTTTTAAAACCCATATCGCAACTGCTCCTGTGCTTTTTGTGCAGAATACATTTTTCTAGTTTGTTTATTTTTGTTGCTAGTAAAAGATACCAGCTTAACAGCTCTAGAGACTGAAGTACAGAACAGGCACAGCACAGGATGTCAAAACACCTACGTACAGGTTAATATACCTATAATCATACAAATCCTCAGTGGGGGTGGGACTAAAACCTTCATCTTTCTTCTCCGAAAATGGGCTTCTCCTACATGAACTGGCAGTAGTAAAAAGTCCTTTTTATCCTCTCTGAAACGAGACCCTGACTGTTAACACGGTCACACTGACATTCTTTCGTTCTCCTAACTCCTAACCTGCCATATACAAGCAGTGTATATTGTAATGGGTAGCAGCTGTGTGAGCTTCCCTGCCCTACTCCAGCAGTGAGAGCTTTAGTTAGGATTTGTCTGCATTTGCAGTTATTCAGGAATAACTACTGAAGACTCCATGTGTAGGCACTCCTATTCCGGAACATGAGCGTTTTGTTCCGGTTTAGCTTAATCCAGTTTGAAAGTGTTGGAGTTATTCAGGAATAGTTTTTGTGCTTTAAATTTATACCCTACCTTAATCTGGGTTACTTTTCAAGTGTAGACAAGTCCTCAATATACAAGATTGCTAATTTCTTGAATGCTGTCTGTAGTGAAGATTTCACGATGGGGACACTTTTCTAGTAATAGCTGAACAAAGGCTTCCAACTCAGTTCATGTAGAGTAGACCACTGAACAGCAATAAACTGGAAACAACTTTTACTCCTAGGGGAGTTCTGTGCCAAAAAATTAAAAATTCTGCAAAATTCTGCACATTTTATTTGTCAAAATAACACTACATAATTATAGCAGTTTCAATTATTTTTGTAATTTATTTCAAAATACCCGTCAGCAAGTATGTCTGTGACAACATAGATGCATAAAAAAATTTCCCCAAGAGTAAAGAGTTAAAGAAACCCCTATGACAATCCAGTTCCTGTTTCTCTGCCCTCTCCTCACCCCAAGCCCAGTAAAGGGACCAGACACCCAGAACCCCTCCTCCCAGAGCCCAGCTGTGGCCCCCGCAGCCTAGACACCGTCCTCCCTACCCCCCCCCAGAGCCCAGTCGGTAGGGCCCCCCTAGCCCAGACACCTGCACCCGGCCCCAGAGCCTAGCTGCGGGCCCCTCCCCCCGCCCAGACACCTGCCTCCTTCCCCATAGGGCTCAGCCATATTCCCCTCCAGCCCAGACACCTGCTGCCTACCTCTCAGAGCTCAGGGATCCAGAGAGAGAAACAGCCTGATGCTCAGTCCCAGGCTTGTGTGGAGTTACCTGCGTGCTGCCATCTCCTTCCCTCAGAGCATGCGGAGAACTGCAGCTGCCAGGAACTTGCTACTCCCCCCTCCCCCCACTGCAGTGTCTTCTACGTGCGAGATGTGCTCTGCCTGGTCCTGTGGCCCCAGTGCAGCCAGCAGCACTGCAACCCATTTCTGTGGGGGAAAAGGAAAATCTGCACAAAAAACATTAATTTCTGCAAAATTCTGCATTGCGCAGTGGTGCAGAATTCCCTCAGGAGTAAGCTTTGACACTACCAACCTGAATTGTGCGTGAACTGCCACATAGATGTCAGCTTCCCTGAGCTACTCAATCTCCTTCCCCGTCATACTTTATTTTCAAAACAGGGCCATAATCAATGCTCGTGCTTATACTGTATGATTTCCAAAATGGGCTTCAGAAGGCCAATACACAATTTTACCCTTTAGTCTGATGTGTAAATCAATTTCACCATAACTAACAAAGCATAACATTATGATTGTGAAGTAATTGGAGTTTCTGTAGCATGAAGGATTTCTAAAGCAGAAACAAATCCATTTGAACTTTTTTAAACAACTGTGCATGTTATCAGCAACTGAAACATTTAAGCTTCAGACTCTGCACCTCTCTGTGGATATCACTGTGCAAGCAAAGCAATCTGATGGCCAGGGCTATATTTATACTTCTCATTAAACAAAAATGCATATAATCTTTTAGAAAGATTCCACATTTTGCAGTAATAGATTCTCAGTTTATGATATATTGGAGATGCAGGTTCACTACAGCGTCCTCATTAGCTCATGATGCGTTTCTTCATTATTTTTTGCAATGGAACAGACTATCATGCTACATATATTCCTAGGTATCCTGTATTTTGTTTAAATCAACTATAACAAAATACAGGATTGATGTTAATTCACTATTGCATATGAGAGAGATTATATACAGGTTACCTTTAAGTGCTTAAGAAGGAATCCAAACAGGTAACAGTAGACTATGTCATGTTCACTGCCATACTGTGTAAATGTCAGTGAAATGTATTATATCTCAAGGGTGTAGCAGAGGAGGGTGGGAATTAATGATTGTGAATCCAGTTAATTTATTTTGGAGTGGAAGTTTTGTTTACTTGTATCTTCAGTTTGTGTCAGTGTTTTTAAATACGTTAAATGTTTGAATAACTTACAGGTTTTAGAACATTTTCCTTGCGGTTTATGAGAGAAGTATCATTGTATTTAGAGCTGTTATCTCTGTACAACTAACTCATAAACAGTTTTCTCTAACCATAAAGTGATTATATCTTGGTAAATATTTTTGCATTCACATCCAGAACAAAATTACCTCTGAAATTCAAATCCCAGTGCTACGGTACTTTCCCTTGATTCTCGGTTTGGGATCTCGTAACTGTTCACTATGAAAGGTATTTCTTAGGAGTTTAAGTAGCGATAGCTGGGAAGAAAACAGAGGGGAGAAAGCTGAAATATGAAGCATATGTTGGAGACCATTTGGCCACTTATTAATCATAGGATTTAAAAAGGAGTTTACAGGTTGTGCATGCTTTCTAGTATTAAAACTGTAGCTCTGTAAAATTTTAATTACAAAATGTCCAAATGTTGGCAGACAACAATTTGTTTTTTGCTTTTAATTTTCATTAAAATTCAAACCCAAAGCTGAAAATAAACTTGGGTAGTTGATGTAGTTGAACCACTGTGAACCATTCTGCCACTGACTTGTAGTGTGACCTTGTCCAAGTAACATACTGTACTTTTGTGTGTCTCAGTTTATCCAGCTGTAAAGCATTTTGAGATCTGATGCCAGCACTGCACAGAAGCAAATTATTTAGATAGCAAGCTTAATTTATTAGACTATAAGCTCTCATTTGTTATATGTTTGCACAGCACCTAGCACAATGAGGCCCAGCTTAGCTGGAGCATTCAGACACGACTGCAATATAAATGCTAATAATAATCACCTTGCCCATATGTATATCTTAGGCCAATGAATTTTGTATTCTTCTCCTTCTCATTTTTTTGGCTCTACTATGGTTGTTATTTATTAATTGTATTATCATAGCACTGAGACATTCTAATAATGAACAAGGACCCCATTGTGCTAGGTGCTGTACAAACACAGAAGCACAAGACAGTCCCTGCCGCAAAATTTTGCAATCTATGTATAAGGCGAGAGAGACAGATGGATACAGACCAACCAACAGGAGTACAAGCAAACAGTGAGATAATATTGGTCATCATGATAGGTTGTGGTCTTACCACCAGCAGCTAAACTGTTGTCAATTTTTTTTGTGGGCATCCTGGCAAAGGAGAGTATTAAGGAAAGATTTGAAGGAGAATAATGAAGTGGTTTGGGGATGCTTACAGGAAATACCTCACAAGCATGAGGGGCAGCTAGTAACCTCTGCTGCAAAGGCTGGTACTATAATTGATGTTAATGGTGCTTATACTGACGGTTGTTTTATTCCTTGGGGAATTCTGCACCAGTGTGCGTGCACACAATTCATGTCTGGCGCAGAATTTTTTTTCCTGCAGAAAATACATTATTCCTAAGAAGTGCTGCAGTTCCACCTTTCGCCCACCAGAGGCTGTTGTGGTGCTAGAACAGCTAGCAGCTGGCTGCATTCATCACAGCACCCTGCCCTCGGAGCCAGGTTAGGACAGACAGAGTGCGGCACATGAGGTTGCTGGGGGGTCACAAACTGGGTTTCAGAAGGGCTAGTGGGGGGACAGACTGGGGTGCGGGCTCAGGCGCTAATGGGGTGTCAGCATTGAGCCAGGGGCTGAATGGGAGGGGGGCTGCAGAGCCACATAGGGACAAGGGATGGGGGGTTTGGGGACAAGGAGATGTGCCTGACTGAATGGGAGAGGCTTGGGGTCATCCAGGGTCGGTATGGGGGAGGCTCCCCAACTTCCTATCAATCTTCCCTCCACCAAAACAACCCTAGTTCATACATCTCCCAACCACACCCAACAACCCTCCAGGTTCACTCCCAGGCTCCTTCCCTCTCCTTCAGCTCCTCCCTTACCCCTGACTTCCCCAAGCCTTTGCACTGCTTCTGTATTGTAGTTTAAATGAATTACTCAAAGTTCTGTATTAATATGCTTAATAAGGAATCTATTTGTCAAAAAAAATTACCTGAATCTTTTTTTTTTCTGTCTGTATTGTTCCAAGCATACTTGCTGACAGGTATTTTGAAATAAATTACCGAAATAATTGAAATAAAATATGCAGAATAAATAATATAAATATAAAAATAAAATAATTAAAATAATAATATAAAATAAAATAATAAAATAACTGCAAAATAAATATAAAAATAAAATAATTGAAATAAAATATGCAGAATTTTGTAGAATTTTAAATTGTTTGGTACAGAATTCCCTCAGGAACTCTTATTATTCCTTTGATTTATAGTTCTTCTTAAATAAAATACAGGATAAGGAATAAGAGCCACAATTTTGCTTGTGCAGATTTTGTTTCCTAAGGTCAGAAAACAGAGTAATTCCCTAAAGAACTACAGTTGCCCTGACTAGCCAGGAAAACTGTATGGGACCAATCTGAATAATTTACAACGTGATGAGGTGGGGTCAACAAAGCAAGTTAGTAATCTAAACATGTCACTTACTGCTGTGACCAACCTAGGTGTGTCCAAACTGGACCCTACTTCAGTTTTAAGATTTGCGTCTCAGAGCTGACAGTATATTACACATGACTGTGCAGGAGCTCAGTTGATTCTTTACAATTAAACAGTTACTTAATTTAAACAAGCCTGAACTACTAATATGTTCAAAATCCTTTTCATGCAAGTCAGGTCATTAACTGGAACCAGAGCAATCTCTAGAAAAGCCTTAAGCATGTTTCTCCCTTCATTAATATAAATTAAATTTTCTCTATAGATGTTATGGGCCTGTAGTGTATTTAAGGGTGATGTTGCATGGATTCTAAAACTGTCAAACAGTTTCATGTTTATTGGATTAACCTCTAACCTTTCTAGTTTTAAAAATATCTCAGAACATTAGATGTAAAGAAGCCATTATTTTTTGGTTTACGGCTACATGTTGGATGTAATCTGTTTCATTTTTCATTTTCTGTAATTATTTTTCCAACCTTTCTTCTATGGCAGAGACAATATATGAATTTCAATAAACTGTGAAAGGGAGTGCGTGAGGGGAATAACAATTTTGAGATGTGGGGATAGATTGCTTGTCTACATTTCTTTTTAAACAGAAGTTTCTCCCTCCTCTTTATTTTCCAAAGAATAGTTCCTTATTATTTATTGTGTTGCAGTAGGATCCAAAATATATCTGATGTGGTGGGATTTTTCCAGGCCGCCTAAGTAATTTCGGAGGACAGATCCCAATGAAAATCAGTGTGACTTGTATTCCAGATTACTGGTCTACACACAGTTTTTGTACTGATTTTAGTTATTTCTATTAGAGCAGTGATTTCTTTTTACCAAAATAATTAAAGTGGTACAATCTCTAGTGTGGATGTAGTTATACTGGAAGAAAAATGTCATTTAGGTGGTTAATTTTTGCTTAAAAAATTGTACTATTTGGCTTTGCCGCCTGATTTGGAAGTCCATTCCACATACTTGCCACTCTGTGTTTAAATTGAGTATCACCTCATTGCTTAGCTTTTGCTCGCTGTGCCCTGGTCTACACTACAAGTTTAGGTCGAATTTAGCAGTGTTAGATCGATTTAATCCTGCACCTGTCCACACGACGAAGCCATTTTTGTCGACTTAAAGGGCTCTTAAAATCAATTTCTGTACTCCTCCCCGACGAGGGGATTAGTGCTGAAATCAACATCGTTGGGTCGAATTTGGTGTAGTGTGGACACAATTCAACGGTATTGGCCTCCGGGAGCTATCCTAGAGTGCTCCATTGTGACTGCTCTGGACAGCATTTTCAACTCAGATGCACTAGCCAGGTACACAGGAAAAGCCCCGAGAATTTTTGAATTTCATTTCCTGTTTGGCCACCATGGCAAGCTCATCAGCAGAGGTGACCATGCAGTCCCAGAATCGGAAAAGAGCTCCAGCATGGACCGAACGGGAGGTACTGGATCTGATCGCTGTATGGGGAGATGAACCCGTGCAATCAGAACTCCGTTCCAAAAGACGAAATGCCAATATCTTTGCCAAAATCTCCAAGGGCATGATGGACAGAGGCTACAACAGGGACCCACAGCAGTGCCGCGTGGAAATTAAGGAGGTCAGGCAAGCCTACCAAAAAACCAAAGAGGCAAACGGTTGCTCCGGATCAGGGCCCCAGACATGCCACTTCTAGGATGAGCTGCATGCAATTCTAGGGAGCGACCCTACTAATACCCCACCCCTGTCCGTGGACACCTGCAAGGGGAGAGTCTCACGCAACAGGCATGAAGCTTTTGGGGACAAGGAAGATGAGGAGGAGGATAGTGCACAGCAGGCAAGCGGAGAAACCGTTCTCCCCGACAGCCAGGAACTGTTTATCACCTTCCCAAGGCAGGCTCCCGGACCATGAAGCAGGAGAAGACATCTCTGGTGAGTGTACCTTTGTAAATACAGTACAGGGTTTAAAAGCAAGCGTGTTTAATGATTAATTTGCCCTGAAGACTTGGGATGCATTCGCGGCCAGTACAGCCCCTCCTTTTAAATGGCCAATCAAACAGGTGCTTGGTATGGGAAAGGGGGTGCTGCTGTTTGAAAGCATTCACACATGTTATGAGGGTTGAAGAAGCTGAAAGACTGGCTTACCATGGCTGCCTGCAAGCTGAATTCTGTTGCCCAGCCCTGCGTGTGTGATCTCTCACACCAAACTGGCAGGCCCTCAATATAAGAGGCAAAATGTGACCTTTTGTACTGAAAGTACATGTGCTATGTAATGTTAACAGCTTGGTTCACTTTGAAAGAGTCTACCTATTGTTCTCTAAAATGTGTCTTTTTAAATACTACTCTCCCTTTTTTCCTCCCGCAGATGCAAATGTTTCAACACTCCCCTTATCTCTGTCCCAGAGGCTAGCGCAGATAAGAAGGTGAAAAAAACACACTCGCGATGAAATGTTCTCTGAGCTCATGCAGTCCTCCCGCACTGAAAGAGCTCAGCAGAATGCGTGGAGGCAAAGAACGGCAGAGTCCAGGAAAGCAGAAAATGAACGTGAGGACAGGAGGGACGAGCAAGATGAGAGGTTGCAGGGGCAAGCGGAGAGGTAGCGGCAGCATGATAGAGGAGGCAGGATGCAATGCTGAGGCTACTGGGGGATCAAACTGACATGCTCCGGTGTCTGGTGGAGCTGCAGGAAAGGCAGCAGGAGCACAGATCGCTGCTGCAGCCCCTGGGTAACCGCTCACCCTCCTCCCCAAGTTCCATAGCCTCCTCACCCAGACGCCCGAGAACGCAGAGGAGGGGGGGCTCCAGGCACCCAACCACTCCACCCCAGAGGACTGCCGAAGCAACAGAAGGCTGGCATTCAATAAGTTTTGAAGTGCAGTGTGGCCTTGTCCTTCCCTCCTCCCCTCATCCACCACCGCACCCGGTGCTTCCCTTCTCCCCCACCCCTTCCGGGATACCTTGGCAGTTATCCCCCTATTTGTGTGATGAATTAATAAAGAATGCATGATTTTGAAACAACAATGACGTTATTGCCTTGCAAGTGGTGAACGAAGGGGGGAGGGCGGTTGGCTTACAGGGAAGTAGAGTGAACCAAGGGGGTGGGTTCTCATAAAGGAGAAACAAACAGAAGTGTCACACCGTAGCCTGGCCAGTCATGAAACTGTTTTTCAAAGCTTCTCTGATGCGCAGCACGCCCTGCTGTGCTCTTCTAATCGCCCTGGTGTCTGGCTGTGCGTAATCAGCAGCCAGGCAATTTGCCTCAACCTCCCATCCTGCCATAAATGTCTCCCCCTTACTCTCACAGATATTGTGGAGCACACAGCAAGCAGTAATAACAATGGGAATATTGGTTTTGCTGAGGTCTAACCAAGTCAGTAAACTGCCCCAGCGCGCTTTTAAATGTCCAAATGCACATTCTACCACCATTCTGCACTTGCTCAACCTATAGTTGAACAGCTCCTCACTACTGTCCAGGGTGCCTGTGTATGGCTTCATGAGCCATGGCATTAAGGGGTAGGCTGGGTCCCCAAGGATAACTATAGGCATTTCAACATCCCCAGCAGTTATTTTCTGGTCTGGGAAGTAAGTCCCTTCCTGCAGCTGCTCGAACAGACCAGAGCCCCTGAAGATGAGAGCGTCATGTACCCTTCCTGGCCATCCCACAGTGATGTCGGTGAAACATCCCTTGTGATCCACCAGTGCTTGCAGCACCATTGAGAAGTACCCCTTGCGGTTTATGTACTGGCTGCCAAGGTGGTCTGGTCCCAAGATAGGGATATGCGTTCCGCCCCACCACAGTTAGGAAATCCCATTGCAGCGAAGCCATCCACTATGACCTGC
Organism: Caretta caretta; assembly: GCF_965140235.1. NCBI lineage: Eukaryota > Metazoa > Chordata > Testudines > Cheloniidae > Caretta > Caretta caretta. The sequence goes on from NC_134214.1 coordinate 21,834,863, forward strand.
ACATTTCCCTGAGCCAGTATCCTTGATAGCAGCAGCTCAGTGATTGCATTGGCTACTTGGATCACAGCAGCCCCCACAGTAGCTTTGCCCACTCCAAATTGATTCCCGACAGACTGGCGTTGCAAGCTTCCAGAGGGCTATCGCCACTTGCTTGTGAACTGTGAGGGATGCTCTCATCTTGGTATTCTTGCGCTTTAGGGCAGGGGAAAGTAAGTCACAAAGTTCCATGAAAGTGCCCTTACACATGCGAAAGTTTCGCAGCCACTGGGAATCATCCCAGACCTGCAACACTATGCAGTCCCACCAGTCTGTGCTTGTTTCCCGGGCCCAGAATCAGCATTCCACGGCATGAGCCTTGCCCCATTGCCACCAGGATGTCCAAATTGCCGGGGGCCATGCTTTGAGAGAAGTCTGTATCCATGTCCTCATCACTCTCGTCATGGCACTGCCGTCGCCTCCTCGCCTGCTTTTGCAGGTTCTGGTTCTGCACATACCGCAGGATAATGCACTAGGTGTTTACAATGCTCATAACTGCTGTGGTGATCCGAGCGGGCTCCATGCTTGCCGTGGTATGGCATCTGCAGGAGAGCAGAGTTTCAACGGAAGCGGTGGCTGAAGACGGATGCCACGAGAATAGATATTTATAGAGAACAACGAGAGGACCTGGGAGGTGGATTCATGAGAGCAGAGTTGCAGCGGAAGCGGTGGAGGATGATGGTTAGCACCGCACACATTTCCTGAGGAAGAACACACGTACCCGGGAGCCCATGACAGACAACATGGAGAAGTTTGCTATTGAGACAGTAGCAGCAGAGCAGAGTTCCAGCGGAAGCGGTGTATGATGACTGTTAGCAGTCCTCCTGTACCGTCTGCTGCCAACAGCACCCAGGACACAACAGCGGCGGTGTCGGTGAGCTGAGCAGGCTGCACGCTTGCCGTGGTATGGCATCTGCGCGGAGAAAAAAGGCGCAAAACGATTGTCTGCCGTTGCTTTCACAGAGGGAGGGGCGACTGATGACATGTACCCAAAAGCACCCGCGACAATGTTTTTGCCCCATCAGGCATTGGGAGCTTAACCCAGAACTCCAATGGGCAGCGGAGACTGCAGGAACTCTGGGATAGCTACCCACAGTGCACCGCTTGGTAAGTCGACGCTAGCCACAGTAGAGAGGACGCACTCCGCCAACTTAATGCGCTTGGTGTGGACATACGCAATTGACTGTATAAAATCAATTTCTAAAAATTGACTTCTATAATATCGACCTAATTTCGTACTGTAGACATACCCTATGTGCTTGTGATATCATAATTTCCCAATTTCTCCATCATAGTCTTTCAGGTTAGTCAAGATCTGAATTTCTGATAAGACAGGAGCAAGAAAGGGTGTTTGCACGTTTCGTCTTTTAGGCCCTCTCTATATACTATAAAGAAGTGTGGGTTGAGCGGAAAAGAAGACAAGCCCAGTTTTTAGAAAATCCTTTACAGGAGTAGCTAATTCTGTTAATTTACATGTAGTGCAATGTGTATATGGATTTTTTTTTCATAAGAATAGTGACTGTTTGGATCTAAAGAATTTTGATAAATAGGTGTCATTTCAGACATGATTTATGTCTTCAGTTTCTTATGATCCCTTTTCAGTTAGATAATTATGAAGGAGTTTGGTGGGGGATGCAAATAAGAGTCCTAGATGTTCTGTAGCTGGATTCGTTGCTTCTTGAGCTGCTATGATAAAATGACTCAAAGCTGATGGGGCCAAAAACATTGAGTTGGGGGTGTGTGCTCAGTCAAGTGCCTTGCGTGTTTTTGGTGTATTCTGTAATTAAAATAATCATCTGGTAGAATTAGTACACCTCATAGCAAATGGCAAAATATTTTTCTTTTTAAATGTACTTGTCTTGAAAGAGGACTGTGGGCCCTCTCTCATCTGTAGAAATGTTTTGAAAGCATCTCCTCAAGCACTGAGGGTTGGGCAAGATGTATGAAATTGTGGAGGATTAAGAAGAAGAATGTGGAGGAGTTCTCAGGTATGAATTCCTGCATGCCAGCTCCTTTGAAACAGAATTCAAAAGCAGCTACTAGTGGGTAGACCAAATGCCTGAACATTTAAAAACCAGTATCCCCAGCTTTCTGTAGGTATGTGGTCAAGAAAGAGCTATGTACTATTTTCAGAACAAATCCAGAAATGTCTGAATAGGTATCCTGACAATGAAGAACTGTTCATTTTAGTAAGGTCAAGACAGATCAGAGCATTTCTGTCACTTATCAGGAATTATGTGGCATTTTTACCAACAGATACTTTTTCTTGATCTTATTTAAAGAAACAAGAAAAGATATCTTTTTTTCTATGGACTGGGTGCTGTCCTGTGCAACTTGTAGTTGTCTGTCTTTGTGCTAGTTGCCTATTGATACAAGAGGCTCCAGCTCCCTTCTTTTGCCCTCTAGCTGCTTGAAAAACAATCTGTTCCCTGATTTTTACCACCTCTGCCCCCGCCTTAATGGATGGCTGTTTAAAGAACAAACAGTTGGACGATAAAGGACCTAAATTGGAACTTGTAGTAATCCAAAGAGAGTGTTGCCCTTGATTTTAAGCAGAAAAATCAAACAATTTCAGCACATTCCTTGTGTGTTTGTCAGGTTATGCCTACACTGCAATTGGAAGTGTGATTGCAGCTCATGTAGGCACACATATTTTAGCTTTAATCTGAGAGTCATTGAGTGTAAGGACAGAAGGGATAATCAGATCATCAAGGCTGACCTCATTTATAGGCCTCTAGCCCCACCCAATCACCCACACACTAACCCCAACAACAGGAACTAGACCAAAGTATTACAGCCCACAGGAGACTAAACTCTGCCTGTAGCACACAGTAGAACAGGAGGAACCAAAAGATACTAGTGCCTGAGGCCCCTTTGAAGTACGGGAATCGATTAAGTGAGTTATAGCCAGGTGATTCTAGCAAGAAACCTGTAACTGCAGAGGGCAGGGAAAAAACCTTAACATCACTACCAGTCTGTCCTGGGGGACAGTTCCTTCCCCATCCCACATATGGTGATCAGTTTGAGCCTGAGCATGTGACCAAGAATGAACCAGCCAAACACTTGAGAGAAGGAATTCTCAGTGCCATTTGAGAACACTGGCCCACCCCATCCTGTCTCTCATCTCCAGCTGTGGCCATCTCTGATGTTTCAGAGGAAGGAGACACAACAAACCCAGAATAAAATGGGGATAGATGTGGTGGGGAGGAATTTCTTTCTGACCCTGACAGACCAGCTAAAGCCCTGAAGCATGAGATTTTAGGAACATAAGACATGAAGTGGAAGGGACTACCAGGGTTGCTGTGCCCTGCTCCCCAGCGCTACAAGCAACCTATCATACAACCCGACTCATAAATTTATCAAGCTTTCTCTTAAAAGTAGTTAAGTTGTTTGCCCCCACAACTCCTATTGAGAAGTTATTTCAGAACCTCACTCCACTGATAGTCAGAAACTTTCTTCTATTTTCCAACCTAAATGTATTCATAACCAGTTATCCTGATGTGTTCCTGTGCCAACATTGTCCTTTAGCTTAAATATTCACCTTCCCTGGTGTTTACCCCCCCCCTGAAGTATTTAGAGAGCAATCACATCCCCTCTTGGTCTTTGTTCTGCTAGCCTAAACAAGCCAATCTTTTTCGGTCTCTTCTAGGTAGTATGCTAAAAATAGCAGTGAAGGTGCGGGCCATGGGCTTCAGGCTAAGCCTGCTCAGCACCCTGGATACCTACTTACATGGTTAGCCTGTGTTGAAGCCAGCACCACCACATTTTCACTGGTTGGTGTGGGGTTTTTTAGCGGTGTTAGCAAGATTAAAGCTAGCACGGGTGTGCCTGTCCAAGCCGCAGTCACGCCTCTGACTGCAGTGCACACACATCCTCAGAGACCCCTTACTGTCCCTTTATGAATGATACGTAAGGCCCTACTTGAATTGCGGGATGATTGTCAAAAAATTGTGGCTGTTGTGGACAAGCCATGGAAAACTGCGGAAAAGTAATAAGTGACATTATTATTTATGGTAATAAAGTCCATTATTGGTTTTCTGCGATTTTCTGCTGTCGGCCTCCTGGGGATGAGAGCAGGAGCCTGGGGCTGACAGCAGGAACATGGGCTCAGAGCAGGGGCTTCTGTTATTGGCTGTCTGTAGCTCACAGCGGCCGCGCAGGGTTCCACTTTCAGCCCCACACACGGCGGGGATCCTGCTGTCAAAACTGTGGTGGAAGCCTAATATTGTGGAATCTGCAGTTTCCTCAATATTGCTAGTTAAGTAGGGCCTTAATGATCTGCCATTGGATAAAAGCCCATTTGTTGTCATTTTTCAGCTGAAGACTCATTACATTTCAAAGTGAGCTCCAACTTAGACATGAAACACTTTATTTTAAGACATTGTTTTGAGTCATATCTTTAGTTTTCTTTGTTTCATAATAGTAAAAGTGCCTCACCAAATGGAACTCACTGTCACCGCTACGAGGCTAACTGCACCTCTGACCCCACCTTGTCTCTTTGAGTGCACCCTTTTTCAGGCTTTAGGCCTCAAGCTATCACCTTTCTTATCATGGAATCACACAGTTTTTCTGTTCTGAGACTAAACCCTGCATTGCGGTCTCCTGTGTTTCAGCTATGATTACCTCAGCAGGTCTGACTTCTGTTCAGTACCTTTAGCTGTTCTTTAAGTACATGTAAGTGTGCACACGCCTCATGCATGCCTACAGTAGGCCCACACTGACTACATCTCAAAGAACTACAGTTACTGTATGGTAAGCAGCCATATTTATTTTCTCCGGGAGCAATGACAGTGTTATCCAGAGACAAGACACCCTTCTTAGAGCAATGGAATATTTATTAGAACAAAAGCGTTTAAGAGAAAACAGATATTTCAAACAATGAACCAGTCTATATGCTTGTATGTCTACCCCTAAGACTTACCATTCCCTGGAAGAGGGGAAGGTCCAAGCTTTTTTAGATACTCCCACAGGACCTGTCTGTGTGCTCAGTGACAACATCCCTCCCCATTTGCTTCCGGGAGTCTCATTTTAAATCTTGCCCAGTCCTTTGATCATTGTTTTCACAGGAATCAAGTCACATTTAAACTGTTTATAAAGGTAGTGTGGTAGTCGTGTTTTTTTTTTGTGTGTGTGTGGAAACTAACCTAAAGCTGTTCCCTGTAGCACAGCATCCCACCTGCAGAATAGTTTTTGGAACAGAGAACTGATCTGTAATTCTAGAGCCCAACCTCCCAGAGGTTTTATTATAGTTGGTCTATGATTCTTTTTATAGAAGGAGTGTTGTTCAGAGGTGGTAGGGAAAATGCTATAGATCAGTGTGGGGGGGGGGCGTGCGTGCATGTTTCCTTTTGGGTAACTTGTGTTTTCACAGCTCTTTGAGAGTTTGGATATGAGCACTGTGCCCGTGACTTGTATTGCCTCACACTGGCCTCTGACTATCACCCTGTCCTTACTGCACTAAATAAAAACATACAAAATGTTTACAGCCGTGGATTGATGAAAGCTATTGTGGAAAAACCTGAGCATGTTGAATATAATGTTTTTTTTGTAAGGGTGCAGTTTCAACAAAGGTAAAATAACATCAAATGGTGCAGCTTCCTACTACCCCTGCTTCCTGTTGGAAATTTCCTTTCAAAGACACAGTTGTTTTCCTGAAGTGTTTCTGTTGGAGGAGGTTTGCCTTTTGGGTCTCTTCCTTCTCAAACTATTGTCATGAGATCCCTCTGCTTTCATCTTTTATTGGTCTGCTTGACCTTGAACATGTCCAAAAATAGAGGTGCATTTCTGTGCAGTTTTTGGAACTGTGCTAGGGAGATGCTTCAGCAGTCACGTAAACAAAAATCTCTCTTGTCAGCATCCAACAATTTCCTTATCTCCTTTTACGGAGGCTCATAAAGTTGTAGAGATCTCCCCTGCCAAGTTCAGGAAATAAATATATGAATTATTAGCAAACGTTAAATCCAGATGCCAGAGTCTAATCCTGTGATTGACCTAGTTTGTGATAATATGGAGATATGAAAAGAGGACATGCTTTTTACGCTTGTAGTAAATATTTCTAAAAGTTACTGAAGTATCTATATATTTCTACACTTTAAGTGATTTCCAGATTATTCAGGGATAGACTCATACGTTTGATTTAAAAAAAAAATTCTTATTTTGACCAGGTATCAGCTATTGAGTTAAAATTCCCAAAAATGTATATTTAAAATATTACAAGTAACATGCAATGCTGTTTGTTTAGCATACACTGAGCCAAGTTTTCAACTGTGAGCAACCTAATAAGTCATCCACATCCCACGTGTGGATGCTCAGGTCAGTACTCAAGTATATGAATGCCAATTTTAATTTCTGTCTATCCTACTTAGATCGGACCATCACTGTAGTATCTGAGTGCCTCACAGTCTTTAATGATTTTATCCTCACAACACCCCTATGAGATAGGAAAGTGCTAGCATAATCCCATTTTACAGATGGGAACTGAGGTACAGAGAGAGGTTAGGTGACTTGCCTAAGGTCACACAGGAAATCTGTGGTGGACCAGGAAATCTGTGGTCTCCAAGCTCTAGGCTAGTGTCCTAATCACTGGACCATGCTTCCTCTTTACGGCTACAGGATTTGGATATCATCTTAGGGTGTTCACATCTTGAAAATGAGCTCTGTGTTTTCTGATAATGCTTATCATGGAAAAGACAAAAATAAGTCATGTTATATGATACACTAGTATCAATAATGTAGCACCTTTCATCCCAAATACTTCATAAACTGTCCACACTGGAATGTCTTCACCTGTCAATGAAATGTAGGCAGGCCATTCATCCGGTTTTAAGACAGTCCTGCTTTTCTAAGGTTTGTTCCCCATTGGGTACTGAGAGAAAACTGGATGTGCTTTTGTCCAGTGTGAGATGGGACGCTATTTTGAAGAGTATGCTACCTCACCCACACTAACATGGCTGCATGCGAGGTCACACCGGTGGTGGCAGGGTGGCATATGCTTCAAAATGACATCTTCATGTAGCATGACCGTGCGCATATGGTGCAGTTGAGGTCACGCTGGTGGAGGTGGGCCCATTCTATTCCTGGAAGTACTGGAATGTCCAGTATTCTGGGGATGTGAGTGGCTACCTTAGTGAAATATAGTTTTCCCCAGAGTGGAAAGCAGCAGTTCTTGTAACAAGTGTACAATAATTCTACATACCACATGAGGCAGAAAAAGAGAAGAATATACTGTATCAAGTTAAAACAGATGGGGAATTCAGATGTGCCTACCCAAAGAAATTTGTCCAGAATACAAGGATAACAACACTGCTATGAAAAATTCCATGATGTTTTCAGTGACTCTAAATGCTTAGGACTTAGATTTTGTATTTCATCCAAAATATGGCACTTCCTTTAGAAAGCTAATGACCTTTAATGTGCTGTTTGGAGGGAAGAGTGCCATCCTAGTTCTCCCAAACACCAATTCCTGCAGCATCCCGTAGGGTTTTTTTTGTTTTTGTTTTTTGAGGTCTCCCATCTAAATATTAATCCTTCATAGTTTGGGAAATTGGACAGTATCACAACCCATGGAGTTATGACTGCAGATACAGAGTATGAATGTTACTTCATATACTCTAATATGAGAAATCACTCACCGAAGCAGTTAAGGCATTATTTCTTCTCCAAATGCGTTCAGACTGAAGTTTGCATGCTTTTTCAAAATAACTCAGACACCTCAGAAAGGATTTGGGATAATTTAGTTAGCAGATATCTGCTTTCTATAACCTTTATATTTGCCAGATTGATGTGACATTTACTAAAAACTCAGCTATAAGAGATTTTTTGTAAGTGCTATATTTGTAACTGTTTTGAACTTTGGCCATTTTTGCCAGCCATATGGGAATGGTGTCTAAATGAGCTTTTTAACATATGAGCTTTTTCAGCTCAGTTGTTGGAAAATATTCACTGTGGATATGGATAAAGTAAAATAATTTCATTTTTAATTGGATTATGTGTAATGAGCCATTGTGATTAGTGCTTAGTTACAATTTTATGTTCTATAATGCAGTTAAATTATTTTAGATGTTACAAAACAGTATTAGTATTTAATACTTATAAATCCTAACATTTTGCTATTTAAAATCAGTGGTTCTCTTTCAAGCTCTTTTAAAAAGAATTCATTCTTAGTATGATCACATCCCTCTTTCCAAATTCTTCACAAGAAAGGATATTTCCTGTTGGTAACTGTTTCTCTTCAGAATTTTTCTGTTAAGAACAAATTGTTGTTTGATTTAGTGCTCCTGAAAGTAAAGCACTAATTACGCTGCTGGTTTGTGTCCCTTACAGCAAGCTTAGAACTTCAAAAATCATCTCTGACCTGTGACATGCCTATTATTCCAGTTTTGTGCTTGTCTTGAGTGTAGAACATCAATCCTCCCCAATTGATTCCTGGTTTTGTGGTATGCGCAAATTAAGAATATGATGAGACTGTGAAACTTGTGTTCACTTGTAATATAAACAAGGATTGGATTTTAGATCCCTGTGGTGAAAGATTAGTGTTTTCAACACTAAGTAAAGTTATGCTCCCTCTACTGTGGCTCAGTTGGTAGACCCATAAGTACATTGTACATTGTTGATGGACCCATCAAGTACCCATAAGTACAATGGGTACTTGTACAAGTACTCATAAGTTGGGTCCATCAAGCACCCAACTTATGGGTCTATCAAGTACAAATGCTGGGAGTCTGCTGTAGACCACCAGACCGGGGGATGAGTTGGACAAGGCTTTCTTCCAGCAACTAACAGAAGTTACTAGATCACAGGCCCTGGTTCTCATGGGAGACTTCAATCACCCTGATATCTGCTGGGAGAGCAATATAGCAGTGCACAGACAATCCAGGAAGTTTTTGGAAAATGTAGGGGACAATTTCCTGGTGAACTGCTGGAGGAACCAACTAGGGGCGGAGCTCTTCTTGACCTGCTGCTCACAAACCGAGAAGAATTAGTGGGGGAAGCAAAAGTGGATGGGAACCTAGGAGGCAGTGACAATGAGATGGTCGAGTTCAGGATCCTGACACAAGGAAGAAAGGAGAGCGGCAGAATACGGACCCTGGACTTCAGAAAAGCAGACTTTGACTCCCTCAGGGACCTAATGGGCAGGATCCCCTGGGAGAATAACATGAGGGGGAAAGGAGTCCAGGAGAGCTGGCTGTATTTTAAAGAATCCTTATTGAGGTTGCAGGAACAAACCTTCCTGATGTGTAGAAAGAACAGTAAATGTGGTACGCGACCAGCCTGGCTTAACAGTGAAATCCTTGCTGATCTTAAATGTAAAAAAGAAGCTTACAAGAAGTGGAAGATTGGACAAATGACCAGGGAGGAGTATAAAATTATTGCTCAGGCATGCAGGAGTGAAATCAGGAAGGCCAAATCACACTTGGAGTTGCAGCTAGCAAGAGATGTTAAGAGTAAAAAGAAGGGTTTCTTCAGGTATGTTGGCAACAAGAAGAATGCCAAGGAAAGTGAATGAGGGAGGCAACCTAGTGACAGAGGATGTGAAAAAAGCTAATGTACTCAATGCTTTTTTTGCCTCTGTCTTCACAAACAAAGTCACCTCCCATTGGGCAGCACAGCACCGGGAGGAGGTGACCAGCCCTCTGTGGAGAAAGAAGTGGTTTGGGACTATTTAGAAAAGCTGGACGAGCACAAGTCTATGGGGCTGGATTCGCTGCATCCGAGGGTGCTAAAGGAGTTGGCTGATGTGATTGCAGAACCATTGGCCATTATCTTTGAAAACTCATGGCGATCAGGGGAGGTCCCGGAGGACTGGAAAAAGGCTAATGTAGTACCCATCTTTAAAAAAGAGGAGGAGGAGGATCCGGGGAACAACAGGCCAGTCAGCCTCACCTCAGTCGCTGGAAGAATCATGGAGCAAATCCTCAAGGAATCAATTCTGAAGCACTTAGAGGAGAGGAAAGTGATCAGGAACAGTCAGCATGGATTCACCAAGAGCAAGTCATGCCTGACTAACCTAATTGCCTTCTATGATGAGACAACTGTCTCTGTGGATGAGGGGAAAGCAGTGGATGTGTTATTCCTTGACTTTAGCAAAGCTTTTTATACGGTCTCCCACAGTATTCTTGCTAGCAAGTTAAAGAAGTATGGGCTGGATGAATGGACTATAAGGTGGATAGAAATCTGGCTAGATCATTGGGCTCAATGGGTGCTGATCAATGGCTCCATGTCTACTTGGCAGCCGGTATCAAGTGGAGTGCCCCAAGGGTCGGTCCTGGGGCCGGTTTTGTTCAATATCTTCATTAATGATCTGGAGGATGGCGTGGACTGCACCCTCAGCAAGTTTGCAGATGACACTAAACTGGGAGGAGAGGTAGATACGCTGGAGGGTAGAGATAGGATACAGAGGGACCTAGAGAAATTAGAGGATTGGGCTGAAAGAAATCTGATAAGGTTCAACAAGGACAAGTGCAGAGTTCTGCACTTAGGATGGAAGAATCCCATGCACTGCTACAGACCGAATGGCTTGGCAGCAGTTCTGCAGAATAGGGCCTAGGGGTTACAGTGGACGAGAAGCTGGATATGAGTCAACAGTGTGCCCTTGTTGCCAAGAAGGCTAATGGCATTTTGGGCTGTGTAAATAGGGGCATTGCCAACAGATCGAGGAACATGATCATTCCCCTCTATTCGACTTTGGTGAGGCCTCCTCTGGAGTACTGTGTCCAGTATGGGCCCCACACTACAAGAAGGATGTGGAAAAATTGGAACACGTCCAGCAGAGGGCATCAAAAATGATTAGGGGGCTGGAGCACATGACTTATGAGGCGAGGCTGAGGGAACTGGGATTGTTTAGTCTGCAGAAAAGAAGAATGAGGAGGGATTTGATAGCTGCTTTCAACTACCTGAAGGGGAGTTCCAAAGAGGATGGATCTAGACTGTTGTCAGTGGTACCAGATGACAGACCAAGGAGTAATGGTCTCAAATTGCAGTGGGGGAGGTTTAGGTTGGATATTAGGAAAAACTTTTTCACTAGGAGGGTGGTGAAACATTGGAATGAGTTCCCTAGAGAGGTGGTGGAATCTCCTTCCTTAGATGTTTTCAAGGTCAGGCTTGACAAAGCCCAGGCTGGGATGATTTAGTTGGGGACTGGTCCTGCTTTGAGCAGGGGGTTGGACTAGATGACCTCGTGAGGTCCCTTCCAACCCTGATATTCTATGGTACGTTGCAGTAACAGTTGAGTCCAGTAGAGAGATAGCTGCAGTTATATAGCTAGAAACTTAGAACTGGAGCAAGGTTCTGGTTTCATTTAGGAATATGAAAGAGGAATATCCTATGAAAGAAAAACCTATTCCTCACAAATACCAAAACATTTTGAAACCTACTGACAGCTTAGCTTAACACAGATATTTTCAGGCTCTTTCATGCATCATCAATCCAATAGTATGGCAGTTCTAGAAAATACTTGAGCTTTATAAGCTAAGATTTTCCAGATGTAAAATAACCTCCTTACCTGTTGGATAAATTATTGTCAAGCATTAAAAACACATATTTTACTAACTGAATCTTCTGTTTAATTTTTAAAAATATGCACAAATAGATGGGTTTATGATGCTACAAAAATGTGCTAGTATGTTTCTGTTGCAGCTAGCAGAGGTACGTAAATCCAGCTTTAGAAAGTCAGAAAAGTGCTATGGTTTGATCAGTCCAAACATTGATATATTTTTTTAAACAAACTTTTTTTTTAAAGCTATTCCTGAATTAATATGCCAAGAATATTTTTTGGGGGGGGTTATGTTGTGACATTTCTCCAGTCCATTCTTGTGCTGTTGGTGACCTACATGACTTCCATTTCCAGTTCATACATATTTTATTATGGGAAGAGAGTTTTTAATAGTTTCTGCATATGTGAGGTGGCAGTTTTGACTTGTAACAGAATGCTCAGCTAAGCAAGTTATGAATCCAGTGGGCTTTCTTCATCCTTATCAAGCCGTGGGTGTTTTGTAGTAAATTAGTCTTCACTCTAGCTTCCCATTTTCTACCACATCAGATTTAAACTATTTGTCCTTGCCTTCAAGGCCCTATATAAATACTCTCTAGCCTACACTTCTGATCCTCTCTCCCTGCACTCTGTCAACAATGCCCTGTTCATTTCTTTCTCTCACTCCCAAATCTTTGACTTCCCAATTGACTAAGCAACAGCCCTCCTCACTTTCAAGTCCCTCCTACAGAATTACTTTTTCTATGGTGCTTCACCAGAAGTGAACATATCACCATCCTAAGCCTGCCTCCCCAATTGCCCTTTCCCACACATACTGAGGCCCTGAGTCTTACTTACATTATCTTAATCTTATGTCTTCCATAGAAAATGGTTGGTGCTAAATAAATACTATTAATTATTATCATTTGGATAACCAAATGGTTTTGGGAAATGCTGTATTCTGAGCATGCTCAAACAGAGGTAGTGGTATCTTGGAACAGTACTTAAGATCAGATATAATTTCATATCTATTTGATTTCCAGTGATGAGCTCCTTCTGACTAGTATTAACACTAGTGGTGATGATGAAAGGTTTAAAGTAGGGCTGTCAATTAATCGCAGTTAACTCACGCAATTAACTCAAAAATTAATTGTGATTAATCGCATTTACAACAATAGAATACCAACTGAAATTTATTAAATATTTGTGGATGTTTTTCTACATTTTCAATATTGATTTCAATTACAACACAGAATACAAAGTGCACAGTGCTCACTTTATATTATTATTTTTGATAACAAATATATGCAAAAATGATAAACAAAAGAAATAGTATTTTTCAGTTCACCTTATACAAGTACTGAAGTGCAATCTCTTTATCGTGAAAATGTAACTTACAAATGCAAATTTTTTTGGTTACATAACTGCACTCAAAAACAAAGCAGTGTAAAACTTTAGAGCCTACAAGTCATTACTACTTATTCTGCCAATCGCTAAGACAAACATTTACATTGATGGGAGATACTACTGCCTGTTTCTTATTTACATTGTGACCTGAAAGTGAGAACAGCGTTTACATGACACTTTTATAGCTGGCGTTGCAAGGTATTTACATGCCCAATATGTTAAACATTCGTATGCCCATTCAGTGCTTCGGCCACCATTCCAGAGGACATGCTTCCATGCTGATGATGATCATTAAAAAAATGTGTCTAATAAATTTGTTACTATACTCCTTAGGGGGAGAATTGTATGTCTCCTGCTCTGTTTTACCTGCATTCTGCATATATTTCATGTTATAGCAGTCTCAGATGATGACCCAGCACATGTTCCTTTTAAGAACACTTTCACAGAAGATATGACAAAACACAAAGAAGGTATCAATGTGAGATTTCTAAAAATAGCTACAGCATTCTTCCCAAGGTTTAAGAATCTGAAGTGCCGTCCAAAATCTGAGAGAAACAAGGTGTGGCGCATGCTTTTAGAAGTCGTAAAAGAGCAACACTCTGATATGGAAACTACACAACCCAACCCCCCCAGAAAAGAAAATCAACCTTCTGCTGGTGGCATCGGACTCAGATGATGAAAATGAACATGCGTCAGTCTGCGCTGCTTTGGATCGTTATCAAGCAGAACCCATCATCAGCATGGAAGCATGTCCTCTGGAATGATGGTTGAAGCATGAAGGGACATATGAATCTTTAGTGCATCTGGCACGTAAATATCTTGCAACGCCAGCTACAACAGTACCATGCGAACGCCTGTTCTCACTTTCAGGTGAAATTGTAAACAAGAAGCAGGTAGCATTATCTCCTGCAAATTGTAACCAACCTCGTTTGTCTGAGTGATTGGCTGACCAAGAAGTAGGACTGAGTGGACTTGTAGGTCTAAAGTTTTACATTGTTTTATTTTTGAATGCAGTTATTTTTTGTACATAATTCTACATTTGTAAGTTCAACTTTCATGATAAAGAGATTGCACTACAGTACTTGTATGAGGTGAACTGAAATAATTTTTTGTTTTTTACTGTGCAAATATTTTTAATTAAAGATAAATATAAAGTGAGCACTGTACACTTTGTATTCTGTGTTTTAATTGAAATTAATATATTTGAAAATGTAGTAAACATCCAAAAATATTTAAAATAAATTATATTCAATTGTTTTAACAGTTGTTTAAATTTTTTTAATCGTGCGATTCATCACGATTAATTTTTAATCGCTTAACAGCCCTAGTTTAAAGTGTTATAAATCACCTGATGGTTAGATAGAAATATTAACTCTTTCAAAAGCTAGCATGTAGATTACCTGTATACATTAATAATAGAGAGAACTCTTGATTATTGGATTTCTGGATCTAGTGATGACAAATGAATCTGAAAAGAATGTTTCTTAAGACTTGCAGAGGTGCCATAGTAAGATAATACAGAATTTAACAACAGGGAATTAAATGGGGATTAAATGAGCATAAAATCAATATATACAACAGCTGGTTTAAAGAAAATAACACAATAAATTTTCCAAGAGAAGCATGTAGGGGGAGGAAGCTGTTTTTATAATCTATCTGCTCAGTCCAGCAGGTCTAGGTGACTCTCCCCTGGAAGTATTTCAAATCATAGTGGATAAGTCCAGATTTGAAGGGGAGTGGTGAGAAGCATGTGTTTTAAACATCAGTTGCTGTAATTTGCTCCATGTTACTATAATCCAGCTTTTAAATACATGAGACACTCACAAACTGAGAAATCATGTGATTAAAAACTACAGTAGCTGGAGAATGGCTCAGTCTAACAAAGGAGTCATTGAGAGGGATCTCCTAGGACTTTTCTCCCCAATCCAAAACAAACCTCCAAACAAAGCTTTATGTAGGACTGTGGTATTAGGAATGTTCACTAATGTTTCATGAGCCTTTGTTGTTCATAAAGTATCTGCAAACCTGGGAATTTTTTCAGTGTGAACCCACAATGCTATATCAAACTTAATTGCAAACAGTTGAGTTTTATTTTGATTTGTAAATAAAAAGGTGTAAAGATGTTGGAAAAGTGAAAATACTAATTGTGCAAAGAATTTATTTATTTCTGAATGGTCAAACCAGACAAATCATCTTCCTTCTGCCTCTGGCATGTAAGCTGCTCCTTGGATTGTGCAACTGAATGACACAAGACAATATCTCCGGTCCCAGGCACAACCCTAGGAACCTCCATCTTGCAGTGTCCAGTTATGCCCGCTGGACACTGCAAGCTTATATGAGTTTGTCAATTTAACAAAGAAATTGATATGTACCAGGCTTGTTATACCAAGGGGAGTCTCTGATACTCTTTAAACCAAATGCACTGCTTCACATAGAATAAACAAACAGATTTATTAACTACAAAGATAGATTTTAAGTGATTATAAGTCAAAGCACAATAAGTCAGATTTGGTCAAATGAAATAAAATCAGAATGCATTCTAAACTGATCTTAACACTTTCAGTGCCCTTACAAACTTAGATGCTTCTCGCCACAGGCTGGCTGGCACAGCCAGGCCCTCTCCTTTGATCAGCTCTTCAGTCGCTTGGTGGTGGTGTCTGTAGATGTAGGTGGAAGAGAGAGGAAGAGCATGGCAAACATTTCTCTTTTATCATGTCCTTTCTTCCCTCTTGGCTTCCCCCCGCTTTGGAGTCAGGTGAGCATTACCTCATCGCAGTCCCAAACAGACCAAAGGAAGGGGGGTGACTCACTCGAGAGTCCAACAGATGCTTTTTTGTTGCCTCGGCCACTGTCCTTTGTCTTGTGAGGCTGGGCTGGGTTTGTCCCATACATGCCCTGATGAGGTGTAAACTGCCCCTCTGCTCTTGGAGAGTTTTTGCCTGGGCTTGCTTTAAGCCATGAGGACACATTTTGAGCCTCATAACTATATACATGAAATTACAAACTATAGCATGACTATAACAACGACTATAACATTACTATAACAACAATGCGCAGTGCATCATGAGTCTTCCGAAGACACCCGACATGACAAACTTTGCATTGGATACCACACAATCATTTTATAAGGATGAACATGGGAGTATAGGGTGTTCCCATAAGGTATAGAATGCATCCGATGAAGTGAGCTGTAGCTCACGAAAGCTTATGCTCAAATAAATTTGTTAGTCTCTAAGGTGCCACAAGTACTCCTTTTCATTTTGTGAATACAGACTAACATGGCTGCTACTTTGAAACCAACAATTAATAAGATAGACTATTTGAATCTAGCCAGGATCCTTAACTCTGAATCTGTTACACAGTAGGAAAGCAACCTTTTACACCTTATCTTGTCAGTTATCCAAATATTACAGCCTACCACCCTCACATACCATAGGAAAAGGCAGTTCTCCAAGTTTGCTAGGATTTGGGGTTGATGTGGGATATGTTGTTCCTTTCAGCCTCGTGTTCTGTAGATGACCACAGTTATAGTGCTGCTCTGTCAGCTTCAAGAGAGACTCCAATATTGCCCATTAAATTAGTCACAAGGAGTTCTTTGTGCAACAAGGGTTCGTTTACACTGCAGCTGAGAGAAAGCCTCCTAGTCAACAGACTCTCAGTAGCAGGGCTCTGCTAGCATGCTGAAAGCAGTGTAGACATTCTGGCTTGGGTGGTGGGTTGGGCTTTCAAGCTTACCCAGCCGCCTGGGTCTGAGCTCAGGTGGCTAGCCCGAGTCTCTGCTGGAGCCTCAATGTCAACACTGCAAAAGAAAAGGAGTACTTGTGGCACCTTAGAGACCATCAGATTTATTTGTTAGTCTCTAAAGTGCCATAAGTACTCCTTTTCTTTTTGCGGATACAGACTAACACAGCTGCTACTCTGAAAAATGTCAACACTGCTGTTTTTAGCATGGTAGCTCAAACAAGCCTGTCTGCCCAGGCAGGGAGGCTTGCTCCCAGGTGCAGTGTAGACATACCCCAAGTGACTATCCTTCAATATAACCTCCCTGTCAGCCCAACGTTACCTCCTTCATGATTTGACTGAGCTCCACTGGAAAGAGGAACGAGTGATCTGTGATTACTCAAAAAACCTCCAAACAACCAGTGTCTCACTGCAGCTTGATACTTCCACATAGTCCCTGGGTTGACCAAAATTTCCTGTTTCTAAATCCAATATAAGGAAACTTGAATTTGAAATTGGAGAAAGCAGTAGGGTCAACACAAATTGTTTTCCTTATGTGCCAGATCTCCAAGCTGTGGATTTTTCCAGCCTTCCTTTTGCAGAAACAGGATAGTTGTGATTCCCCACAGAGAACTAAGTTACAGCTAAGAGTTATCTGAATTGTTGCAGCTGCCCCCCCCCACCTGCCCTTCAAAATCAGAGGTGGGGTTTTTATTTTACTTTTTAATCAGAGGAATGGATCTACACTATTCAGTAGTCAGGAACTAGGAATACAAAGTTGTTTCCATGTATTACAGTATATAATTTTTAAAGGTCTAACAAATGGCACACTTGTTTAGTTCCCATTGGCATAGTCCATAGAACAAAATTTTCTCATTGTTATTGTCAGCGCTTGGCGAAATCTATCCAATTCCACCCTCTCACTTCTTCACTATAACACAGAACCTTTAGCTCCACCTTGCAGAGCTGAAGCATGCAGGTTTGCATATATTGGATTTGTAGTATGTGATTTGTGATCCAAACAAAATTGATCACTCAAAACGCTGCAAGGGGGTGGAATTTTTCAGAACTCAAATAGATTAAACTACATCATTGTGGAAATAATTTCAGACAGGCTTTTGTTTCTCATCAATGTAACGATAGCATTTGGTATTTTATTAAAAAGTAACGTGCCAAATTTGACTTGTTTTTTATGCTACACCCCTTTAATAGACAGTGAAGAGGAAAACAGCCACAGAATTGCTTGAGAGCCAATCATTAAAAAAAAAATTGCCCTGAGCTCCTTGCCATATTTCCACCTCAATATATTTACTAAATGAATATTTTATCAGTCTGACAGAGCAGAATGGAAATCATTAATATTATTAGTTTTTTTAGAAAGAGTTTTAAAATAAGTGTCAGTTACTTTGCTTAAGAAAGAAACAACCTGTACCTTAGAGTGCACATTCTTCTTGATTTATAGACAATACAAACAATGAAGGTACTCTGCAAATGATGACATCTAGCTATCGGGTTTCGTAAATTAGTTTTCAAGTGAAAACAAGAATATTTCTTGAAATCATAAGTATAACGGTATTTAAACTCTTTCAGTGCTTGCTGCTTGACATTGTAAATCTACATTACATTTAACTTACTTAATGGCCATGATCCAAAGCACTGAGAAGGGTTAATAGGACATAGCCGTAAAACAAAAAATACAATAACCTGTAATAAAAACCAAATCACCCACTAGTAGTTCTGAATCTAAATAAAATTCTGGGCCAATTCCTTGGCTCTGGATAGAAACTTGCAGCACCAGTTGCGGGTGCATAATTTGTATAAAACTCATCTTTGTGCTTTCTGGATCTTTAGACTGTTGTATGCAAGGCCAGTGCCCTTACATTGTCCACTAACAGCACAAAGGGCCTGAAGAGTAGTCAAGGATCTGTGTGACTTAGACATGTGGATGCTGGTTCATCCTTTACTCTAGTCACATCTCTTAGCTGGCAGCAGGAAGCATGTGGGAGGTTGTACATCACTGGAGGATCCCTCTTGCACTGGGGTGATCCTCCCATGTCTGGTTATACCAGCTGTGTGGACAGAATCCATTGGTGGTGTAACACAAAGTGATTTCACTACACTGGTGAATACAGCCCATTGGGCTTACAAGAAAGGGGATGGGAAATAAATTATTGGAAGAAATAGCATGACATTTAGAAATAGCGATGGAAGAATGAAGCTTGTAAAATAGCAAGAAAATAGATAATGTCTTGTAGTTCCTCAATTACAAGTGGAAGCTAATGTAAAGCTTTAAACAATTATGATAACTTTTACAAAGCAAGAAGTCCGTTCATGATATAGTGTAATGAAGAATTTCCATGTGTGATAGCTCTTATCCAATGGAATACAATCAGATTAACTGTGATGGCTTTTGTCACTGTATTTCTATAATTGCTGCGTGGTAAG
The DNA here is from genome assembly GCF_965140235.1 of Caretta caretta. Taxonomy (NCBI): domain Eukaryota; kingdom Metazoa; phylum Chordata; order Testudines; family Cheloniidae; genus Caretta; species Caretta caretta. The sequence continues at coordinate 21,853,938 of NC_134214.1, forward strand.
TACTATCTTTTCCCATGATACTGTGGAACAGTAATCTCACTTTCACATGGTATATTCCACATTGTTTAGGTTTTTTATGCCATTTGCCTATGGCATAATTTGGTCTAGATTTTTCTGTGTCCTTTCCTTTCCGTCTTTTGAATTTCTTAGTCACGTTCATCCCTCATCTGACTTGTAGCTCATATTCAAATTGTCTAATACAAAATTCAGAAAAAACAATAAAAATCCTCACCAATAAAATGTTTTTATGGTTTTAACTACCAATGTGCATCAAACATGAGGCTTTTTATCACGGTTTCCTACAGCAACTGCTCAGCAAATTTGATTTACCAGTTCACTAATATCCTTGGTTCGTAAGTGTTGCATATACGTGTTTCAAAAGGGGGCTTTATGGACAACATAAATTGAAATGAGAAGTTCAGAAGAAGACTTGATTAAATTTTCTCAAGCTTTTTTACGTATTTATTTATTTGGTATTGACATTTGCAGAGCACCTTAAATGGAAAATAAAATTGTGTTTCTTTAAAGTATAACTTCTGTAGATAAACAATGCTTAAATTAAATTTACCATGTCATGCTGACTTGTTCTTAGTTAATAAGGTTTGATTCCCTTTCTTTTCAGAACACTTCAGTTATAATGTATTTATATAGTTGTAGCTCTGCAGGATGAGGATCATGCAATCCAGTATTTATTTTGTAGAAGATTTGTTGTTGTTGTTTCCGTAATGGGGTGGATTAAAAGTATTCAAGATTCAATCAAAAAGGCCAAGCAAGGCAAACTAATCTGGCTTTGCAGTATTGAGCTGGCATATACACTGTGAGATGGATTGGCATAGTGCTTTGTTTTGTTTTATTCTGTAGCTTGCACAGCTACCTTCCATCACTTTCGAGTGCAAAGTTCCTGCTTCTGATGGGAGCCTAGCATAGCGCTTCTTGCCAACAATCACCCCAACCAAAGAAGCTGTTCTCAGAAAAATTGGTTTTTGAAAATGGGATAATCTCTGTTAAGAGAGAATCAATAGGCTTTAGGTTTATGCAGTGCCCTGATGTTAATCGGAGCACTGAATAATGTCAGAAATTGGGGGATCTGCCTGCAGAAAACCTCTTGGAATTTACTGATGCTCTTAGAAGCAGCATTAACTTCCAATCCATGATTTTCTTTCTCTTTGGGGAAAATTGTGTGCAGATGCAGTTTGGCGCACTGGACACCCAATGTATTGTGATTGTACAGGATGGATTTGGGGCAATGGGATTATCTTGTGTGCTCAACTACAGCACCAGAGAATTAAAAAAATGAGTGTCTAAAAATCCTAAATCCATATTTAGGCACCTAAATAAGTAGTCTGATTACCAAAAGCACTGAGCACTAGCAACTCCCATTCAGTTTAGTGAAAGCTGCCTTTAATATCCAGTGCCTCTCCCTTTACATATTATCAGGGTGGATGAAAACTGATGAATTTTTTTAAAAGGATGTTTTATTTAAATGGGATTTTCTTGATTTTAAACCAGATTTAATATTTAAATTAAATACATTTTCCTTTTAAAATAAAACATTTAAAATTAAATTTAAAATTGACAACCTACGTTATGACCTAAATTTACTATAATTATAAAAACATTTAAATTAAATTTAAAAACTATTCATGCAGCACATGTGTGCTGCGGAAGTTTTAAAGTCAGACCACTAAACTGGTGGAAGTCACTAGCTAAGCATCTGGAGCCAGAGTCTGATGAAATGCTAAAGCAGCTTTGGACAGAAGTAGTCTCTGCTGCAGGTTCAGAGAGAATATTTTCTTCAATTCAAATTCATTTAACTACTTCAGTTCAGTGGCTAGCTCACTGGAAGCTGAATAAATAGGAAAGCTTGTTTTCCTCTTTTAATCTATGACTAAAAATGTGAATGGGATCTACTAGTTCTAAAGTCTCGAAGCACATATTAGCCAGTAATAATCAGTTCCGGTTCTTAACTCCAGATAATACTTCCCTTTTTAATAAATCAGTTAGTTTTATATGCAAAACTTGTCTTGATAAGCTTAATATTTTTAAAATATGAAGCACATTTAGGGTAGTTTTGTTTTTTACAAATAAGAATTTTAAAATGCTGTTTTTGTACATTTTTAATTGAATTCCAATTGCCATCCAAATGCAGCTTGATGCAAATATGAAGTTTAAAAAAAAAAACAAATCTAGTAAATAAGAAATGTGTCTATCATTTTCTAACATAATAAAGTAAAAATTAATAATCTGAATTGTGACAACGGCAGGCCAGATGCCAGCTCTTGCCCAGACTGCAGGCATTAGTTAAGAACTGACAGCCTTGTAGCTAGAGACCAGGCCAGGTCATCTGTATGTTAGGTTTGCTCAAAATAGGTATTAGTCTTATAAGAAAGTATTTAGTGTTTAAACTCTGAACTACTTGTAAATTGCTGCATGCATTAATCTCATTTATAATGTCTGTATTCACTGCTATAAGAAAATATGTAAGTCTTGTTTTACAACTTTGAAAATGATTGCTCTGAACTTGTGAACTTGTCAAAATCAGATGGGCCATCAAGGACCATTGCAATACAAATAATTGGTTAATGGCCCTATCACACACTCATAGAGGAGTATGTGCAGAAGACCTCATCCCATTGCTTTGAATGCTGGAAAAGAAAAATAAAAATAGCTGATGTGAAGATTTTTCAGCCTTTTGGCTGATTGAACTCTAAAGGGCCAGAGACTAAATTGAAGCTAGAGATCCCCAGGGCTGCCTTCTGGGACTGCTCTGAAAGACTCTTTGAATTGACAGATCACTTCAACTCTGTCCCTCTTAGGATTTAGATGGTAACTCATTTGTATGTATATGTTTGCTTGCTTTAACCTGTAAATAACTCTTATTCCTTTTTTCTAGTTAATAACCTTTAAATAGTTTATTACAGGATTGGCTACAGGCAATGTCTTTGTAAGACATCTAGGCTACCAGTTAATCTGGAGTAAGTGACCAGTTTCTTGGGACTGGAAGCAACCTGAATGTGGTCTGATTTTTGGTTTAAGTCACCATTTATCATTTTAAATCCAGTTTGAGTGGCAAGATAGACTGGAGGGTCTAAAGGGACTGTCTGTGACTCCATGGTAAGACTGTTATAGTGATCCAGGAGTTCACATTTGCTATTGACATGGTGAAATCTAATTATAGAACACAATACCAGTTTGGGATGTCTGCCCTTTTTTTGACAATCTGCCCTGAGATAGGCACTCACAGTCGTGAGCCAATCCAGACAGCGGGACATGAATAAATGCTTTAAAATGTTTATAGTGTATCCTCCTGGTTAGCAAAAAGAAATACCAAATGGCATGTAAAAGCAATCTATGTTAAGGCCTAAATATTCCATCATTATAAAGACAGGTTTCAGAGTAACAGCCGTGTTAGTCTGTATTCGCAAAAAGAAAAGGAGTACTTGTGGCACCTTAGAGACTAACCAATTTATTTCAGCATGAGCTTTCGTGAGCTACAGCTCACTTCATCGGATGCATACCGTGGAAACTGCAGCAGACATTATATACACACAGAGATCATGAAACAATACCTCCTCCCACCCCACTGTCCTGCTGGTAATAGCTTATCCAAAGTGATCATCAAGTTGGGCCATTTCTAGCACAAATCCAGGTTTTCTCACACCCTCACCCCCCCACACACAAACTCACTCTCCTGCTGGTAATAGCCCATCTAAAGTGACAACTCTCTTCACAATGTGCATAATAATCAAGGTGGGCCATTTCCTGCACAAATCCAGGTTCTCTCACACCCTCACCCCCCTCCAAAAACCACACACACAAACTCACTATCCTGCTGGTAATAGCTCATCCAAAGTGACCACTCTCCCTACAATGTGCATGATAATCAAGGTGGGCCATTTCCAGCACAAATCCAGGTTTTCTCAACCCCCACCCCCATACACACACAAACTCACTCTCCTGCTGGTAATACTCATCCAAAGTGACCACTCTCCCTACAATGTGCATGGTAATCAAGGTGGGCCATGTCCAGCACAAATCCAGGCTATTACCAGCAGGAGAGTGAGTTTGTGTGTGTGTGTGTGGGGGAGGGGGGGTGGAGGGTGAGAAAACCTGGATTTGTGCTGGAAATGGCCCAACTTGATGATCACTTTAGATAAGCTATTACCAGCAGGACAGTGGGGTGGGAGGAGGTATTGTTTCATGATCTCTGTGTGTATATAATGTCTTCTGCAGTTTCCACGGTATGCATCCGATGAAGTGAGCTGTAGCTCACGAAAGCTCATGCATCATTATAAAGATCATTTAAATTAAATTAAAAAATAATATTCATGTAGTACGTGTGTGCTGCTGAAGTTTTAAAGAAAGTCAAACCACTAATCTTCTGGAAGTCACTGGCTAAGCATCTGGAGCCAGAGTTGCAAATGAACAGGTTGATAACAATTAAAACATTTCTTTTGGAAAATTACTAAAAATTACAAATATAAAACAAGATTAAAACTGATTGTTTAAACCAAGGTTTCCTAACTGCTGATTTAAATCCTGTTTGATTTGAATTAATCCACCTTGCACCTTATCTCTGGGTTTCCATGGCTGTGTGCTGCCTGGGCTCACTTCATACTTTTCTGACCCTCCATCATAGCCCACTTTGAGGTTGCACCTCCTGTCTCCCTTCTGTCCACTCCTCACTTCAAATTCATTCCCTAGGTGATCTTTCACTCCTGTGACTTCCACTGTCGTTTCAGCGTTAGTGGCTCCAAAATCAGTTTCTCCCTTCTACCCTCCATCTAGCCATGTGTGTCTGACTCTATCCAATGTTTCCTGTGGATGTTTCATTTGTTGTGTTCAAAACTAAGGTTTTCTTCATCTTGACCCCCCACCCCAACTCTCTCGACATCCACCGATCCTGTCCTTTATCCCTTCTCCATAAAAATCAGCATCAGCATTCCTGTCAACCATTCTCACAACTCTGAGGTCCTCTTAGACTCTCCAGTCTCATTGCCTTGTAAAAATGTACTGCTACTTCCTCTACAGTGTGTCCCCCTATCTTTCAAATTCAGTTGCCAAGAAACTATTCCATTTCTTAGTTGTCTACACCTTGACACCACCAGCCTTCTACTCTTGAAACCCTTTCTCCCATGGCCATCATTCCAGTCTATGCAGACACAGCAACCAAAATAATTTTCTTTTCCATTCCTTTTTATTCTGACCACAACTCATCTCTTCTTAAATACTTACTGTGGTTCCAATTCTTGTAAAGTTCAAGATTCCCTGCCCTTCACCTTCAAAACTCTGTCCTGGGTTATGCTACTGAATATTCTATTGTTATGTTATTTTTGTATGCAGTAGCACCTAGGAGTCCCAGATGTGGGCCAATACCCCGAGCATATTAGGTACTCTGCAAACACAGAACATAAAGGTGGTTCCTACCTCAAAGAGCTTACAGTATGTATAAGACACAATAGGACGATATCAATAGTTACATTACAAGACACAACAGGAAGATATCAATAGTTGTCAATGCTTCAGAGTCAAGTTGGAAGGACATATCGAGTGGGGACCTGCAGGGATCTGTCTTGGGTTCAGTTCTATTCAGTATCTTAATGAATTACTTGGATAATGGCTAAGGTTAAGATTTTGTCAAGAGCCAACTTGCTAAGAAGTATGAAGTGGGAAAGTAAGATTTCTTTTAAACATTTTTAACATCTGAATTTTAAATGATTGCAGACACTATTACCTAATATTTAGTTTTGGAAGGTGAGATGGAATAGAAGGGAGAGGTCAGGGGTTAGGAGCTGGGTGACAGATTGGGGAGTGTGGGGAGCAATTAGTATGGGAAAATTGTGATATTGGTGCTGAGAGCTAGTACCATGGGCCTATAATTATTGCCTTGTTCAGTTTTCCTGTTTTTAATAGGAGGCTAATAAAAGCTCAGTATAAGGCCTTCCAATTAATTGGGAGGCTGTGTAGTCCAGTGGCTAGGGATCTGGATTGGGAGATCTGAATTTTGATCTCAACTCTGCCTCTAACTTCCTGTGTGATCCAGGGCAAGCCACTTCTTTCAGTGACTCAGTTTCCCTTCTGTAAAATGAAGATAATGATGTCTCCTCACCTTCAGATGCTCAGATATCATGGTGATTGATGTGTTTGGTAGGAGAATTGAATAGAACTTATTTCCACAGAGTGTACATAAAGCAGTGCTGTGGGAGTGGCATCCTTACACCCCGCTTTCCTTTACTCAAAATACCAATTTTGAAACAGTTCGCCTCTGCTATTCGTGCTTAGGCTCCATAGATTAAAGAGGTGGCAATTCTGAGGTCACTGCCAGCACTTGCTTTGCTAGAAAGTCAGGCAACACCCTATTTTGCTGCCTAACCACTTGACAAAGCAGATTCTACATTTTATTGGGCTCTCCGAATGCCAAACCTGTTTTTCTTATTTAGAAATATTGGCTCAGCCCCATTTAAATTCCTGTTCAAACTTGTAGAAGCTAAAGGTTAAATATTTGTGGGAACTTTCCAAAACGTTAAGTTCTGTTCCATCAGTTGCTTTGCTACACGTTTCCAATAAAGATACGTGCATTCCATCATCTCAAAACTCGCTATGAAATCTGAAAATTTCAGACTATGTCACTTTAATATACAAAGATACTGAGCAATACAAAAGGCTTGAAATCAAAGCTGTGCTGTTATCTCTTCAGAGCAGGAGCTCTTTCAGGGAGGTTCTACTGGAAAGGCAGAATAATTTCCAGTTGTGTCTTTGAAGTTTTCTGGTGTGATATCATGGACATTTAATGCATGCTGTGGCTGCTCTTAAAATAGTGAGAAATTGCAAAGTGAAGCCATAACACAAAGAAGCTGTTTAAACATTTAATCAGTCTCACTTTTTAGAGTTTGCTCATTCAGTTTCAGTATGAAGCAAACCCAGTCATGTCAGTATCTTTCAGTCTCTTACTGATGAAATTACTTAAGTTAGATATAGTAGTGTGGTGGTATGATATACAAAGTACAAACTACTGAATGTGATGATTACAACATACACTTAAATGGTATTAACTCAAGGTTCATAGTATGTGTCTGTTATTACAGTCAATGAACATAAAGCATGACTCCAACAGAATTTGGGAAACCTAACAGAATTTATTTAGTTCATTCATTATTGTATCTTACAGTGCAATGGAACTGATTGTTTCACTCACCCAAATGAAATAGTTCCATTCTAATTGTCTCTGGTTTATTCACAACTTTTTAAATAACAGAGGAATGATGTTTTTGTGGCTAACCAAGAGTTTGCTGGAATACTGAATCCTAATCTTAGCTCTGCCACAGGGTATCTGTGTAACCTTGGATAAATCACTTAATTGCTCACTGAGGTTTCTCCATCTATTAAATCAGGAAAATCAGGACTTGAAAAATGTACCTGACCTTCTATATTTTTAAGGACCAAACCTACCAGCCATGGTGAAAATACCTCTGTGGCCACATTCCTGTGATGTAAAGAAATAGTTATGTATTGTGTTGTCTACTATATTTAATGATAACATATTTCAATCAACTCTCATTCTTTGAAAACATGTATCCGATGAAGTGAGCTGTAGCTCACGAAAGCTTATGCTCAAATAAATTGGTTAGTCTCTAAGGTGCCACTAGTACTCCTTTTCTTTTTGCGACTACAGACTAACACGGCTGCTACTCTGAAACCATTCTTTGGAAGTGTAACTTTCATCTCCCTTGCTTTCATGACACCTTTCTCTCCTTGCCTTGTATTCCACCCAACTGTAAATTTCTTTTTGTTTTCCTGTGTTTCTTTTTGGTGTTGTCCTCAGTGTCTATTTCCTCTTTTCCTTCTCTCCCATTATTTCCCCTTATCCCTTTCTTTCCATGTATGATTTTAGGCAAATTACTTAATCTCGCTGTGCCTTATCTACTTGGATACTAAAGCATAGGCACCAACCCCGTGGGTGCTCCAGGGCTGGAGCACCATGGGGGAAAATTAGTGGGTGCTCTGCACCCACTGGCAGCCAAACTCTCCTCCCCTCCCTGCCCCCCTCGCCCCACTTCACCTCCTCCTCCGCCTCCTTCCCTGAGCGTGCCGCGTCCCCACTCTTCCGCCTACCTCCCAGTGCTTCCCACTGCCAAACAGCTGTTTGGCGGCATGCTTGGAGGGAGAAGGAGGAGCGGGAACATGGCGCGCTCAGGGGAAGAGGTGGGGCTGGGGCGGGGATTTGGGAAGGAATCGGAATGGGGCAGGGAGGGGGAAGAGTTGGGGCGGGGACTTTGGGGAAGGGGTTGGAATGGGGGTGGGGCAGGGGTGGAGTCGGGGCGGAGCAAGGGGCAGAGGGGGGTCGAGCACCCACCGGCACAAGCAGAAGTCGGTGCCTATGTACTAAAGTGATAGTGGCAATACAAGTATCTAGAAGGATAGGCACAATGCTATTTTAGCTCCTGCCTCCAAAGATGTGAGCATATAGCTTAGACACTCCAATACAACCCAATATTGATGGCAGGTGAAGCATCTGGGGAAGGTGTGAGGACTGGGGAGGACAAACAATCGCCACACAAACAAACAGAAGTGCCACTCATCTGGAGGGTAAAATGGAAGGATATGGAGAACTTTAGAGAATTTCACTGCTGCTAGCAGCTATCGCTGAGCTTCGGCGTTCCCAGATTTCCTTGCTGCGGACAAGGCTTCCTTGCTGATTTGTTCCCAGCTGGGAGATACCCACATGGAAAGGAGGAATGTGGCCAGCCTTATTCTGTCTCTGTTCCTCCCTTTAAGGGGATGGAGCAAAGAATCCTGCAGAGAAGTCCCAGCATGGGATACCCCATACCCTCTACCCCTGTGCACCACCTCAGTCAGGCTCTACATACAGGTTATTTTAAACAAAACAAAAAGACGGGGGAGGGGGGAATTCTACCCTCAGGTGTGCATGTGTAATTGCTATTTTTTTAAGTGAGGGTTGCATATGTATAACTGAGGACAAAATTTGGCCCCCCTTACATGCCTTTGGATTCAATAATCTCAGAAGGCATTTGTAACATAGGCAAGAAAATCTTTTTAATATGACTTAATTTGACTATGTACCTTGTAAAGTGAGACCATAAAACATAGTTGGGTTTTTCCTGCCTAGAGACCCAACTTGCACCTTACACCTTGTCTTTCCCAAAGGATGCTGCTTTATAGTGTTTCTGCATACTGAAATGGTGGTGATAATGGCTCCAGAAGATGGGTACACTGGGGACTTTATCTTTTTCTGTTTATGCATTTTAATTTGCTGCTTTTCAGTTTGATAAAAGTGCCTGTCTGTTTGTTTAATGAAGTTTATATGCTGTTATAGCTATTTTAATTAATAATGCAATTACTATCTGTCATTAATTCTGCCCACACTGGATGGTTGTGTGTTTCTTACCTGAGGGTATGTTTTGAGGTGTGGTTTTTTTATACTATTCATATTTATTGTAAGTTGACAAGTACTGTAACTTGAGAGGCAAAAAATAATAATCCTAAATTAAAGACATTTTCATGGCAATTGTTGGGGCTGTGTGTTTCATTGTATTGCTGATCTGCCAATTCTTTCCTTCACTCTGCTTTTTGTTGGGGGTTGGGGAGGGGAAAGAATTTACTATTAACTATTAATCTCAGTGTAGGGTCAGGGAGAGAACTACTCTATGCTGTATTTCATGTATTACAGAGATTACTTTGAGTTATATACCAAGAGACTCAGTACCCTCCAGCAAGGCATGTTTTTACCTGAAGGATTCTTTTAAGCTGACTTTTTACATTTGCTCCTCTGTAGGATTTATAAATATTAATTACTGTGAATGTAAGGGTCTCTCTGGAGTAGAGCATTGCAGGTGCCCCATTTTGTGGCAGTCTGGTTGCTTCCACAGTAGGCATAGCCTTCTTCTTTCCTTCCCTGTAATCTTTGAATTTGTTCAGGAGTGGCTCAAAAAGGACTTAACATCCTTTGGGTGCATAGTGCTCTCAAAGGCTACTTAATGGAGTGTAACTCCTTAGTGGTCAGTGTCCTAAGGTGTTTCCTACCTCAGGGCCCTCTCTGGACCCTTACCATAGCCCTAAAAGCCCTCTGTTAAGACCCATTTGGACTACAGTAGAACCTCAGAGTTACGAACACCTCGGGAATGGAGATTGTTCACAACTCTGAACAAAACTTTAGGGTTGTTCTTTCAAAAGTTTACAGCTGAACATTGACTTAATACAGCTTTGAAACATTCCTATGCTGAAGAAATATGCTGCTTTCCCTTTATTTTTTTAGTAGTTTACATTTACCACAGTACTCTGTATTAGCTGGCTTAGTGGGGTTTTTTGTTGTTTCTGTGTGGTTTCTGCTGTTGCCTGTTTGCCTACTTCCAGTTCCAAATGAGGAGTGTGGTTGACCAGTCAATTCCTAACTCGGGTATTCCTAACTCTGAGGTTCTACTGTATTAAATTGCTTTCCTCCTCACTTTGTCTCCCAGAAAGTTTCCTTCCAAATCACCGTTACTTTGGTCATGAGAAAAGGGGAATTAGCAGCTCTGACCTCCAGCTGACAACATCCACAAAGAGAAACTAGTTCTCTACACTGGTTCTGTTTTTCTTCCAAGGTGGTGTCTGCTTTCCATCTTAATTACATTTCCCTCCTTACCTTCTAGCCTAACCCTCCAAACAGTCAAAAAGAAATTTTGGCATTCCCTCAATGCCTCTCGCAAAGCCTACCTCTCCAGTGCAAGAGTTAATGAAATACAATTTCCTTTGTCTTGTTCAGGGGCCCTCTGGAGGGAGAGAAAGCTTCTATCTATCCCACTTGATCCATTCCTGCATCCAGCTTGTTTACTCTGTCAGTTTTCCTTGCATGGTCAAACTTCTATGCTAGTGCAGTTGCCCGATGTTGGGTGAAGAGAATCTAGACCAAGTGACTAGTGAAATGAAGGGTATGATAGGTTAACCTTTGACCTTTCCATTTGGAAGTCATTGATGGGGCAACTGTGAGAGAGAAGGATTGGGCATGAAAATCTTGTTTTCTACTTAGACACCTCCTGCCTTTCCGAAAGCTAAGGAACAAGAGACCCAGGGTTCACAGAGCTCGGTCATAGAAAACAATTGATCCATGGATTTTTAAGTCCAGAAGAGACCATCTAGTCGGACTTCCTGCATACCGCAGGCCAAAGGACTTCCCTGAATTAATTGCTACTTCAATAGCTGTTGTTAAACTACAGCATACCTTTTAGAAAAATATACAAGAATCCACCACAACCCTGGGTAAGTTGTTCCAATGGTTAATCACCCTCGCTGTTAAAAACATGCACCTTATGCTAGTCTGAATATATTTAGATTTAACTTCCAGCCATTGGATCTTGTTATATCTTTGTTTACTATACTGAAGAGCTCTCTGTTATCAAATTTTTGGTTTCCATATAGGTACTTATAGACTGTAATCAAGTCACCCCTTAACCGTCTCTTTGTTAGACTCAAGGAGCTCAGTCTATTTTGTTTATCATTATAAGGCATGTTTTCCAATTCTTTAATAATTCTCATGGCTCTTATCTGAATCCTTTCCAATTTTTCAACATCCTTCTTGAAAAGTGAGCACCAGAACCAGATACACTATTCCAATAGTGGTTGTACCAGTGCCCTGTATAGAGGTAATATAACCTCCCTACTCCTGCTTGATGTTCCCCTGTTCAGACATCCAAGGATCACATTAGCCCTTTTATGTACAGTGTTGCACTATGAGCTATGTTCAGCTGATTATCCACCAGGATCCCCAAATCTGACAAGCAAGAAAAATGTGTTTTTTCTGGGTGAATGGTCCTGCACTGCAGAAGAGTTACAGGCAACAGGAATTTATTTCATTTTTGAGTGGTGCTGAATTATAAATAGCGAATGCTACCCTTTCTGAACCAACTTCTTCCCCATTATTTGTAGCATAGGTTGACAATTGGCCTTCTCAAAAACTTAGTGAGGAATGAACCTCAGTAAAGGAGCTAAAATTGTTTTTTAAACAGAGCTCACTGAATCATCAAAGTCGTTACCTTGATAATATTTAATTTCCATATTCATTGCTAAAGGAAAATTTCATCAGGCCCATGTGTTAAATTTGTTTAAAAGATTAGATGGCTGCATTTTTCCTTTTAGCTGGTCATGCCCAGTATTTGTTAGAGCTATCAGAGAGATAACGGGATTCCAGTAACTACTGCTGCTACCAGCTGCTGTTTTGCCAGCTACTTATTAATCTCTCATGTTCTGCTAACTGATAGGCACTGCAGAACACATCTGCAGATCCTGGATTAACCCGTAGGCTCTGCCACATCAAATACTTTTTCTTTTTTTAAAAAAAATCCTGAAGTGGTTTATCTCCATTATTCTTACCTTCTTTTAATTACAATACTGGATGTACCATAGAGAGTTTTTTAATGGGATTCCTTAATGCAATGTTTTTAAGGTCATCTGACATTTGTTTGGGCCTTTCATTTTCCTTAAGAGTATTTTCAGTGTTAGACTCCTCCTATAGAGTACAAGCTTTCTCAAACTCCGAGCCAGGTCTTCTGGAGAGGAAGGGAACAGCATCTTGGTGGAGTCAGAATCTTATGTGTTCTCTTCTTTAGTAATCTTGGAAATAAGAAAATGCAATTTGCTGTCTGGAGTGTACTGTGAGATTTCATGTCTGTTTGCTCCAGCTTGAGCCTCTCTTATTCTCAGCAGGGCTACAGCGACAGAGCAAGGTTTCCTCTGCAGTGACTCTTTCCAGCCATTGGGGGCTGCTGTGACCCCAGCACTGATGGCAAGGAGATCGACTGTTCAGCTCTCAGTGGTACACCCTGCTGGTGTCCAGCTGTCATGAAGCCTCCAGGGAGGAGAAAGAGGGCAGGAGGCAGCAGCCAGATTACTTGGAGCCCTTCTGGTAGGGAGGTGAGGGAGACTGAATGGGAGCACAGTGGTTCAAGGGGGAACAGTTAGGGGTGGGGGGGCACACTCCTATGATATTGGCCAGAGTGACAAGGAGAAACAGGGGCAGAATGGCTGCTCAAGGATCTTCCTCCCGTCCAGTACAATATCACCCAGCTGCAGTCTCTCCCTCCACCTTTAATTACCGCACCTTCAGGCTGTCCCAAGCTCATCCATCTCACTGAACATGTCTCGGTAAGGCCATTATGAGCATACTCTAGTATCCACTAACGGTTGGTATTTGTGAATGTGGGCTGGAATTCTGAGTTGTCTCTTGAGCAGCACAGCCTAGGTGAGGGAGAGGTCAAGGGGAAGACAAAAAGTGGCTTTAAGCTGCCTTTTGCAACCTTCAAATTCTGGACCCAGCCCTCAGCACAACTTGAACAGTTACATCAGTCTTGGCTGGCTCCCAACATGGGTTCCAACTGCCTTGCTTCCTACCATTGAACATATCCTATTCTGGGAGCTCTACCAGATGTCTTCATAGGTCTTCTCTGCCATCCCTACTCCAGTGGAGAACTCTCCTACATTACGGGGATTCTTCTGGGCCTCTTACTTGGTTCTACATGGAATATTTATAAGTATAGAGGATAAATGAGAACTTATAATTTTACATATCAACAATACATAGTTATCTGATAGTTCATGCTCATTTTCTATTTGTTAGTCTTCTTGTACTTTTGAAAATATATTGGGATCATTCCACATAATTGTTTATGAAACAGATTTTGTTTAGGGAAAACTTGATCTTGCCCTTACTATGTAAATTACTGAGAGTTTTTTCTTTTTCCGCTTTTTTCTTCCTTCTCTCCTTTGTGTATAAATGCCTTTTCTCTTCTTTGAGAGCACAACTTCAAAAGGGGTCTAAATCTGATGTCTATTATTTATAAATAAATGTTACACACAGAAAAGCTATGTTAGAAGAAAATTAAGGTTACAAAGTCAAGCATTCAGAAGTTAGGAAATACCAGAATGAAGGTTGCAAAAGCAACCTTCATTTGGTCCCCTTGTGCCTATGCATTATGATAGTTTTTGCTTTTATCATTTCCTAATCTTTGAGTAGTTGACTTTGCAACATGAATAATGTTCTTTTAATGTAAAGGGGGTTTTTGTGTGTGATTTCCTAGATTTTTAAAAAAGCAAACTAAAAATACAGAAATTCCATCATGTGGCACCGTGTTGTCACCCTGTAGTGGTGGATTGTACTGCCACTGGGTCAGCGGGGATCCAGCTACAACACATTGACTGGGTTTCAGGCAGTAATGCAGCCAGACTGGAGTCGGCTGTCCCTGGGCCACTTCCTCCCCTCGGGATGTGCCTGGATCCATGGGTATTCTCTGTCTCCTGGGGGTAGATAGCCAGCAGCAGTCCCAGCAACTCCTCAGTGCTTCAGTCAGCTAGTGGCTCCAGCAGCTCTGGCCAGTCCTCCGCTCACTGGGGCTTCTCTTCAGTCTCCAGCCTCAGGAACGAGCGGAAGGCATCTGTCTCCTCTGGCAGCTGTAGTCCACCTGAGCTCCCAGACCCACCCTTTATACTTCCTGTCCTGCTTCTTATGTTCCAGTGGGAGGGGTGGCCATGGTGTGGCTCCACCCACCAGGACTCAGAGAGTGGTCCCTCCCTCTCTGCCTCAGAGGAGGCCACTCTGCCTCACTAACCACATGGGTTACTGGCAGATTGGAAACTTTAGAACTCTGCCACTTGAACTAATGGAGGAGCTGACCGCAATAATAGATTGTCATTCTCTATAGGCAACCAATACAAGGGGGACAACACACACTTTGTCAGTGAGTTTCATAGATATTTGCTGACAGCAGAGAAATAGTGAGGTGCAGGAATCTTGGGTTCCATTCCAGGCTCTCGAAAGGAGTGTGTTCTAGTGGGCACAGACTCTTCTGCCCATGCCCCAAGCTTGACCACCTTCTACCCTGTTCCCTCCAACCTGTCCTTGTCCCAATGCTGTTTGTCCCCATCCTGGATTCTTATCCCAGGACCCAGTTCCAGTCTTCTTGCCTACTCAGTCCCAGTCACCACTACTCAAGCTTCTTCCCCAGTCTTTTTGCCCAACCAATTCTAGTTCCTCTCCTGCCCCAGCACCTCATCCAGTCCCCCGTCCTCCATTCCTGCCGCTGCTAGCTCCTAGTGCTAGTCTCCCTTCCTAGGATCCTCATCTAATCTCAATCTTCCGCCCTCCTCCCCATCACTGTCCCACTTCTCCCCACATACCACAGCTCCTTGTCAGATCTGTTCCTCCTTCCTTGTTTTCTTCCTAAGTCCAAGACTCCTTGTCTAGCCAGTTCCACTTTCCCCTTCTTCCCAGTTCCTCACTCTATCTATGTTCCCTCTGTCAGTGAACTGGCTCCCAGTCTCCTTCTCTCCCCCCACACCCAATTTCCCTCACGGTATCCCATTCCCTGTCTCCTCTCCCACACTGGTTCCCAGTCCCCTTTCCTAGCTACTCATAGGCACAATTTTCTCTCCTCTCCTTCAGTCCCACTCTCAGCAGATTCCTTGTCCCAATCTACTCCTTTCTGTGCTGCCTGGTCCAGTTTTTGTCTCCTCTGCCTTTTAATCAGACGGCTTCTTCCTCCACACTGCCTGGGTGCTGGTGGGGGCATTGTTCACACAGGGGAGACAGGCTCCCTGCTCCACATTCCAGAGCAGCTGGGGAACAGTCATTACAAGAATAGTTTGGGCTCACCCTTCTTGTCCTAGACTGGAGGGAGCGTGCTCAATCTGCGCGTGCACAGTCCAATCACATGTGTTACCTGGGAGGGGATGGAGCCTGCTCTGTGGGGATGGTGTAGGCAAAGCCTGGTCAGCACAAGGGGACGTGAGAGACTCAAGCTTGCTCAGTGAGTATGGAATCTTCAGAGAGTTTAGCATTTAATACCAAGGAAATGGCCAGATTTAGCAGACTTTCATCGGGATGGCAAATGGGTCATCCCTGACACAAAAGTCATCATCTTCCAAATTTAAAGTCCATGCTCTGAAGTATTGGGGCAGTAATGTTGTGCAAAAGAAAGATCACCAGAATTTTTTAACAGCGGGGGAAAACTATTTATTTTCTCTAGCCTCATTCTTGGAAACAACGGAACTATTTTTGTCTGAAATGAAATTTAAAAAAACCAGCCTGAGGCGGACACCTGACCTGTAGAATTTCAGCGCAAATGGTTAAAGTTTGGCACAGTTCTAAATAACTGAAAACAGAGTCTTATATTGAGAAGTGTTAAGCAACCTTACTAATAGTGAGCGCTGCCTGTAATACATAGATAAACACGCACATTTCTCCAGTCTCTCAGCTCAAACTGCAGCATTCTAGTTGTCTTGGATTCAGCCTAGTAAATATGCTTTCAGATTAACTGGAATTGCTGAAAGAGATGATCTGTCAAATCATTGATCCAGAAGAAGCCATTTAGACCAAAATATCACTATATAATCACTCATTTGTTGTTCGAAAGGAAAGAAGAAAATTTAAAAAGGAAAAACACCCTTGTTGCTATTTCAGTGTGTTTTGTAATCGTTTATAAGTACATTTTCCCCTAAATTGAATTAGCACAGTGATTTGATTCCTCATTGTTTATAGCTGGTTGTACTGATGTTAAAAAAGAATATCATCTGACTTCAGTTCTTCCTGCCTGGGTGAAGGTTTATTGAGAAAACTATAGATGCTCAGCAAATAGACTTTTTCATTTTTATTAATGTGTTAGTACCGTAGCAGTCACTTGAAACCACAGTGCTCACAATTTGTTGAGACATAATAATGACCTTGCATTGTCAGTTGCTAAAGTCCTAGAACTGTTTTACAGAATTAGTGAAAGCTTTTGATCTAATGATTCATTAAATTGTTTGTATGTATTAATCTCATTACTGTAAGCTGATTCAAGTACAATTGCTTCTGTAACTGGTTGACCATAGTCAATTGTACTTCTCAGGGATTTATCTAGTAAATTATCAGTAAAACTGGGATTAAGTTTGACATTCCTATTTTTCTTTCTTTGGTTCCTCATTCAAAATTTTTTCTTATGTTCCATTAGGTGTAAATCATACATTCTGGCAAGGGGCTGTACCTATGTTTACTACCAGAATATTAGTATCATCTTGATACTTTCAACCATGCTTAAATCCAAAAGGTCTACTCTGGCTTCCAAAGGTCTCTAATTGTTTGGTTTTTTTTCTTTGGCAAAATAGGAATCCAGGCCTGCAAATGTACCAGGATTTTTAAAAATGTATTACCCTAATTATAATAAGCTTTAGTTTCATAATTAATAGCCTAGCTGGGACATGATAAATTACTTGTTCCCTTGTTGTGCCTCTTGTCTACATAGTTTTGAAAAGTAATCTAGTCATCTTATTTTTAGGCTGCCTAAAAATGATTGGTGGTCAGTGACTGTTGGCTCAGATGTATAATTAGGTTTTTTGATTCACAGTTCATATATGTGCCCATGAAATCTGAATATTAATGGATGCATGTACTTCTATCTAAATTTGTGAGGTCAAAACTCACATTACTCTGTTGTTCTGTTCTCTCTCTCTCTAATTTATTTACTGGTATTTTCTTAAATTCCATACTGGTATGGGTCAATAAAACAATTAGAATAAAATAAAAATGATCAATCATCAATGGCAAACCTATATTGACTTCACTGGGGCCAGGATTTCATCCTATGTTTATATAAATTTGGATATCTCAGTAGACATCCATGGTAATAATTCTGATAACTTTTAGCCAGAATTTATTTATTTAGTAATGCATTCTGTTTTTCATCTATGGTCCATGAGCTGGAGTATAAATTTAGGAATGCATACTATCCTCAATCCATAGCAGATCTGCCACTAATGTCAAAAGGAAGTTTGCACGGAGATCAAGTGTAGAATAGATCCTTTATGCAGTAATAATCCTTGTAGTTAAAATAATTATTTGAGCAGCAATAGGGCCTTCACTTTTTTTATGTGATCGGTGCTTAATTATTGTGTTCTGCATCATTCACTGGAAAAACATGCTCATCTCTAGGATTGCTACTGATTCTGCCTGTTTTTCCTCTTCCTTCCGCAGCTACCTTTCTCTGTTCTCCCCTCTGTTCCTGTCTTTGTGTGTCTCCCCCTTTCTTCCCTCTGCACTTTCTTCCATGAATCAACTCCCAGTTCCTTCCTCTGTGGACTTGACTTCCACCTCTTCCCATGATACAGTTAGTGCTAAACATTTGGCAAGTTGTTGTTAAGTTCTAGAGTTAATCAACTTAAAAAGATTAGGGAGTGTTCACACCTTTCGGAACTCTTGTTTCCTGCTGGTTGCAGAATCAGGAAAACATTATCAATTTACATGCAGTTCAGACCTTTGCAGGCATGAGTGCTTAAGTGACTGCTTAAGTGGTGCAGAATCTGAACATGCCATTCAGACCACAAAATACACAAAGTGGGGGAGGAATTCTGCACCTAGGCTGGGTGGTTGACATAACTATTATGATGAGTAGAAAAAATGCAAATAACACAATCTTCTCTGTTGCACTTCACCAGAACACTCTTCGTTGCATCTGATCCAGGTCTCCCATCCTTGCATACAGTGACCATTCTTAAGTTTGGTATATATTCATGACAAATTTGTTTGTTGTTTTAATGTCAGAGGCAGGATATGGAGGTATTGCAAGTATTTTTCTTGTGTATGGTCTTACCGGGCTGCAGCATACAGAGAGAACATGGTTACAACATGGGATTAAAAGGATCAAGATGACGTTAAAAAATGGTATTAAAGTTAGACATTTTCAGATCAGCAAGTCCAAATAACTTGCATGCAAAAGTTTTAAAAGAGCTGGCTGAGGAGCCCTCTGGACCATTAATGTTGATTTTCAAAAAGTCTTGCAACACTGGGGAAGTTCCAGAGGACTGGAAGAAAGCTAATGTTGTACTTATATTTAAACAGAGTAAATAGGGTGACCTGGTTAATTATAGGCCTGTTACCCTGACATCAATCCTGGGCTTGCTGAAATGAGATTCAATTAATAAAAATTAAAGGAGGGCAATATAATTAATGCCAATCATCCTGGGTTTGTGGAAAATAGATATTATTAAACTAATTTGATATCATTTTTGGTGAGATTAGAAATTTGCTTGATAAAGGTAATAGTATTGATTTATTATATTTAGACTTCTGTAAGGCATTTGAATTGATACCACATATTTTGATTAACAATCTAGAAAGATATAAAATCAACATTGCATACATTAAATGGATTAAAACTGCCTAACTGATAGGTCTTAAAGTAACTATAAATGGGGAATCATAATCAAATGGAGGGGAGGGATCTGTTTCTAGTGGGGTCCCAGAGGGATCTGTTCTTAGCCCTATGCTATTTAATTTTTTTTTTTAATGACCTGGAAGAAAACATAAAATCATGATTGATAAAGTTTGCAGATGACAAAGATTGGGGGAACAGTAAATAATTAAGAGAACAGGTCACTGATAGAGTGATCTGGATTGTTTGGTAAGCTGGACACAAGTAAACAATATAGTTTCAATATGGCCAGTTGTGAAGTCAGACATCAAGGAACAAAGAATGCAAGCCATACTTGCAGGATAGGGGACTTTATCCTGGGAAGCAGTGACTCTGAAAAAGACTTGGGGGTCATAAGTGGATATGTTAATGTGTGATGCTGTGTCCAGAGGCACTAATGCAATCTTTGGATGCACAACCAGGGAAATACTGAGACCTTGTCTAAAGTAACCTTGTAAATTGATTCAAGTTACACTAGTTAAGTTACATAAGTTATGAAACTTAAGTTGATGTAACTTACATCAACTTACAGTGGTATCTACATTGCACTATGTCGACAGAAAACGCACTCCTGTCAGTCTAGCTTCCGCCTCTTGTTGAGGTGGAGTACTGAAGTTGACGGGAGAGTTCTCTCCAATCAACTTATTGTGTCTTCACTAGACCCGCTAAATTCATGCCTGCTGCATCGACTGCAGCAGTGCCGATTTAGCCCATAGTGAAAACGAGCCCTGAATAGGAGTAGACAGGTTCTATTACCTCTGTATCTGGCACTGGTGCGATTGTTACTGGAATACTGTGCCCAGTTATGGTTTCTACAATTCAAGAAGAATGTTGATAAATTAGAGAGGGTTCAGGGAAGAGTCATAGATTCATAGATACTAAGGTCAGAAGGGACCATTATGATCATCTAATCTGACCTCCTGCACAACGCAGGCCACAGAATCTCACCCACCGACTCCTGTGATAAACCTCTCACCTATGTCTGACTATTGAAGTCCTCAAATGGTGATTTAAAGACTTCAAAAGGAGCAGAGAATCTTCCAGCAAGTGACCGATGCCCCATGCTATAGATGAAGGTGAAAAACCTCCAGGGCCTCTTCCAATCTGCCC
Source organism: Caretta caretta (assembly GCF_965140235.1). Lineage (NCBI taxonomy): Eukaryota > Metazoa > Chordata > Testudines > Cheloniidae > Caretta > Caretta caretta. The sequence goes on from NC_134214.1 coordinate 21,874,259, forward strand.
TGGAGGAAAATTCCTTCCCAACCCCAAATATGGCGATTCAGCTAAACCCTGAGCATATGGACAAGATTCACCAGCCAGATACCCAGGAAAGAATTCTCTGTAGTAACTCAGATCCCACCCCATCTAACATCCCATCACAGGCCATTGGGTCTATTTACCATCAATATTTAAAGATCAATTAATTACCAAAATCATGTTATCCCATCATACCATCTCCTCCATAAACTTAGCGAGTTTAATCTTAAAGCCACATAGGTCTTTTGTCCCCACTGCTTCCCTTGGAAGGCTATTCCAAAACCTCACTCCTTTGACGGTTAGAAACCTTCATCTAATTTCAAATCTAAACTTCCCAATGACCAGTTTATTTCCATTTGTTCTTGTGTCCACAAGAGCTTACTGAGTTTAAATAATTCCTCTTCCTCCCTAGTATTTATCCCTCTGATATATTTATAGAGAGCAATCATATCTCCCCTCAACCTTCTTTTAGTTAGGCTAAACAAGCCAAGCTCCTTGAGTCTCCTTTCATAAGAGAAGTTTTCCATTCCTTGGATCATCCTAGTAGCCCTTCTCTGGACCTGTTCCAGTTTGAATTCATCCTTCTTAAACATGGGAGACTAGAACTGCACACAGTATTCCAGATGAGGTCTCACCAGTGCCTTGTATAATGGTGCTAAAACCTCCTTATCTTTACTGGAAATACCTCGCCTGATGCATCCCAAGACCGCATTAGCTTTTTTCACGGCCATATCACATTGGCGGCTCAGAGTCATCCTATGATCAACCAATACTCCAAGGTCCTTCTCCTCCTCAGTTACTTCTAATTGATGCGTCACCAGCTTATAACTAAAATTCTTGTTATTAATCCCTAAATGCATAACCTTACACTTTTCACTATTAAATTTCATCCTATTACTATTACTCCAGTTTACAAGCCATCCAAATCTTCCTGTATGATTTCCCGGTCCTTCTCTAAATTGGCAATACCTCCCAGCTTTGTATCATCCGCAAACTTTATTAGCACACTCGCACTTTTTGTGCCGAGGTCAGTAATAAAAAGATTAAATAAGATTGGTCCCAAAACTAATCCCTGAGGAACTCCACTGGTAACCTCTCTCCAGCCTGACAGTTCACCTTTCAGTAGGACCTGCTGTAGTCTCCCTGTTAACCAATTTCTTATCCACCTTTCAATTTTCATATTGATCCCCATCTTTTCCAATTTAACTAATAATTCCCCATGTGGCACGGTATCAAACGCCTTACTGAAATCTAGGTAAATTAGATTCACTGCGTTTCCTTTGTCTAAAAAATCTGTTACTTTCTCAAAGAGGGAGATCAGGTTGGTTTGGCACAATCTACCTTTTGTAAAACCATGTTCTATTTTGTCCTATTTACCATTGACTTCAATGTCCTTAACTACTTTCTCTTTCAAAATTTTTTCCAAGACCTTGCATACTACAGATGTCAAACTAACAGGCCTGTAGTTACCTGGATCACTTTTTTTTCTCCTTTCTTAAAAATAGGAACTATGTTAGCAATTCTCCAATCATACGGTACAACCCCTGAGTTTACAGATTCATTAAAAATTCTTGCTAATGGGCTTGCAATTTCATGTGCCAGTTCCTTTAATATTCTTGGATGAAGATTATCTGGGCCCCCCGATTTAGTCCCATTAAGCTGTTCGAGTTTCGCTTCTACCTCAGATATGGTAATATCTACCTCCATATCCTCATTCCCATTTGTCATGCTACCATTATACCCAAGATCCTCTTTAGCCTTATTAAAGACTGAGGCAAAGTATTTGTTTAGATATTGAGCCATGCCTAGATTATCCTTGACCTCCACTCCATCCTCAGTGTTTAGCGGTCCCACTTCTTCTTTCTTTGTTTTCTTATTTATATGGCTATAGAACCTTTTACTATTGGTTTTAATTCCCTTTGCAAGGTCCAACTCTACTTGACTTTTAGCCTGTCTTACTTTATCCCTACATGTTCTGGCCTCAATAAGGTAGCTTTCCTTGCTGATCCCTCCCATCTTCCACTCCCTGTACGCTTTCTGCTTTTTCTTAATCACCTCTCTGAGATTCTTGCTCATCCAGCTTGGTCTACAACTCCTGCCTATGAATTTTTTCCCCTTTCTTGGGATGCAGGCTTCCGATAGCTTCTGCAGCTTTGATTTAAAGTAATCCCAGGCCTCCTCTGCCTTTAGATCCATAAGTTCTTCAGTACAGTCCACTTCCCTAACAAATTTCCTTAATTTTTGAATGTCAGCCCTTTTGAAATCAAAACCCTAGTTGCAGATTTATTTTTGTTAATCCTTCCATTCAGTTTGAACTGAAATAGCTCATGATTACTTGAACCAAGATTATCCCCTACAACCATGTCTTCTATGAGGTCCTCACTACTCACCAAAACCAAATCTAAAATGGCATCCCCTCTAGTTGGTTCAGCAACTGCTTGATGAAGGAACCCATCAGCTATCGCATCTAGGAAAATCTGAGCCCTATTATTATTACTAGCACTCCTCCTCCAGTCTATATCTGGGAAGTTAGTCTCCCATGATCACACAGTTTCCATTAGTATTTACTTTATTAAAAACATTAAAGAGGGCTCTATCCATATCCAAATTAGATCCCGGTGGTCTGTAGCATACCCCAAGCACTATCCCAGGGGAGGCTCTAGTTTTCTTCCCCAATGTAATTTTTGCCCAGACGGACTCTGTCTTATCCATTCCATCGCTTCTTATTTCTTTACATTCTACCTCATCACTGATATACAATGCTACTCCACCACCTTTACTTTTATTTTGGTCTTTCCTAAACAGCACATACCCTTCAATACCTGTAGTCCAGTCATGACTACTATTCCATCATGTATCTGTTATCCCTATAATATGTGGTTTCACTTCCTGCACCAGTAGCTCTAGTTCTTCCATTTTGTTACCTAGGCTCCTCACATTGGTGTACAAACATCTTAATATTTGCTGTTTGGCCTCGCTCACATTCTGTGCCGTTAGGCACGGTCATTCTACAGCCAGTATAACCTAATAGACTGGTATCCACACTGCCCTTCCTCCTTATATACATTCTCCTATCAACAGCTGTATCCTTTCTTACTTCGTTTTCTTCCCTCTCAATGTTAAAATCTGGCATGGAGATTATCTGGACATCTCCCAACCATCTCCCCCAAATTCTTAGTTTAAAGCTCTCTTAATCAGTAGTGCCAGCCTCCATCCTAGAAGTCTATTTTCTTCCCTACTCAGATGAAGTCCATCCCGAGAGAACTGTCCTCTGTCCATGAATGCCTCCCAGTGGCCATACATCCCAAAGCCCTCTTTATAGCACCACTGCCTAAGCCACCTGTTGATGGTCATAATCTTGTCACACCTTTGTTGCCCTTCTCTAGGAACAGGCAGAATCCCACTAAAGATCACCTGAGCCTCAATTTCCTTAAGCGTCTTCCCCAGCCTAGCATAGTCTCCCTTAGTACTTTCCAGCGAGAATCTAGCCATATCATTTGTTCTCACACGAAGGATAATTAGGGGATTCTTTCCCACTCCCTTTAGGATCCTTTTCAACCTCAGGTCTACATCCCGTATCTTAGCACCTGGAAGACAGCATACCCTTCTATTCTCTGGATCAGCTCTGGTTACAGGGCTGTCTATTCTTCTCAGTAAAGAGTCCTCGATCACATAGACCTGCCTTTTCCTGGTGATGGTGCTATTCTCTAGTCTATCCCTTGTTCCCTCTGGCTGCAAATTCTTTACATTCCTATTCTCCCTTGTAATCCTCTTCAACCCATCCTGTATCCTTCTGGGGCTCATATTTGGTGTAGTCTTCATTGACTCTTCCCCTTTTCCTATAGGACTAGCCGCTCTTCTCTTCTTCCTTGCCCTTCCACCTTCAGTGACTACCTGCTGAGCTCCTTCTTCATTTTCCAACTCTGCAAACCTGTTCTTGAGCTCTATTTCTCCTTCACTAGCCCTTCTTTTCCTCTGCCTGGTTCTTTTAGTCACATGCTTCCACTGACCACTTTCCTCACCCAGTCTCCCCTCAGAATTCCTCAGTCCTGCTTCCATCTGCAAGTCTGAGCTTTTCCCTTCAGACACCTCATGTCTTTGCTCCATAATCTGCTAGAACCCCTTTCTAAATTCAACCAGACTTTCCACCTGCATCTCCAAACCTCAGATCTTTTCCTCCATCAGCTCTATCAGACAGCATTTCATGCAGACAAAACTCTTACCAGGTACCCCCTCCAGGATCATGTACATACCACAGCTTCCACATCCAGTCATCTTCCTTGTGTCTTCCACTACATGGGTCACTCCCACTGCTGCCTCTGTATCTGTCATAGCCTTCCCACCTAAATCCTGTTAATCTGGGAAACACAAACCACACCAAAACACCACCACCCATAGCAAAAACAAACCCCAAAACAAGCACCACAACACAAACTCCCACTGAAACTCCCCTGTTTACAGCTCTGTTTGCTAGCTCCTGTGCCACTAAAGCTGTCTGTGCCACTGCCTGACTGGCTGGCTACCTTTATAGGACCCCTAGTCAGAGAAGCCCCGCCCCTTAATCAGGACTCAGCTTCTCTCCCAGCACAAAGCCCCTACAAACCTCTATACATACAAATAATACAAATACAAAACCAAATACAAATACCTTCTTCTCCAACAGAACTCCCACTCAAACTCCCCTGTTTACAGCTCTATTTGCTAGCTCCTGTGCTGCTACATAAGAATGATTAAAGGATTAGAAAACCATGCCTTAATAGTGAGAGAACAAAGGGCTCAATCTATTTAGTTTATTGAAGAGAAGGTTAAGGGGCAATTTGATCACAGTTTAGAAGTACCTAAATGGGGAAGAGAAATTGTTAATAGAGACCCTTTCAATCTCGTAGACAAGAGTATTACAAGTTCCAATAGTTGGAACTTGAAGCTGGACAGGTTTAACTCGAAATGAAGCACACATGTTTAACAAAAAGAAAAGGAGTACTTGTGACACCTAAATTGGTTAGTCTCTAAGGTGCCACAAGTACTCCTTTTCTTTTTGCAAATACAGACTAACACGGCTGCTACTCTGAAACATGTTTAACAATGAGGGTAAATAACTATTGCAACAGTTTACCATTGGCTGTGGTGAATTTGTCATCAATGGAAATTTTTAAATCAAGATTCAATGTTTTTCTAAAAGATTTGCTGTAATTCATACAAGAATTAATCCAGGGAAGTCCTTTGTCCTGTTTTATGCAGAAGGTCAGAATATATGATGACAATGGTCCTTTCTAGCCTTGTAATCTATTAATTATAAATGAAGATTTGAGGTTCTGTTTGTGGCCCTGCCACTTAGTGTACATCACGCAAATCAGTTAACCTCTCTTCGCTTCAATTTCTGCATTTGTAAAATGGGTTTATTACTTAACTGCCTGACATGGAGTTTGTATCTTAATTCATTGATCTTTGTAGAATGAGATATTTAGAGGAAAGATAGTATAGAAATATATCCCTAGTGCAAGATGCAATATATTATTTTATGTTTATTTCCACCTTTTCTGCTCCAAGACATGGAGCAGAAGCAGATATTATTTTCTCCACAAATGCCGTACAACTATTCTGCTATAAGCTTGATATTACATAAAAAATTTTCATCTGACTAGTGTTTTGGAGAGAGGGAAGGAACAGAGCATATCATTTTATATTACAAATTATGTTGACTTACTTGCTTCTTATCCTAGGATATTTAAATAAACAACCTATTTAAAGAGTGAAAAGTGCCATCTTGGGGAAGTAACTAAAATGCAGAACTTAGAACCATAAATCATCAGCATTTATCCGTTAGTTTTACCTTTTCCATTTTGTGATGTAATTATGTGGAAGCGCTTGTAGCCATACATCCAGATATAGACTACGTCAAGGAAGAGCAAGCTATCTGTGCTCAAAGCATAAAATCAGAGCAAAGCTCTACAACAGATGGCCTCTTCTTTCCACTTCATGGACACTAGTTCTCACTGGACAGTTCATTATTTTCTACAATTGAAGCAGCTGTGGATTACTGTAATTATAGACTTAATATATCCCTGATAATTCAGTGTGAATACTAATTCAAACTTTACACGTCTCCTTAGAACCAGGTTAATTTTCTCATGATTATGAGACTTCTGATTGACGAAAGACTTTGTGAAGCTAATGTTGCATACATTTTTCTTGTTTCAGAATCATGTGTGCACTGTTTGCAGGATGACGGTCATGCTGTTAGTGCTCAGTCTTATGTGTGTCATAAAACAGACTTTTTGAACTCTGGAGACTAGGGACCACGTGGCTAGGCAGCAGTTCTGCAGAAAAGGTCCTAGGAGTTACAGTGGACGAAAAGCTGGATATGAGTCAACAGTGTGCCCTTGTTGCCAAGAAGGTTAACAGCATTTTGGGCTGTATAAATAGGAGCATTGCCAGCAGATGGAGGGACAAGATCATTCCCCTCTATTCGGCATTGATGAGGCCTCATCTGGAGTACTGTGTCCTGTTTTGGGCCCCACACTACAAGAAGGATGTGGAAAAATTGGAAAGAGTCCAGCGGAGGGCAACAAAAATGATTAGGGGGCTGGAGTACATGATTTATGAGGAGAGGCTGAGGGGACTGGGATTATTTAGTCTGCAGACGAGAAGAATGAGGTGGGATTTGATAGCGGCTTTCAACTACCTGACGGGGTTCCAAAGAAGATGGATTTAGGCTGTTCTCAGTGGTACCAGATGACAGAACAAGGAGTAATGGTCTCAAGTTGCAGTGTGGGAGGTTTAGGTTGGATATTAGGAAAAACTTTTTCACTAGGAGGGTGGTGAAGCACTCGAATGGGTTACCTAGGGAGGTGGTGGAATCTCCTTCCTCAGAGGTTTTCAAAGTCAGGCTTGACAAAGCCCTGGCTTGGATGATTTAGTTGGGGATTGGTCCTGCTTTGAGCAGGGGGTTGGGTTAGATGACCTCCTGAGGTCCCTTCCAACCCTGATATTCTATGATTCTATGATACCTTTCTTGCATCATCCTTTTTCTGTGAATTACTATTAGTCTAAAATACTGAAAACTGCTTTTGAGGGTTTTTTAAATTACACAGTGATCAAAAATGGTATAATTCATATACACAAATTGTTCTGTGTGCTTGAATATTCTTTTATGGGAAAAGTACTACTTTTTTTATAACAGGAAAAGTATACCAAGTATGGCAAAAATGTAATGCACTAAGGGAATGCTCTTCAAGTGTTTCTTTGCATATAACTATTTTAAAACATGTTTCTTTGCTTTAAGTGGCAAATTCCTAACATTTCTAATGTCATATAGAGGTCTTATATTAGGGTCTCACAACCCCAGTTATGTTCTGCTATTACATATAGATATTAAGAGCCTGCCTATCTTCTTATTCACAAAGTTTTTGTACCAGTGTTGTTCTTTTGACTTCAGTTGGGTTATTCCTGATTCATGCTGGTGTGAGAGCACAATCAGATCCTAAATATCTAGTGCCAAATTCAGGACTCATACATGCATTCGGTACTCTTTGAAATCAGTTGACGTGGCACACATGTCTGAAGGCAGAGTTTTGATATCTACTTCAATCAACACAAAGTTTTCTTGCATTGTAATGTGAATAGACTGTCACAGTATTCTGAGAAGATATGCTCTCCGCAGTGAATCTAAGGCCTGGTCTGCATTACAAAGTTTTGCTATCAAAAGTTGTCTTGTCAGCACAAGATTGCAGACATCCACACCCAAATTTTATGCAAAACCCAGACTTTCTCTGACCAAAATAAAACCATCTTCTCAAATGACGTAAGTCCTCTACCAACACTTCTGCTCGCAAAATGCCAGAGTGGATGCTGCATTACCTGTACTGGTAAAAATAGTCCTTTAGCAACGGACCTACAATGTCCCTATCCTTGTGACAGTGACTGCACCTGACCCAGTTTTGAACTCCTCTGTCCAGGGCTCTCACTGAGCACTACCCCTCTTCAGATCCCTACCATGTTTTGGAAATGCCTGCTTTCTTTTGCAAGCACAGCTACTAGCCCACCTCTTCGAGCAGACAGGTATGGCTCTGCACAAAGATGAGCTTCAGCTAAAATTGTGCTGCTGCCTGGACCAGGAAGGAAGTCCAGGTTCTCCTTGACCTGTGGGAAGAAGGGGCATCATAAACACAACTGTGGAGTAACCATGGGAATAAAGATGCCTCTGTGAACATTGCAAAGGGGGTGCAAGAGCTGGGCTATGAAAAGGAGGAGAAGCAACGCTGGGTAAAGGCAAAGAAGCTACGGCAGTCATACCAGCAGGTGAAGGAGGCCAACAGAAAATCTGGGGCAATGCCACCCATACTTGCTGCTTCTGTGGTGAGCTCCATGCTACACTAGATGGGTACCCCACCACCACACTGAGTATGACTGTGAACACCTTGCGAGACCAAGGATGGGAACCTCAGTAACGACGAGTTCATTGCAGAGGGGGTGCAAACCCTATGGAGAGCCAGGAGCTCTTCAGTACCCAGGCCCCAATGAGCCCAGAGAGGAAGAGGAAGGGAGGTCAGGTAGATATATTATTGCATGACCTTTTTTTAATGTATAATTTTTCCCCCTCCCCATCATGGTGTCTGAAACTTCTGCTGTCCTTTCAAAATGGCAACAATTTGTGCATGGTCAATGTACCAGTCTGGGAAGAATGACCCTGCTTGTATCTTCTCAAAGAGTCCTGTGTTTCTAAAGATGTGAGTGTCATGCACCTTCTCTGACCAGCCAGCGTTAGTGTCAGTGAAACATCGCTGGTGATCCACCAGTGCTTGCATAACCATGGAAAAATACCCCTTTCTATTTACGTACTCAGGGCTTGTCTATATGGGACATTAGTGCACATCAAGCTAGCATATGACACTACAGAACACTGGCTTGTCATGCAGTATTGTCCTATGTGGATACTTCAACAGCTCACTTAGAGTTCTGTGTTGCACTTTGGCATACTCCCACTTCAAACGGCAAATAACTCTGGAACTTTTAGTGCACTGTAGCAGTGTCCACACGGAATGTTACTGCATAGCAAGCTAAGTGCCATAGATTCACATGCTGGCTTGCTGTGCCCCAAGCCATTGGAGGCAAGGTGTGTGAGGGTGGTGATGAATCTGTATAGGTGTCCTGTCTATCACCCCATCATAGTTCAGGAAGACCATTGCTTCAAATCCCTCTATCATTTCCTGAACATTGCTGAGAGTCAGAGTCCTGTGCAGCAGGAATCATAGAATCATAGAATATCAGGGTTGGAAGGGACCCCAGAAGGTCATCTAGTCCAACCCCCTGCTCGAAGCAGGACCAATTCCCAGTTAAATCATCCCAGCCAGGGCTTTGTCAAGCCTGACCTTAAAAACCTCTAAGGAAGGAGATTCTACCACCTCCCCCTAGGTAACGCATTCCAGTGTTTCACCACCCTCTTAGTGAAAAAGTTTTTCCTAATATCCAATCTAAACCTCCCTCACTGCAACTTGAGACCATTACTCCTCGTTCTGTCATCTGCTACCATTGAGAACAGTCTAGAGCCATCCTCTTTGGAACCCCCTTTCAGGTAGTTGAAAGCAGCTATCAAATCCCCCCTCATTCTTCTCTTCTGCAGGCTAAACAATCCCAGCTCCCTCAGCCTCTCCTCATAACTCATGTGTTCTAGACCCCTAATCATTTTTGTTGCCCTTCGCTGGACTCTCTCCAATTTATCCACATCCTTCTTGTAGTGTGGGGCCCAAAACTGGACACAGTACTCCAGATGAGGCCTCACCAATGTCGAATAGAGGGGAACGATCACATCCCTCGATCTGCTCGCTATGCCCCTAGTTATACATCCCAAAATGCCATTGGCCTTCTTGGCAACAAGGGCACACTGCTGACTCATATCCAGCTTCTCGTCCACTGTCACCTCTAGGTCCTTTTCCGCAGAACTGCTGCCTAGCCATTCGGTCCCTAGTCTGTAGCGGTGCATTGGATTCTTCCATCCTAAGTGCAGGACCCTGCACTTATCCTTATTGAACCTCATCAGATTTCTTTTGGCCCAATCCTCCAATTTGTCTAGGTCCTTCTGTATCCTATCCCTCCCCTCCAGCGTATCTACCACTCCTCCCAGTTTAGTATCATCCGCAAATTTGCTGAGAGTGCAATCCACACCATCCTCCAGATCATTTATGAAGATATTGAACAAAACCGGCCCCAGGACCGACCCTTGGGGCACTCCACTTGATACCGGCTGCCAACTAGACATGGAGCCATTGATCACTACCCGTTGAGCCCGACAATCTAGCCAGCTTTCTACCCACCTTATAGTGCATTCATCCAGCCCATACTTCCTTAACTTGCTGACAAGAATACTTTGGGAGACCGTGTCAAAAGCTTTGCTAAAGTCAAGAAATGACAGGAGATGCTTCGTGGCTGACAGCTGCCCCCACCACGGATTTGCCAGCACTAAATTGATAGCACACTGAGTGATTGGAAGTGTGCAGCCTGGATTTCTGTGCATGATCACCACATACTTTTCCACTGTTGAAGCAGCTCTCATAATGGGGTCTCTGTGCTGATACCTGGAGCAAGCTTGGCACACAACTCGAGGAATTGGACCTTTTGCATCCGAAATTTCTGCAGCCGCTGCTGATTGTCCCAGATCTGCAATATGATCCCACCACCAAGTGCTCATTATATGATTTCAGAAGTGGTGCTCCACCATGTGAAGATGGTCAGCGAATGCTTACAGCACCTTGTGGTTTTTATGCACCGTTTGCATCATCCATTCTTCCTTCTTAGTTGTCTTATCTTCATCATAGCACTGGGACACTCTGGGTAGTGGTAGTTGTTGAAGTTTGGCAAATATACAGAAGAATATGTGCCCTGTCTCTAAAACAGGTGTGAACTCTGCTCATCTGTGCATTATCCACATTTCTATTGGCAAAATGTTGAAAAATGGCATGAGGAACTTTTTAAAAATGGCACAAAAATTATGGGACATATGGGATGGAAGAAAGTGAATTGTGGGAACTTGATCTAAGGCACCCATAATTCCCTGAGTGTAGTGTTCATATCCCACAATACACTGCAGAAAGCCCCACAAGGCAGTGTGCTGGACAGTGGCCCAGAGGACCCTGGAATGCCTACCTGCGATGTACTGTGTTTTTTGCTGACACAGCCTCTCTCGGTGAGGACGTGTGACATTGGCAAGAGCAGCCAAGAGTGTTCTACTGACATCTCAATGTTGGCAGCTGCATGCCAGCAAAAGTTTTATTGGTAAAACTTTCTAGTGTAGATAGGGCCAAGTTTGCACTGAAACAGGAATCATGAGGGTGTCCCCAAGTCATCTCACTTCCATGGTAGCACAGAACAATGCTGCTGCTGCACTACCTCTGGGATGTCAAGGAACAACACCTATAATTATTATAACAAGATGACATGAATACACTTGTTCCCAGGTTTTCTAATTCTCTGCACTTCTGCTACCATATATCACAGGTATTAAAATTTTCCCTCTAGGGATATATATAAGCTTTAGTTTGAGGAAAATCTGATATTCATTTTGGATTAAAATACTGCACATTGTTGGATGTGCAAGCCTTCAGGCTAACAGGAAAAATGGAAGGCATCTTCACAGCTCTCCAGAATAACACAGCAAACCTTTCTGGAATTCTCATTGGCTGTGTGGTTATTATGACAGATGACGACAATTTCCTGCAATATCCTGGACAAACCTCATTGAATTAAGTTTATTACCTTTGGGATCCATTGTATTAAAATGCAGTTGTTTGTGTTATTGTGAGATTGTATGTAGCTTCTTTAGGAGGAGGGAGTATGCTAATGTAATTCCTCTGGTTATCAGCCCTTTGAAGCTCTTCCCTGGGGAGGGGTCCTGTTGTCTGGATGATTACCTATTCATGGTCTCTACAAAGGTTCACACGAGATTCTCTAGAAATCAACAGACAAAGAAAGGACCTTTGAATAAATAGCCTGAGTTTTTAAGCTGACAAAGGGTATGTCTACACAGCAAAACAAACCTGTGGCTGGCCCGTGCCACTGCTGACTCGGGCTTCTGGGGCTCAGACTACGGGGGCTGTTTCATGGCTGTGTAGACTTCTACGCTTGGGCTGAACCCCTGGGCTGTAGGACCCTGCAAGGTGGGAAAATCCAGAAGTCTACACAGCAACAAAACAGCCCTGCACTCCGGGCCCCCCAAGCCCAAGTCGTTGGTACGGGCTAGCTGTAAGTTTTTCTTTGCTGTGTAGACATACCCAAATGGGAAGGACTGCCAGTCTACAGAGGGCCCCAATCCTTTGGGAAGGGTTGGAAGGACCGACACTGGCCAGAGCCCTTGTGGGAAAAGGGGGTGATCTCTGGTAAACTTAGTAGCGAGTGTAGGTTCTGTTGGTTTTAATGTGTTTTCTCTACAGTGCTTTACCTTAAGAATAAAATATCTCCTCTTAGAAAGAACTGTGTGATAACCTATAACTGATATAATATAATATATAGCTATTAATAATCTCTGCAGAGAAGAGAAGCAGACCTGTTTGTGTGCCTGACCGAGTAGAAGGGAATATCTAATCTACAAAATTTGCCCTTTTTTTGCTGTAGTCATGTTCAGAAAACTGTCACATTTCTCACCCCCCCACCCCCTTTTTCTAGGGAGAGTGGTCACTTTGGATAAGCTATTACCAGCAGGAGAGTGAGTTTTTGTGTATGTGTTTTTTTGAAAAAAAAAGGGGGTGGGGGGGTGAGAGAACCTGTATTTGTGCTGGAAATGGCCCACCTTGATTTTCATACACATTGTGAGGAGAGTGGTCGCTTTGGATAAGCTATTACCAGCAGGAGAGTGAGTTTGTGTGTGTGGTTTTTGGAGGGGGGTGGGGGGGTGAGAAAACCTGGATATGTGCTGGAAATGGCCCACCTTGATTATCATACACATTTTAAAGAGAGTGGTCACTTTGGATGGGCTATTACCAGCAGGAGAGTGAGTTTGGGGGGGGGGGGGGGCGGAGGGTGAGAAAACCTGGATTTGTGCTGGAAATGGCCCAACTTGATGATCACTTTAGATAAGCTATTACCAGCAGGAGAGTGGGGTGGGAGGAGGTATTGTTTCATGGTCTCTGTGTATATGTCTTCTGCAGTTTCCACGGTATGCATCTGATGAAGTGAGCTGTAGCTCACGAAAGCTCATGCTCAAATAAATTGGTTAGTCTCTAAGGTGCCACAAGTACTCCTTTTCTTTTTACAAAATACAAAGGTGATCAGTTTGTGCAATGGCTTTGTTTCCCGCAAATCAGTGGGCGGGAATTCTTCATTCTGCCAGTTCCCTACATTGGAAATCTATTTTTATTATAAATGATGACCTCCCTTCCAGGTAATTAGATTCTTCAGTTGCCTTCTATGTGATCACGCTTATCATAACTGTTGTCTGTAGCATTAAAAATGGTGCACTCGTTTTCCACAGACTTTGAAGGTCACGTAGCATTTGCCTTCTTAATAAACAATTTGTAATAAAGTAGCTTGGTCAGTTCTTGTACATGAAACCATTTACAAGTGTGCCTGTGGATATGTCTTTTCTGCTTATGAGTATTATCTTATTAACAGTTTTGATTTTGGAACTACTCTGATTTTTGGAAAAGAGGCTTTCTCAATTGTGCATGGAAAGTTATGTAATTCAGTAGATGACATATCTGTTGTATTCCTCCTACCCAATTGCTCTCTATATTCAGCATTCACATTACCATCTGTCAGTGATGATGGAGGGTAGCAAGTAAGAGTTTGCAATGAGCAGATTCCCCGATCATTGTCAGTTTGAGAAGATTTGCCACAGGTGCATTTTTATTCTGATATATGTGGTTTAATGAGACTTGCCTAATTGCCCCACAGGCTGCTGTAGAAGTGGTTCAGAGTGTTCCATGTGTGAGAAATATTCAAGGTCAGTGAATTTGCATCAGTGAAAGATTCTGAATTTTAAAGGTTGAACAGATTGGTAATTCCAGGCCATAAAAATTTTTGAGATGTAGCAATCTGTGCAGAATGTGATAAAAATGAAGACGTATGTAACTTTCCTATACGTATGGCATTGTCTTTTGCATATCAGAGACTCTCCTCATCTTCTATATAACATCTCTGCCTGTCTCCATTTTAAGATGATTTTTAGTCAGTGTTTGGACAATACCAAGATCCATTCACCCACCATTTGAAGTATTAGATATTGTCCAAAACAGCTCAAGAGCAATTTATAGTACTAGCAAGAGACAGGCAGGAAAGCACCCATAAATATATGAAAGATGGGTACAGTGTCTGAAATGTGATATATGGTATATAAGATATGGTGCCTTTTCCTAAATTCCTCACTACTGATATTTGAAAATCTATTTGAAATCACCTTTTATAGTAAATCAGGGTGACTTTTCTCTGATCCAGTCACCACTTGCCTTTTAGAATAGATTTATGAAGAAACCTGGTAATTAACTGTTTCAGACTTTCACTTATACACGTGCAATGAGACTCCCAAACAGTCACACTACAGAAAAGGAGACCAATTTTCAGCAATGAGTTAGGCCATGACTACACTACCACTTACGTTGCTCAGGGGTATGAAAAAAACACTCCCCTGAGCGACATAAGTTTTGCCGACATAAGTGGTAGTGTGCACGATGCTACGTCAATGGAAGAGCTTGTCCTGCCAACATAGCTCGTTGGGAGCTGTTTAATTATGTCGATGGAAGAGTTCTCTCCCATCGGCACAGAGCGGCTACACAAGAGATCTTACAATGACACAGCTGCATCAGTACAACTGTGCTGCTTTAAGATCTCCTAGTGTACACGTAGCCTTAGTACGGATTTTCAAGCACTTTCAGTTTGAATATAGATTCTTCATCAAGTAAACAGACATGACGTGGAAAAAACTGTAGCTGAGGGATGCTAATTACTCTTGGGATTCAGGTTATTATAGAGTGAGACATTTCCTAGTGTGACTTTAATGTAGGTTTATTCAAAGTGAATGGAGGGAAAATATATGATTTTGTGAATAACCTCTGCTTTTTTTATTGCATGAATTTTTAAAAAAAAATAAAGTTATACTATATTGATATGATAGCTTTAAAATCAGTTAGGTACTTTTTGAGTGAATTGGAGTAGGGGCATTTAGGAATGGAGGTAAACCCAGTGAGAATTCAAGCTGCTGCATTCTCAAGTATTGGGAGTAAATGGATAGAAACATCCTCTCCCCCTCAAGCAAATAATAGGTTACTATAGATAAGCCTAGAAATGAGTCATTAATCTACGTTTCTCAGTCCTTCCTTTTGAAGCAGTGATCTGTTTGAGGAAGGAGTTAAAGTGGATTTCTCCAAAATACATTACGAGGAAGTTACCAGAATTCAACAGCTTGCTCGGTCCAATTAATCAGAATTTCCTAAACTCATGTCACAACGTTAAATGTCATGGGAGCAGTCAAAAATAGGGTCAAGACATCTCTATGTTTTGAGGACAGAATTAAACAGACCCCTGTAACAGAGAGAATCGAAGCTGTATGAATCAAAGTGCTAGGTATTGCAGGTTTCCTTAGTCCACAGTTTTCTCAGGCTATGTGTGCTCTGATAGAGGATTTGACCTTTACAGGATTGTTCTGATAGACCTGTATCTTTCTCAGCTTCAAACAAACAAATCACAAGGTCTCATCCCAAGGCTCTTTTAGATCATCATTTTTCTTGTTTCTCTAGCTTTCTATTAAATGAGAAGTGAAGATGCTGTAAACTGTGGACTGTAGAGAATAGATCTAGAATGGAAAGTTGTCTGTGAAGAAGATGACCATTGTTTACCTTTGCCCAGTGGCTTCCAACCATTTTATAGACCTAGGTAAGGAATCTGTCGTGTTTCATAGACAATGGTGAAATAAATTGTTTAGTATTGTATGTCACATGCTTCAAAAAAACCCAAAGACTTGTGACCTTTCACAGATAATATTTTGTTCTCTCACTTGCATTGCGGAATGTTATTTCACCTTATCTATACCCTTAGATTGTATAGGAACGTACTAGAAGATTCTGTAAAGCCAGTATGTATCTACTTGTGCAGCTGTATCACTGAACAACCTGAGCGTCCCTCAAGATCAAGCCTTAATGCCTCTATCAGGGTAGAGGAAAAATCTGTAAAGTTGCTAGAGAGTTATTTTAGTAAAACCCACAAGAACTTGAATATTTTTTGCATTTAACTCACAGTATGATTCATTAAAACCTGTCATGTCACACACAAGCAGGATTAGAAAGTATTTAGTTTATTATGGATGCATTTATTTGAATCAAGGCAAGATACTGGAACCATTCCTTTCTGTTGCAAGGTCTAGTTTTGTCTCAGATGTGTGCATAGATTCCCACTTAAGTCATTTGGAAATGTAGGACTGAATTTTAACATTTTCTGGTGACAAGGAAGTTGGCTCCTTTTTTACAAACCACAATATCTAGGACTACAGTACACAGAGAGAAGAGAAACCAGTCTTGAAGGAGTCTAGTAGGGGTGAATTGGATTCTGCACTGGCATTTTTCTAGAGACCTGAGTTCTAATTATAATACAAATGGAAATGTGTTTTTGGTTGCATCATAGTCTTATAGACTTGCCTACGTCACAGAACCATCAGAAGAGTCTGTCTTGTCTTGTCTGGTCTGGTCTCTTTACCCAGGACTAGATTAATAGGGGTGTGTTTGATCAGGATTAAAGTGCATTAGCCGAACTGTCTGTATGGAACTTTACACAGTTCCTATCCATACTGTGCCTGGTTTTAGTATTTAATACTCCCTCAATTTCATGAGGACCATATTCTCTCACATTTTTAACTCTTCAGGGACTGAAAATGACTCCTTCCTTCTTTTAATAAGGATTTAAGCATAAAATTTCACATAGTGCTGTTGTCAGTACTAGCAAAAATTCAGCTAAAGACTTGCCTGTCACAGTGTAGCAGACTGTAACCCAACCCAGATTGTAATGTTCTGTAATTGAATACCTTGCAGTACCTCCATACTGAGCAAGTATATGCATCCTGACATTATTTTTCCAAGGAGCCTGGAGCCAAAGAGCAGCTGTCAGAAGTTTAATGATATGCTACTGTAACAAAGATGAATTTCAAGGTAGACAGAAGTAAATTAAAGTATGTGCCGCCGCTGTTACTGCTGCCAGATTGTCATGTACATCCAGCTTCCTGCAAGGGCAATGAAACCTTGACTGTGCTAAAAGTATGACAGAATATTAGCCCTCTGAAATACCCTTTCATGCAACAGCAAGGTGCTGACAAGAGTTTTAGGAGGCTTGTGTTAACCTCTCTTGGGTTCAAATTATATACATAGTAGAAGAACCTGCAGATCTGATCTAAATTATTTTGCACATAATTCAGCCTTATTTCCCATTTTTTTAAAATATTATTTCTTCTTCTCTTTTCACTGCTGTACCCTGAATTCATCTTACTCCTTTTGCTATCATGCAGTCCTCTAGCTAAAATGGTAGTTGATTGTTATATTTTCTTTTGAGCTGGAACTCTTCTGCTGCTGGTTGTCATGGGAGGGTGCAGTAGGCAGTTTCCTATGCTTAAAAGGCAAACACTGAGCTTCCGTCAGTTTCAAGACCGGTGTTCTGTAGAAGCCTAACGCCATTCCTGATATATAGGCTCCCAGATGGTAGCACAAAGTGGTGCTGTTATACCACTGAGAAAGCCACTCCTTCCCCCACACCCTTCTCTTAATAAAAAAAGTGAAATGCCGCTGTTTCAGTAGAGCTTGGAAAAAATCAATTGTCCTATTCAGTTCAATGATGCATGAAGATATTTCTTTGCTCAATGACCATATTTCAATTGTTCTTATAATGTGTAGGAAATGTGATTTAATGAAATCAAAAGAATTTGAAAAATTCAGATTCCAGAATTGACTTTAGGAAAAACAGCCCTAAGACCTTTTTAGATTTTTTTTCATAGGGAATCATGTTTATCACAGTTAAATACTATTCTGTTCTATACCATGCTCATCGCCCATAACTGAGTGCCTTCTAGTCATGCATTAAGCAACGTCTATCACATGTTTTGTTATTTAATCATGTCCCCAGAGGGAGAAGTATGTGCAAAAGAGTGTCTTGTTTTGGTAGGGTGTGGGTTTTTCTTTATAAATAGGGCTGTTGCTATGTGTGTGTTAGAGAAGGTGAGATCAAAGAAATGTGCCTTACACTTGGAGCAGAAAAAGGTGAGATTTGTGAATGTCCTTAATTCCTATGTATGTCATTTCATCGTCTTGGACCACTGTGGCAGTCTGTACTCCATGTTCACCCCTTTTATAGGACCATGATAAAGTTTGTACAAAGTATGTCTTGTGAGGCATCATTTGAAAACTCATAATTTGCTGATCATTATTGTCCTGCAAAATATGTATGGTAACACTGTATGTAAAGTTATAAGATTCTACTGTATGATATTACTAAGACATGTTCCAAGTCTGGAGAGCAGTCACAAGCCAGTTCCCCAGAGACAAAAGGCTAGCTGATGCCTCAGCCAGGCATCAACAAAATCAAATGGACATAATGCACTGGTTAAGTGGCCATTCTTTGGCAGGAAAGAGGATGTGGGTGAAAATCTACATCTTGACAAAGAAACAGCGGGGGGTTCCCATCCACACAGACTTTGTCTCCTGAACCTCAGCTGGAAATGATTCTCAAAGAAGAGAAAGAACTATAGGAAGGGAGAGCAGATGCCCATGTTCTCTCCCTTTCTCTCTACTCATGATTAAGGCTAAGATTTAGTCATGGGTATTTTTAGTAAAAGTAATGGACAGGTCACAGGTAGTAAACAAAAATTCACAGCCCGTGACCTGTCCATGACTTGTACCATATAACCCTGACTAAATCTTGGGTGCTCTGGAGAGAGGCTCTGGGGGTGTCAAGGGTGCTCTGGAGGTCAGGGCTCCAGGGATGCCGCTGGGGAATGGGGGCAGCCTGGGTGTGCTGCTGGTGCTGGAAGGGAGTGGCAGGAGGCAACTGGGGGGCGCCGCACTGCTGGTGCTGGGGGAGGGTGAGACAGCAGCAGCATGCAGCCTTGGGCTGGTGCTGTGTGTGTGTGCCTGCGATCTGAGACTGCTGCTGGTGCTTGGAGAGAGGGCGGGGCGGCCCGAGACTGCTCCAGCAGCAGCTAGTGCAGCTGGTCCGAGGGCTGCCTGAGCAGCTCATGCGGCCCTTTGGTCAGTTGCACACCTCTCTGCAGAAGTGAGGGAGGTCCTGGAAAGCCTCCGAATCCGTGACCTCCATGACAGATTTGCAGCCTTTCTCATGATACCGACAGCACTTGAAAAACATAGGAAGCAACATTGGAGTGGGGGAGGGATCCTGACTGAAAGAAATTCATCCAGTAAGACTGTTGGAACATGTGGTGAGAGAGACTTTGATTTGAATTCACTTAGCTTGTTAAGTTAGGCATTAGTTGCATTTTACTTTTATTTTCTTGTAACCAGTTCTGACCTTTATGCCTCATAACTTGTAATCGCTTAAAATCTATCTTTTTTTGTTAATAAACTTGTTTTATTGTTTTGTCTAAACCTATGTTTGGATTGAAGTATTTGGGAAACTCCATTTGGGATAACAGGATTTGTGCATATTATTTTCTATTAATAAAATGAAAGGCTTTATATGAGCTTGTATTGTGCTGGAGAGAGCTGGGCAGTACAAGATGCACATTTCTGGGGGAAAGTCTGGGACTGGGAATTTGCTAGTGTTACTCTGCAGTGGAATTCAAGAGTGGCTGGCTTATAGCACTCATACAATATAACTGGGAGTAATTTACATGCTGGAGGCTGTGTGTGAGCAGACCAGGAGTGGTGGCTCTCACAGCAAAGCAGTGTAAAAGGTACCCCAGGTTGGAGGATTGAGGGGACACAGCTGTTCATCAGTCCAGATTGTACCTTGGGTAATGTCACAACCACGCCCAGAGAAATTCTGTCTCCTGCACAGATGAGCTCTACACTTACTGTTCCGGATCACAGTCTTTGTCCAAAAGCTTTAGACAGTCTTTTAGGTATCTGGGGCCCAGGACCTGGAATACTTGGAAGATGAGGACTGAAACCTTGAACTTGATTTGAAATTCTGTGGGAGGCCAGCGTAGAGAGCAGAGGACAAGATTGATGTGTTTGCAGGAGCCTGTGTTGCTGAGATGATGTGCTACAACGTTCTGTACTAGTTGAAGTTTCCTAAGTGCTGAAGGCTTCATGCCAAGTTATATCACATTGCTGTAGTGCAGCCAAGAAGCGATGAAGGCAAGAATAACTGAGGTCAGGTCTTTATCTTTCAGGATGGGATGGAGTCTCCTATCCAACTGGAGATGGCCGAAAGTGTTACTCTTGGATGCTTTGAGAGCTCAGCGTCAGCTAGGAATCAAGAGTACTCTTAGATTATAGACTGAATTGATCAACTGTGAGTGTGTGCCTTCAAACAAAAGAGACTGCACAGTGGCTGCATGCTCTTCAGAATGCTTTCTTCTATCCACCAGTGTCACCTCTGTTTTGTTCAGGTTCAGCTATCTATGTGGTGAAGGATGGGTAGAGCTGTGTATCACCTACATATTCCTGGCACTTGAGTCCATGTCATCTGACCAGTTCACTTAGTGGTTGCATGTAGTTGTTGGTTTTGGTATATTAAGACACTCTCTTAATTTATTAAATGGCAAATTCAGATCCACTGCAGGTGCTTTATAGTCCCATCAAAATAATTTTTTAGTCTGATCACATTTGTACTTATTTTAGTTTTTGAAACCTGTAGAGATTATCTATCGGACGTCTTCATTATTTAATTTTTTTATATCTACCATAGATGTCATATGTAAAGGCTGCAAGATTTGCATATGTTTTTTCTTCTTCTTCTTTAAGAAAAATGTATTGTACATGAGAGATTCAACAGATTTTTTTTCAACAGTGTTTCAATTTTTACTTTAGTCTCCCCTTCAGATTTTGTTTTTAGGTCATCCTATAAGTAGTCTTTCATATGTGCATGTCATCGCTTGTTTAAATAACCAAGTGGTATCTGTCTGCCTTTCTTGGCTTCAGAAGGTTAAAGAACAGTCTAATTGTTTTCCTGTTAAGTATAATACCTCAGTATGACAGTGGTTTCCTGAGATATGTTTGGAAATATAAATCACATAATTTTTTTCTGTACCTTTCAAAAAATATACCCAGTTTAAGAGTGAATGTTGAAGTATTATGTTATCTTCAGATTATGACATGTACTGAAATGGCTGTTCTCAACTTGGCAAGTTTTGAAGGGGCTGTATAATCATCTTGATGAGAATTAAAAATGTACTATATAATGGATATATGTTGTAAGGAGGGTTTTCTGGACAAAGTTCTGTTATTTGTATCCTTTATTTTAGAATTGTCTCAGTAGGATAATACAAAAATATCCTTATAAAAAGCATAAACTATTTGCAAGGAAGAATTAAATGTAAATGCCTGAACTTGACACCAAGATAGGGAGAGGCTAATTACTTTATGGTGTATCTTTTGGCTTTCCAGTGCTGTGACAAAATGACTTAAAATCTAGCATTAAGTGTGTTGTACTCATTTAGTGAGATCTTTTACATTTTATGTAAATTTTAGCTCATCCCCCCTAATTTGGTACAACCATGCCACCATGTGTTAATATGCTTCTTTCGGGCATTGACTGGGCATAGTGTAGTATTCTTTTATGTTTTTTGTTGTATAGTGTTCCTGGATGCTTCTACTACCTTCTTTCCCAGAGCTAAGTGCATTTTAACAGTGGGAAAAGCAATTGCTTTGTATGATTTGAAGGGTGATTTAAGTTCACATAAGACGCTACTTACTCATTGTGTGATGTAATATTTTAAGTGTGTGTCCATGCACGTATATACATTAGCAAATTTAGCTATGGTTGTAAATGACTGGTCAAGCATGGGTAATTGTAACTGAATTACTGAAACCAAATGTTGCACCATAAACTTCCTGCTGATTAATTTAAATATGCCTCAACTAGAGATGAATCCAGTCACTTCAGTGTATCTCTAATTCACTACAATTCTCTAGGGGGCATAGTGATTCCATCAATGAATGTGTGTAACTCCCAGTTACACTAATGGAAGTGAAAAGTACATAGGAAAGTCTTATTATTAATTCCAACCTTATTGTATTCAGACTAGTCTTTGTGCAAGGTGTATCATTCAAATACAGTGTGTTCAGGCTCTGATTATGGCTGAGTCATAGGAGGTCCATGGTTAAGGTTGAAATTTGCCATTTATTGATTTGATTTGATTTGATTGTATTACTGTAGCACCTAGGAGCTCCAGCCACATTATATTAGGTACTGTACAAACACACAAGAAAAAAAATTGGTCTAGGAACTAAATATATGTGTATAGATAATATAGGCCACTAGCTTTTGGAAGGAGCATGCCAAATTACGTGATTTAGAAATCCACATTAATACGGTGTGGCTCTGTGTCACCCTCTGGTGGCTAGAGTACATACATAGATTTATGATTGCTGCTGCAGTCATGCTGATAGACCCGGTTCTGTAGTTCAGGTAGTAGAGACTCATGCTTTTACTTCCCAAGTTCACTCCCTGCAGGTTACCCAAATAGTAGACGTTAAAAATTGTTATAATCTAATCCATGTTTGATGGCCCTTATAGGTGATTAGTTTGGTGGGTCCCAATTCCAGCCCCTGTGGGCATGTCTACACAGCAAAGAAAAATCTGTGGCTGGCCCATGCCAGCTGACTTGGGGTTGCGAGGCTCAGGCTACAGGGCTGTTTCATTGCTGTGTAGGTTTCTGGGCTTGGGCTGGAGCCCAAACTCTGGGCCCTCCCACCTCATTGGGTCCTTGAGCCCAGGCGCCAGCCCGAATCCAAAAGGATACATAGCAGTGAATCAGCCCTGGAAGCCCTCGTTGGCTGGCACGGGCCAGACATCGGTTCTTCTTTGGTGTGTAGACATGCCTTATGCTACAAATTCATCGTTGTGCTTTGCACAAGATTTTAAGTTCTTTGAATCAGAGACTGTCTCTTACTATGTATGTAGTGCCTAGCACCGTGGAATCCTGATCTCAGTTGGATTCTCAAGCCACAGCTGCTGTAGCAGGGACCAAAATAACATTACTCACAATAAATTTGTGAAAGTTAGCGACAGTAGTGTTCACTTTCACATTAGGAGTTTGCAGGGGGAGCTCAAAAATCAGAAGACAGACCAAAAACCATGATTTAATATTTAATATTAAAAACACCACAATTTTAGGGGCCTGATTCATGGTTTTGGCACTTTAGGGGGATGGCAGTGCTAAGTGTGAATGTTATCTTAAGTAATTTCCTTTTTTTAATAAAAAGTGTTTGCAGTGTGAAGAAATATATTGGAGGAACATTAACTCTTAAATTTAAAAAGAATTTGTGTATGGGGAGGGTAGGAGGAATGTAGATAAAGCTGTCCAGAAGAAGTTGCACTAAGAGCTAATTGACGCATTTGGTTCTTTTCTGTATAGTCAGCAGCAGACTATGTGAAGTCCCGCCTGCCTGAAGTCCTGAAACAACATCTTCAAGACTATGAGAAAGACAAAGAAAACAGTGTGTTGTCTTACCAAACCATCCTGGAACAGCAAATTCTGTCAATTGACCGAGAAATGCTGGAAAAATTGACTGTATCCTATGATGAAGCAGGTATATTCACTTTTCTTTCTATGTTGCAACTAATGGAAAAAATGGGTCAGCTTTCCTTCAGTCTTGAAATTCCTTTAAGTTGCTAGTGGTTGTGCTGGAAAATTTAAACTTTGGCCTCAAAGTTATGAAGTGACTCAATAACACATTTCTTCTACTAAAATCAAGGAAATGCTCCAATTCAAGGGTTGAATACCACATAGCTGGAAGAACAGCTATTTTGCTAATGATGGTTTTGTCCTTTTTAACATACTGTTGGTGGTGGTTGATCTACTCTTACTTTTTTAATGTATCTCCAAATTTTGCTACCTTGTAGCGAAGTTCAAATCAGTCTACCTGTGCTGCCTTCTGCAGTAATAGTGCAACTGTTCCTGAACTGTAAGCCCCAAAATTGACATTGGTACTGTTGTTCGCTTATTATTATTAATAATAATTATTATTATATTTTATTTATTTTATATTACCAGAAATGTGCTAAGCATTTTCCTAAACAAACCAGAAAGGCGTGGATCCTGTCCTGAGGACAGCATAGTCTAAATTTTAGATGTGGCATGACAAGGGAGGGTAGCCAAGAGTAGAGAGGTGATGAGGTGACGGAAGACATGAGTTTATAGCAATGCAATCGTATGGTTCTTCAGTTTTGGCATTTGCACATCTTGATAGTTCAAACAGGGTTTCTTTATTGTTTATTTTTTAATGTTCGTTATTATTTACTAGCTTCTTGTCTTAATCCAGTTGGTAAGGCACTCCATTTTCTAAGTCCTTGATGCAGTCTTCAAATATAACATTTCTCAAACTGGGGTCCATGGACCCCTGGGCGTACCTGCAAGGCTACTCCAGAGGGTCCGCTGGGTCCACTGATCAACTCCTCCCCCCCAACTCCTCCCCCTTCCTCCCAGTGCTTCCTGCACATCAGGGAACAGCTGTTCTGTGGCGTGTGGGAGGTGCTGGGAGAGAGGGGGAGGAATGGGGACAGGGCGCGCTCAGGGGAGGGGTGGAAAGAGGCAGGAAAGAGGAGGGGCAGGGGTGGGCCTTGGGCGAAGGCCTGGAGTGGGGGTGGGGCCTGGGGCTGAGCTGGGGGGCGGGGCTTGGAGTCCACGAAAAAATTTAAATCAAAATGTGGGTCCTCGGGTTGCTAAAGTTTGAGAACTGCGGTTCAAATACATTCCCATCTTGGGAAACTGGGTACAGCATTTACATGCTGATACACAGAAGCTGACTTTCAAAAATAGCCATCAATGTGCACCACGTATCATGTACCAGGGAGCCCTACCATCTGGAACCCTAACCTTTACCCTCTGAAACCATAATTTTAGTCCGGGGAGTTGAGGTTATGTCCTGAGGATATTATCTGAGTTTAAAGGAATGTTTTATATCCAGTCCTCTTATCTCCCAGTTTTTCTTACCAGAACTATCTATTATCTTTTTTGTAAGCTATCCATCTTATTTAACTCCACTTGTTTCAACAGTTATTAACTGATATAGTTAGTCTGACATTATTAATGATGCTACTGCGCAAGCAAGGAATCAGATAAAAGGGGACCTAATTTGTTTCAGTATTAAAATAGTTGGGGGTGTGTATGTACATATCTACCGATACACAAATATTTTAAGAGCCTGATCCTAGAGTTGAATTTATAAGATGGACCCTTGCACCTGTGCAGAGCCCTGTTGATATCATTGGGACTCTGCCTGGATATAAGGATCTACTGATAATGATGCAGTTGCAGAAATAAGAACATTGTATGCATTTTTGTGTATATTACAATTTTGTGTTGCAGATTTTGTGTGAACTCGTTTCATTCAACGTGTGTGTGTGTATGTTAAAAATATACCATATATTTCTACAAACCCAAATGTGTTTTGATGGCATCATTAGTAAATAATACATCATGTAAAAATAACATAACCTTAATAACTCTTTACTACTTCCATAATACTAATCAAGAATGTTTATGCAGAATAATTTAAATGCTAAACAAAATACATTAATGAAAACTGCTTTTATAGATGCCATTAAAATGCAGTCTGTTAGTCATTGAAGAAATAGCAAATTTCCTGAACATATTTTTCCTCCATCTTCATTTCAGTGAGGAAATGAATAGTTTGCACACTTTCACCAGGGTTGTGTACTACAATTTTTAATACCCATTTTGTTTTTTAAAAAGCACAGATATAGAAGATTCACACAAAAATATCCTTGCCTGCAGCAACTTGCCATCCTTTATGAACAAAGCTATTTAACATATATTCTATATTGTTACTTTTGTATCACGTCAGTAAGCAAATACTGTTTAGGCTTTTCAGTTTTTTTAGCTGTCTTAGTTTAGATGGACATAATTGGGGAAATTAATTAGGATTTTTTTTATTTCCAGGGCTTCTTGAATATTTGGTCCTTGCTGCTACTGTAGGAGGTTTAATTAGTATATGAATTATTATAAATAAAATGTGGATGTCTTATATCAGGCTGCAGTAGGAATTTGGTGGTATTCACAAGTTCAGTGTTAACCAATAGCTAGTCACAGTTTTAGGGTTCTGTTATTCATATGTTCTTGATTCAGCGTTACCCTGCTTCTGCTGACTTTAATCCCTTTATTCTCCTCTACCAGATGTACTATCTATCTATTTCAACATAAATAATTTCATGTCCATATTATGACAGGGCTACCTAAACCCATATGTTGGTATTTCTTCCATAGCCTGATAGAGTAGCCAGTGAAGCAATAGAACCACAAACTCAGGAGGTGCTAGCTGTCCAGAAACCTCTGCAATAAATGTTTTGTCACATAGGTAGTGATGAGGTGGTTCTAACACATGATAATGCAGAAGAAATTTTTAGAGAAAACACATTAAAATAACCCCAGAAGTTATTGGAGAAGGACTCTTCATAGTGAGAGAGAATTCTTAATGAGCAGCTTCTGAACTTCCACCCCAATTCCTAGATTGTTTTCCTCTCTCCTTCCATTGTTGGTCCCTTGTCTGTCTAAAGTATATGGTTTCTGTTACCATAATGTCTGAGCAACACACATTCGCACCACCCCTGCAAGATTGGGAAAGTACTATTATTCCTCATTTTACAGATCGTATCTCTGTCCCTAAGTGACTTGCGCAAACTCACACAGGAACCCTGTGGCAGAGATCCAGGCAAGTGCCCCACTGGACCATCCTTCCTTTCAGTATCTAGTCCTCTTATGTCTAGTCTCTCACAAAAAAGAATAGTTGGGAAGAAGTGGCTACATCTATCAACAGCACCAGACTAGATTAGAAGATAATAGAAAATTTGAAGAACATAGTCCTGACTTTCTAACTGTAAATCTTTTTAGAATAATTTCTAAACCCCTCTTTCCCATATGTTAGAGGAGACCCTTACCATAACCCAGAACAGAGATCTGAACTCTTGAATCCCAACTGGAACAGAATTTCAGGGGAAGGAGGGAAGGAATCATTAATCTTTTAATTTCATCCTTCCTGTGGAAAGATTAGCATGAATGCTAAATGTAGAGATTGAAACACGTTTTTCCCCAGTATTTAAATGTAGGCCTTACCACCATCGACCCAATTCTTGGCAGGTGTCAGCCAATTCATCTTTTCATTTTGCAGAGCTCATTGTTTGCTCATATGAGCAAAGAAGGGTGTAGTTGGTGCAAACAAATGCCAGATGCATTTCTAGAGGCATTGTGAAAACGTCACACAACGTTTTTGGTAAATTCGAGAAACGTTGATTACATCGCAATAAGAAACTTGAATGGCTCCTAGCTTTTCTAGTTTTTCTTTCACCATCCATCATGCGTTAGTTCAGATATTTGTAACTTCTTTTTGCATGCACATCAGTGTACTGGGATGTAATTTACTGGAAAATATGCTAACTCCATATAGGCAAGTCCATAATTGATTTTGACCCAGTAATAATCTTCCTGAATAATCTCCTAATTACTATCATCCGAGGTTCTCTTCCTTAAATCAGCTTTGGAAAACCAAATACGCAGTAGTGTCACATTTGAATTATTTTTCTTACAATGTTGTACTTACGCTTTAGTAGCCAGATTTATTTACTTCATCTGCTTTGTTTATACTCTTGCCTACTGATTCTTTTTAACTACTTTGATCTCAGAAACTCTCAATTACCATACCATTTGCAGATTATACATACTGTGTACTAAAAAGATATTTAGGTTCTTGAAGGGCAAAGTACTTAACATGAACAGCAAAGGATTTAATTTTTTTTAATTGTGCCTTTAATTCTGCTTTTGTTCTATTTTAAAAATATCTGAAAGGCCAAGTTTGGTCTTTCCTGGTGTCTCTGGACAAGCTTGGGTATCTCAGGATGTGGATTATGAGGTCTTAACAGGGACTTCCATTATCCAAAATGTTAATTACTTGTTGATATTAAACGGTTTATAGGATTGGTATCTTTGTTTTTTGTTATAGTCATCTATTTTTAGTCACTTTGGATTCATAGAGATTTGTTAGGAAGAAAAAAGTAGTTGAGAAAACTGACAATTCTTGTTGAATGGATGAGAAAGAAAACATTATTTTCCTTTATTGAAAAATACATGTTTGTGCAATGGAAACCACTCGGTGCAAATATTTGGGGATTTAAATGCTGAAATGAAGCAATTGTGCAGAGTAACTATAAACATAATTAAATTAGAAAAGTCTCTCAACATATAATACATTTTAAAAATAATACCTAGAGGAACATAATGTAAACCAAGAGCCAATATTTAGAACCGTAATCAGGAAGAAATACCTCTAATTGTAAAAACGTTGAGCTGGAGCTGGCTTAGCATTCTAATCAAGTCACTTGTTTACTACAAAAGAAGTAAATGATGCTACCTGTTCCTGAAGTGAGGTCTGATTACAAGTACAGTACAAAATGTGTATACTTAAAAATAATTGCTGCAGTTGTTCACAATTCCAAGTCCTTCAGCTATTCAGTGATACAGCAATTGTATTGGAAGCATCACCTTCTCCCATTGTGTATAAAAAAAACCAACTGCAGTATTTTTGCCAGACACCTTTTAACGTAATAAGAAGGTCAAACCATTTCCAGTATATATGGAATGCAGGAACGGGACGACAAAAAACACAGTAATTTAAAATAGAACAGATTCTTATAATATCACTTAAAAGTACACTTTTACACCAGCAGGAGAGTAGGCTGGATGTCAGCAAAATGTATCTTGTGGCTGACGCTTCAGTGCTTAACATCTGTAATCACAAGCAGCTGGGGTTCTGTTAAGTGTCAGCCAGAGATATTGAAAAGTTACAAAATATGAAGTACCTGATACACTGAAACTTCATTTTGGAAATTGGCTTTAACAAGGCTTTACCCTTAATGGTATTGCACTCATACAAAGACAAAAAGGTAGATAAGCATCTAAATTATTACTTTATGTGGAGTAAGTAAATGTTGGTCGTCGTTCTTATGTTGAGAGCAATTTTATCAGCCATCTCTGAGGTTAAACTGGACTAATGTGGAGCTTCTGCCTGCTGCTCAGAAGCAAGTACATTTCAGGCTCCACTTCCCTTTACAATATCCAGTAAACTCCTTGGAGGAGAAGTACATGGATAGCTGCACTCTGATGGCATAGTTATAGATGTCTTAAAATAACCCTCAGATAGATGGTTTTAAATATCTGTTTATATTAACTATTACTTCCCTCCTATGACTTCCAATATTTTGCTCCTTGCAGAATTCAAATCTTTTTAAACAACAAATTGTTAAATGCTAAGTACAACTGTATTTGGGAAAGATCCTGCTAAGGTTTATCGTACAATTTTGCTTGTTAATTTTGCCATTTTGCCATAGCATGCTATATTAATAATTTGCAGCTTCAGCGGAGTCAACTTTCCTAATGCCTCTCCTTGTAAATCTTTCCCTGTAGAAAATCAGTACATCAAAGCCAGCATATAAAATGAGATAATCTAAAAATAGTCATATAGTCATATGTTGACAAGCTTTTTTAGTGAAGTTTAACTAAGAAAGCTTCACAAAATGAAACCAGGCCAAATGTGACAGATGCGTTCAAATCCTCTCATAATCTTTAAATCCCTTAGTGTAAAAAATGGTATTCTTGACTAGCTAAAGGTTAGTTAATTTTGTTTAAGGGTACTGTTTTCCTTTGGAGCCTTATTGAATGATGATCCTCTTTCTTATATTTACTACATTTATAAATGTCTGGGACAGTTAATATCTAGTCTGTACAAATAAAAGATTAGGATATTTCTAAGACATCATGGCACTGAATTTTTGAGTATATTTTCAGAAACTAGTCAAAGACCGATAGGGGATTCTTGTAATATCCCCCCTCCGCCCGCCCAAGCCTATGATGTTAGCTTAAAAAAAACTGATGACCTGTACCCTGAAGGCTTTTGGAACTTCAGTATGTTGTCTATCATTCTATGGCACTCCAGATACTCAATTTCTCCCTGCCATCAAGTGACAACAGAAAACGTTGAAACTTAGGTGATGTAATTACCCCCTACAAAATGTGCCAGCCAGACCAGATCTCACTCATGGTTTTTAAATCTCTGGTAGGTAAAAGACATCTCTGTAGCAAGCACTTTGGAATAGGATCACTTGAGGTCTGAGGGAGCTGGCAATCTTAAAGCCTGATGGCTGCTAGTGTGCATGTATCCTCTGCGCTTTCAAAGATAATTGGAAATATTATAACTGTTTGAGGCAATAGCTAGATTGTTAGTGTGCTGAGGCAGCTGGTTATTTTTATAGTCATTGATGGCTTCACTGTTACCTTGTCTGCCCCATTCCTCCCTCCCCATTTGTTTGGGTTATCCACCTATTTCATTATATGCCAAGATTTTAAGTACTTTTTCTATTATATGTTTGAACAGTGTTTAGCACACAGGGGTCCTGATCACTGATTGGGACGGTGAGGTGCTACCACAAAACAAATAATAATAAGGCTGAGTTACCTCTCAGTCCACACACCTGAAGCACATTACCACAGAAAGGTGATTGCTGCATCTCCACATTTCTACAAACCACTTTCTGCGTGTTTATCTGAACTGATACCCTATCTGAGGTAACTTTATCTTATTTCAGCTGCTGACACTGTTAGCCTGCAAGCCAGCTGCTCTCCTACACAGAGTTCTTTGCTTTGAAAATTATGCTTTTTAGTCTATTTGCTCACCTTTTTCCTTTCTAATCCCCTTTCAATATGGCTAGCTAAATGAAACCAATCACATCTGAGATTTATTTTGTCACTGAGCATTTGTACACTAGCAACTCAGGTCCCTAGCTGTCCAAAAACTCTGATCTTAGGAACAAAAGTTACTTTCAACTGAGGAACAACACAGGATGTGTCTATGCTGCAATCAGATCTATGACTGCAGCATGTGCAGGCATACCCTAGCTAGCTTTGATCTAGCTAGCTCAAATAACAGTAGCAGTGAAGCCTTGGCAGCACGGCCTGTACAAGCACCCCCAAGGATCCTGGGTATGTCCTTGAGTGGCTAGCCCGCGTTGACACCTTTACTGCTACTGTAAATGGAGGTAGCTAGATTAAAGCCGGCCCATACTATATCTACATGTGCTGCAGTCACACTTCTGATTGCAATGGAGACGTACCCTCAGCCATTAGTATCGTAGTATGTCTTACACTACCTGTATATGAAATGGGGCTCTTCACACCATGGCTAATTCGGTCTCATCAGTGCATTCTCTCCGCATTAAGAGTCACGCAACGCCTCAAAGCGTCGTAGTCTCTCCCCAATCCATGCAGGATTAGATAATGAATCGCCCTTGTCAGGTGGATTCTCCTTACCCAACCCGGTCTTGGTTAAGCTGCATACCTTATGTAAGATTGTTTTAGGACTCAACATTCTGTAAACTACATTCAAGCTCAAATTTAGAATTACTGGATTTCCCTCAGACTTTAGGATTGGAGACTGATGGCAGTCTGCCTGGATCCAGGGGCATGCATAGGGATTTAAATGTGACTACTTTTGGAAGGGCACCTTAAACACCAGATCCCCCCACCTATAGCCCCCGGACCCCACTGCCTCCCCCACCCATTGTCCTGAGCTCCCTTCTCTGTACCTCAGGTGGGCTCCAAACATTTCCAGAGGCTGCAGATGAGGAAGGCAGGCTTCCCCGTGCCCCCCCTGGCAGAGCTGTGCAGCCAGCCCGGCCTCCCTGCTCCAGGCTCCCTCCAGTGGGGCTCGGCGGGAGTGCTAGCTGCAGTGCCTTTCCCAGGAGCGTTCAGTGGCGCTCAGCCTAACTGCCACCCTGGAAGAAAGAGAGGAGGACAGGCTCAGGGATACCAATCCTGGCAGGGGGGCCTGGGGAGAAGCTAGAGACAGTGGCGGAGATTATTATTGGGGTGGTAGGGGGCATGCCCCTGCCTGGATCCAAGGCCTTGGGTCCTTGAGAAGCCACTACATTCTGACTGAAATACAGAGAGGCAAAAACATCAAAGAGTAAATGTCTGTCTCACAAAAAGAGACCCTGGTAATGTGGTTGCTCTTTGAAGAGGGTCTGGGGCCTGGCAGTGTGGCTAGCCCTCTTCCATTTACAGAGCTCCAGTGCGGACAGATCAATCTGGTTCCGCTCGGACAAACTGACTGTAGTAACTTATGCAAACAAGGAGAAAAATTGAAGTAGGGGCATGAAAATGAAAGTATGAGGTGTATTTATTTTTGTGTTGTATGCAACATCTGTGACTGCTGGTAGCAGATATCTCCGATGGCTGGAGATGGGACAGTAGATGGGGAGGTCTCCGAGTTACTACAGAAACAGTGGAGCACCCACAGAGACAGCACCCGAAGAAGAATTCTTTCCCAAGTGTCTGGCTGGTGGGTCTCGCTGACATGTTCAGGGTCTAAGTCATTGCCATATTTGGGGTGGGAAGGAATTTTCCCCCAGGTCAGATTGGCAGAGACCCTGGGTTTTTCACCTTCATCTGCAGTGTGGGGCATGGGTCACTTGCTGCTTTAAACTAGAGTAAATGGGGGATTCTCTGTAACTTGAAGTCTTTAAATCTTGATTTGAGGGCTTCAGTAACTCAGCCAGCGGTTATGGGTCTATTACAGGAGTAACCAGGTGAAGTTCTGGGGCCTGCGATGTGCAGAAGCTCAGACTAGATAATCACAATGATCCCTTCTGACCTTAGTCTATGGATGTATGAATAAAGGCCTGAAAGTTTTTTATTTGTAATAAAGTTGGGAGGTTTTCTGCTTGCTTTTTATCTCTTTAATATAAGGGATCTAAATGTTGATCTTCTCTGCTTGAGGCCTTGAAGGTGGGGTCAGAATCTTGATACACGTAACTTGTGAACCCTACAATTTAACTGAAGGAGTGGAATTGTTGAACGAATAACAGACATCAAAATTAAGGGACGTTAAGGGAACCAAAAAGATTGAGTCTGACTTATAATCCTTTCACCTCTCAAACGCAAAGCTTTCAGGTTGTTGTGATTCTGTAATTTCACTAGTTCTCCAGTCTCTATAATCTTTCAAGGTAGAGAAGACTTGAATGTTTTATGGGTTAAAAACAAACAAAGAACAAAACAAAAAACCCCAAGCAACGTATTTTTTTTTCTTTTGATAAAAACCTGGAGGGTGTCGTTCCACATAGTGGTGCCCAAACTTTTCCTGTTGCGCCCCTCCTTACCAGTAATTGAATCTGTTCGCACCTCCCCACCTTCGTTACTGCGCAGTTGGTTCAGCAGAGGAGCTTGGGCTGAAGGCGGAGCTTGGGGCTGAACTGGGGCTGGGGGAGGAGCTGGTGCTAGAGGAAGGAGATGGAGTGGAGCTGTGGCTGGGGTCAGAGCAGGCGGCAGAGTGGAGCAGGGCTGGGAGCAATGTGGGGCTGGGTGCTGCCCTCTCCCTGTGGGGACCGACCTGAGCCCTGCCACACATGCCCCCCAAACTTTCCTCTGCACCCTGTGAGGTGGGGTGTCAGACTTTGGGGATCACTGTTTTACATCATAAAGAAGCAAACTTACACATAATAAAAAAGCACAAGCCCAATTTTTTCCCCTGTTTCAGGTTACTTTTAATTAACTGTTGAGGTGTCTGACTTCAGAAATAACACTTGTGGATGTATGCAGAGCATGTTGTTTTGCACTGCTTATCTTAATATTATTTCAGGCAGTGGTGGTATAGGAAGATGTCAATTTGCTGGAAATTCCAGATCGGAAGAAAGAATTCCCACTCCAGGCTTTTGATAGAAAGCCATCCATCTGTGGTTTGGAGATCCTTTGTTGCCTGGTGACTGATTTGGACAATGATGCCTGGAGAGCTCTAGTGAACTATGAAGTGGGGTGTGGAAAATTTGCTCTGCCTAGAAACTTGAGAGACCATTTAGAATTAGAGTTCCTTCTGTATGAGAAGTTCTTCTGCAGCAGAATGGACAAAAATTTGTGCCAGTATAAACAGAATGCTGAAGTAGGATGTAGCAGCATAGAATCACCACTGGATATGCCTTTGTAACACTCTGCCTTCCCTTCCTTCCACCCTGAGCAGTGGTACTCCACTGCACTGCGGTATTGAAGGACTTTGCCACTGCTTAGGACTTCATACTGTCATGCAGCAGACTTAAAATCTAGGCTGCCTCTGAAAACATTTTAATGCTAGTGCCAGTACGTGAAAAAGCACACTGCAAGATATATACACGTATATGGTTGTGCTGCCCATCTGTAGGGATTACTCTGCTTGCACTCATAATCCCTGTTTTATGTGCATGCAGCATTTCATGCCAAGTTAAATCGTTGGTTGCATGTTTGTCCCCCACCCCCCATTTGGAATCCATCTTGGATTGCACATGGATGGGGAAAGAAGAGAGGTAGAGGGTGCAGGAAAAATGGAGGTTCCTTCAAAGTCCACGTTACAGCACATAACATAACATCCCCCATCAAAGTTGAGAGACTGGCCCTAAACAGGGAAAGCCACACCCCTTATGCTGTAATATCTCCCATAACATCAACATATAATTGGTGGCCCCCATATAGAATGTGGGGTAAACAATGAGGTGGCAAAATTTGCAGATGATACAAACCTACACAAGATAATTAAGTCCAAAGCAGACCGTGAAGAGTTACAACGGTATCGTTGGTGGTCCACCAGTTCCTTGGTGTCAACATCTGGCAGCATACTAGTAGGCAGATTTCTTGGATGGCATCTCTCCTCAGGTGCTGTGAAAGCACAGTGGAAATGTAGCCAGGCGCATGCAATGTGGGGGTTAAACATTATAGAAACTGGAAGGTGCTTTTGGTGCAGAAGAAGGGAGTAGATTGGGGGCAGGCAAACCTTTTGGTTTGAGGGCAGCATTGGGTTTTGGAAATTGTATGGAGGGCTGGTTAGAGGAGGCTGTGCCTCTTATCCTCCCACCGCTTCTCACCCCCTGACGCGCCCCCCCCAGGACTCCTGCCCCATCCAACCCCCCCTGTTCCCTGATGGCCCCCCCATTCCCTACCCCATTCCCCCCCGCCACTCCCTGTACCCTGACCGCGCCCGGAACCCCCACCCCTGACTGCCCCCCACCGCCTCATCCAACCCCTCCTCTTATTCCTGACTGCCCTCCGGGACCCCTGCCCCATCCAACCACCCCTTCTCCCTGACCGCCCCTGGAACCCGTGCCCCTGACTGCCCCCCGCTGCCCCGTCCAACCCCCCCTCTCCTTCCTGACTCCCCCCCCCGGGATCCCTTCCCCATCCAACCACCCCTTCTCCCTGTCCACTGACTGCCCCCTGCTCCCCCATCCAACCCCCCTCTTTCCCTGACTGCCCTCCCAGGACCCCTGCCCCCATTCAACACCCCTGTTCCCTGCCCTCTGACTGCCCAAACACCTATCCACACCCCCGCCCGCAACCACCCCCCGAACTCCCCTGTCCTCTATCCAACCCGCCCTCTCCCTGCCCCCTTACCGCGCTGCCTGGAGCACTGGTGGCTGACGGCCCTACAGCCACACCACCCAGCCGGAGCCAGCCATGCAGCTGTGCAGCACAGAGCACCGGGTCAGGCCAGGCTCTGCAGCTGCGCTGCCCCAGGAGCTTGCAGCCCCGCCGCCCAGAGCATTGCACTGGCAGTGCAGTGAGCTGAGGCTGCAGGGGAGGGGCCGGGCCAGGAGCTCAGGGGCCGGGCAGGAGGGTCCCACAGGCTGGATGTGGCCCATGGGCTGTAGTTTCCCCACCTCTGGAGTAGGTAGAGGGTAAGAAAATATGGTCCATATAGAATTGCGGGAAGGCATTGGAGGACTCTCAGAACTTGTGCTTCATTAGCCTCTGTCCTCAGTGGAAAGTAGGCAGGTTACCAGCCTGGGTTAAAGTGGAACCTGGGCTCAAAGCTATATGACCTGCCTGGCCAGCTAGCCCAGGTTTAAATCACCACTGAACCCATGTCAGATGTCTTTGTGTGTGGACAGTAGGAGGGTTGGAGACACCTGGGTAAGAGTCTGGGTTACTTCTTTAGTGAAGACGTTGCACCCCATAATGCTTTATAGAAATATGCTTATGAATGTAAATATGACCTAAGTGGAATATGTTTTATGCTACATATGTCATGTAACATATCTTTGCAAAGGTTATGTTCTACAGAATGTATTCATCCTATTTGTATACATGTATCATTTTTATATCTGAAGTTATGAGCGTTTACTCTGTGCTTGTATTTAAAGTGTTTGCTGTAGGAAGCACCTAAGGCAAAGCTGGTCAACATAGTGTGAAGGGGTTATTCAAGTAATTGGGAGTACTTGGCTAACAGTGGACCTTGACAGATGCCAATCCACATCTGAGCTTGCCTGGGAACGTTCAAACTAGCATGTGGACACTGGCGTCAGCCTGTAAAGAACTGAGTCATGCATGGACATGTGACTTGCCCATGTGACTCCAGAACTCCATCTTGTAGCTGTAATTCTACACCGGGGGAGAGAGGAGTTTCCACGCACAAGAGAGACTGTATTTCCCCTGGGAAACCTCTCCATTTTGTCTTCAGCTGGCTAAAGAGATAGGCTCTCCACCACAAAGAGATGCCTGAAAGAAACTGGAACAAAGGACAGTAACTACAGGGGTGTGAGTGACTGCTGGACCCAGACCTAGAAGGAGGCTAGTCTGTCAAAGAAGTTTATTGGAACATCTCTGAGGGTGAGATTTAGCTGCATTTAGTTTCCTACTGTATTAGGCTTAGACTTGCGTGTTTTATTTTATTTGGTAATTTACTTTGTTCTGTCAATACTTGGAACCACTTAAATCCTACTTTTTGTATTTAATAAAATCACTTTTTACTTATTAATTAACACAGAGTAAGTATTTATACCTGGGGGGGGGGCAAACAGCTGTGTGTATCTCTCTATCAGTGTTATAGATGGCGAACAATTTGAGTTTACCCTGTATAAGCTTTATACAGAGTTGTCAAGGTTCCTTCCCCACTCTGAACTCTAGGGTACAGATGTGGGGACCTGCATGAAAGACCCCCTAAGCTTATTTTTACCAGCTTAGGTTAAAACTTCCCCAAGGTACAAACTGTTTTACCTTTTGTCCCTGGACCTTATGTTGGACCTTATGCTGCCATCACCAAAGTGTCTAACAAAAACAACAGGGAAAATGCCCACTTGGAAACGTCCCCCCCACAAAATATCCCCCCAAGCACTACACCCCCTTTCCTGGGGAAGGCTTGATAAAAATCCCAATTTGCATAGGTGAACGCAGACCCAAGCCCTTGGATCTTAAGAACAATGAAAAAGCAATCAGGTTCTTAAAAGAGAATTTTAATTAAAGAAAAAGAAAAACCTCTGAAAATCAGGAAGGGAAATACCTTACAGAGTAGTCAGATTCAAAACATAGAGAATCCCTCTAGGCAAAACCTTAAGTCACAAAAAGACACAAAAACAGGAATATCCATCCCATTCAGCACAACTTATTTTATCAGCCATTTAAACAAAACAGAATCTAACGCATATCTAACTAGATTGCTTACTAACTCTTTCCAGGAGGTCTGACCTGCACTCCTGCTCTGGTCCAGGCAAAAGCATCACACAGACAGAGAGAACCCTTTGTTCCCTCCCACCCACTTTGAAAGTATCTTATCTCCTCATTGGTCATTTTGGTCAGGTGCCAACGAGGTTGTCTTAGCTTCTTAACCCTTTACAGGTGAAAGGGTTTTTCCTTTGGACAGGAGGGATTTAAAGGTGTTTACCCTTCCCTTTATATTTATGACAAGAGTAAAACTGATTTATTCAGGGTTTGGACCCTACTGGGAGCGGGAGACCGGAGCACTTCTTAAGCTGTTTTCAGTTAAGACTGCAGTTGTGGGAGACGTGGTTCAGACTTGGATCTGTGTTTGCAGCAGGAAAGCGTGTCTGGCTCAAACAAGGCAAGGTACTGAAGTCCCAATCTGGCAGGGAAAACGGGCTCAGAGGTAGTGTAGGCACATGAGGTGCCCACAGTCCCAAAGGGGTTTCTGTGATCCAACCGGTCACAGATGTATCCATAGTTGGGAGATCAAGATGTGCCAGAAACAAGCCTAGATAACCACTTAAAGGTGTTATACTCTTAATCCTCTCTTTTCTGTGTCTTTCCCACATCCTTTGTTCTTCTCATTGCACAATGTCCAATGTTAGACCCTGCCTAAAGAGTTTACAATCCATCTTTTCTGTTTGTTTTTTAAACAGACTACTTTGACTACTGAATAAATAATTCTTAAATGCCTACCTACTGTAAAACCCCATTTATATGCTAATAAGTTTTATTTGGTTAGGAGTTAATGCAAGTGATCTTTCACTTAAGTGTCTTTAAGATAGCAGAAGAGCATGACAGTTATTTACAGAGGCCCTCAATTAAATTAGCTGCATTCTGATGTATGATTGTGCTCCTGATATTTGTTAGTCCTTCATAAAACCTGATTGCCAGAGCCTATGGATAATGCACTTGTAGTAAAAACAGTTTGTCAAATGTAATCTCCAGTCCTGAAGGGGATTTTCGAACAGATGTGTCCTGTTAATGTTAGTGCTGACTGAGCAATCAGATGTTCACAGCATCTATAAACTAGTTGTTATTTATACTTCCCTTGATGGATTTGCTAATTAAATCCCTTAAATTGATTTTAGTACCTACCAGCTGAGACTTTTCTCACAGCTGATGTTTATTAAGGTAGATAGCCCAGAAAATCCAGGTTCATTTTTTGTTTCAGATTAAATATTTTGTGCCTGATTCTCCACTAACTCACAATAGTGTGAATTAAGAGTAACTCCTTGGAACTCAGAGTTACACTGGTATAAACCTGATGCAAATGAGAGAACAAGATCCTTCTTATGTTTTCAACCAATTTTCCCTATTCCACTGACTGCTAGTCTGTTTAATTTTCAGTCTTGATTTGATTGCCAGTCTAGTTACTTCAGCTAACTAAAATCAGTTAAACATGTTCTATGTATTATTCCAGCCAGTTACTATAAGTCATAGAACTCTAATTCAGTTTTTAGCCTTTGGCACAAGTGACCTGTAGTTGTGTCCAGCCTCCCTGTTCATATAGCTTTATAGCTAAAATCATTTGAAAAGGATATCAAGTTGTCCGTTAGCCTGTTTGCAAGAGGACAGAGCAAATATTGGAATACTGAAGGTCAGGGCTGGCTCTAGGCTATTTTTGCTGTTCTGTAAAATTTATGCACTTCACAGCAAAACTCACAATCACTAAGCATTTTGCTGCCCTTATACTGCGCAAGGCAGTCTGTTCTGCTTAAAATGTAGACCCTGATTCTGCTGCAGGTCATTGTCTAATTTACTTTTTCAAAGCAAATTAGTGTCACAAATATAAATCTTGAAATATTGTTGGCTTTGAGGTTATAGCATCTACCATTTGTCTGAAAACACTAAAATCTGCAGGTTGTTTTACTTTTACGTTTGGGTTTGGGTTATTTCCATACTTGAATATAGTATTTGGTTTAATGAAATTCTTTAGTTTGTTGGCTGTTTGGTGATATTGCTGTAGCTTTGTACCATGTGCCAGAGCTTTGATTTTTTTATTTGATGTCTCATATCCATACATGACTGTATTTCTATTTCATGTCTGCATTAAAGCTTAGCAGCTGATAGTCTTCTTGTTGAATCCCAGTTAATATGTTGCCTGAGAAATATTCAACGATGTTTTCATTGATGATTTGAATGGAGAAGATAAAATGTTTCTAAATTACTTGTGAGATCTGGTTTAGTGACCAACCTAATGCCTGAAGAATATGGAATGAATTCCTACCTGTCCTTATTTTGTGTGTATGTGTGTGTTAAATCAAACATTCATCTTAAACAGCAATTGTCTTCTCTAGCGGCAGTGTATGGAAAACACTAACAGTGCTAAACTTTTGACAGTGATGCAGTTCCTAGTGGATCAATAGACACAATGAACCTACCATGGTACATCAGCCTTATGAAGGTATTTAATTGAGTCTGGGATCTCTCTCAACAGAAGTCATTGACTACGATCTTCCTGTATTACCTTCATTAGTTTATGCTTTTTCCTTTAAATTCTGTCCATTCTTCCCTATAGTTAAGTTGCTATGATTCTCACTGAATCACCCTATTTTTTTCATTCTATTCTGTATAGGTTTTTATATCCTACTTATCACTGTAGTATTTGAGTGCCTTCTGGTCGTCCTTTAAGGCACATGACTAACATCTGTCACACGTTGTTTGTTCTCTCACCCTCTCTCCAGAGGGAGAAGCTTGTGCAGTGGAGCATCATGCTTTTGAAGTGTTTTTTTGTACGGGAAAAAATATATACCCCTGATGTTATGTGTTTATGTCAGAAAAGGCAAGGTCAAAGAAACATGCCTTGCAATTGAAGCAAAAGGTGGTGAAGTTTGTTGTGGTCCTGAGTTACTGGGGGAGTTCATCCCACAGTGAGACTGCCTCCAGAGAAGGTTTGTGCCTTGCATAGACAAGCTTTACTTGTATTGTTGAGAATTCCTTTGTGCCAGAGGAGAGTACTTGTCAATTATGACCTTCATCTCGGATCTTTAAACAATCTTTTAGATATCCTGGGACTGGGCCATGGGGCGCTTTGAAGATAAGGATTGAGACCTTGGACTTGATTTGAGATTCTATGGGAAGCTAGTCTAGAAGGCAAATTTGATATGTTTGCAGTAGCCTGTGTTGCTGAGGAGATGCACTAAATACCTTACAGCCTTATACTGTACATTTTATTCAAACCCCATTTGAGTCTAGAGAGAGAGAATATTTTCCTGTGATTGATGGGTAATTAGCTCATTTGATTCCTCTACTATGTTCTGTTTTGACCCAATACAAATGCATCAACTCTGTTCTATCAAGACTTTGAGAATATTCAGTACAGTTGCCAAACTAAAATGAAATTCACTTAGCATAGTGACTTGAGTTAAAATTACACAGATGCTTTATAAGAGTGACTCCAGATCAAAATAGATAAATAACATGCAATTGCCCTTAAACTTTAGCTCTGCACTTTAGTGTAAGAATTGGAGAAAACACATTCAAGAACAGACTGAGAAAAATCAATTTAATTCCTAGTTGAAAGTAACAACTATAACTAGAAGTTAGATAGAAATGGTGATTTTTAGTTCATAGATCACAATATAGCTGACTTTTGAACAAGAAAATACTAAATACAAATCCTTTCATTTATTTTATTTTTATGTTCCTTTGTGTATCATTTTATAAAACCATTTGTTTTCTGATTAATACAAAAGCCTATTTGCATAATTGTAATTACACAATGTACTCTGCATATTTTATACATTATTAACAAAGTAATTGACGAGGAAAGAATATTCCAATTTTTGGATTAAATCCCATTCGCAAAATTTATCATTTTGTTTCTAGAGAGCATTCTGGTAGGATCATAGTGATGTAACACATTTTTTGCTGTAAACCAATTATACAGCTATTGTTTCAACTTATCAATTAAGATTTTAAACTTCAGCCAAGACCAGGAGAATTTCTGAATAAAATTTTAATTAGTTTAGTACTTTTTAACATATAATAGGAAAACCTCAGTAGCTTTGTGGTTCAAGGCACTTTTTTGCATGCTACACAGTTACTTTGTTTGTTGCATAGCATATTACAGGTTTCTTGTTTATAATATTGGCTGTTTGGTTTGTGGTGTTTTGTAGAAGGAATATTTTAAGTCACATGGAAAGTAGTTATTGCCCATGCACATTAGCTGTTTATCTCTTTAAAAATAATATATTAGAAACCTTGGGAACTTATTTTGTCATATGGTATGCAGAGTAGATTCATTATATGAAACTAAGATGGTTTTGTGTTTAGTGTACTGTGGTCTGAAAGCTCTTTGAAACTATTAATATCACAATGTAAAAAGTGGAATTTATGACGGTGGTATAAAATTTCAGCCTTGCAAAAGTGTCTTGAAAATGTATTAGTGCAAGCACAAAATCTACTCTCTGTCTGACCTTAATGATTGATAATGAATAAACTAGTGACATTTTAGTCACCCATCAAAAGAAGAAAAAATCCTCAACATAGACAATTTTTTTTTTTGAAAAGCTGCAGTTCCTACAGAGTGCCTTCCTAAAGCCATTCACAAATATGAATGAATTTAGGTTCGTATCACCCTGCAAAGTAGGCATTATCTCACTCTTTTGGATGGGGAAACTGAGGCATAGAGCGGCTAAGTGACTTTCCCACATTCACACAACATCTATGAGAAGGCCAAAATGGAATCCAGGTCTCCTGGTCCTCTGCTTTAACCATTTGAACATTCTTTGTCCATTCACAAATTACATTAAGTCCCAGTCTGTTTTAAAGTAACACTGAGAACTTGATTAAGCCTACCATTGCAATGCTATTTGATAGTTTAGGTTCAGACTCTGTCCTTAATAACTGTGTGAGTAGGGATTGTAGAGAGGCAGCATGGTTTGTTTTTGAGAGCAGGGGACTGGGAATCAGGACTCTTCCAGGTTGTGTTCCCAAATCTGCTATTGACTCACTCTGTGAACCAGGATAAGGCAGTCACAGC
Organism: Caretta caretta; assembly: GCF_965140235.1. Classification (NCBI taxonomy): domain Eukaryota; kingdom Metazoa; phylum Chordata; order Testudines; family Cheloniidae; genus Caretta; species Caretta caretta. The sequence continues at coordinate 21,916,903 of NC_134214.1, forward strand.
AACATTTGCAAAAAGAGCCCACCAATTTTGTGTTGAGTATCCAACTTGAGACTCCTAGGCATGATTCTTGGAGGTACTATGCATCTGCTGCTCTTATTGAGTGCAACTGGGTTTGTGGACCTCTGAAAAAGCAGGCTCTAGGTGTGAAAACATGGCCCCACTCAAGTCAATGGGAATGTTATCACTGATTTTAGAGGAACCAGGATTTCACCCAAGGTGGTCAGTGAAACTGGAGACACTCAAAACTAGTCAACTCTTCTGAAAATTTGTGCTTTAATCTCTCTCTGACTCAGTTTATCCATCTGTGAAATTGGGCACAGAGACACTGAGGCACAGGTAGTGTTGGTGAAACACTTTCCATTTATCAAATACTTCTCCTTTGAAGATCTCAAAGTATTTTTCTTATTAATTTTTTAGGAGTCAGTCTGGACTTTTCCCAGTGTCTGAGGGGTTGGAGCAAATGCGGTTGTATCGCAGAGCTTGGCTGTAGACAATGGATCGTGTGGTGTGGTCAGGGTGAAAGCTGGAGGCATGTAGGTAGGAATAGCGGTCAGTAGGTTTCCGGTATAGGGTGGTGTTTATGTGACCACCGTTTATTAGTACTGTAGTGTCGAGGAAGTGTGATTATCATACACATTGTAAGGAGAGTGATCACTTTAGATAAGCTATTACCAACAGGAGAGTGGGTTTATGGGGGGGGGGGAGAAAACCTGGATTTGTGCTGGAAATGGCCCACCTTGATTATCACATTGTAAGGAGAGTGATCACTTTACATAAGCTATTACCAGCAGGAGAGTGGGGTGGGGGAGAAAAAATCTTTTGTAGTGATAAACTCCCATTTTTTCATGGTTTGTGTGTATAAAAACATCTTCTTCTGTATTTTCCACAGTATGCATCCGATGAAGTGAGCTGTAGCTCATGAAAGCTTATGCTCAAATAAATTTGTTAGTCTCTAAGGTGCCACAAGTACTCCTTTTCTTTTTGCTTGAACTAGCGGTTCCTTCCCCTGGGCTACTTCCCTTTCCTGCCCTTCAGCTTGTGGGGCTTCCTGCCCTCCCTCTTCACAAACCGGGTGTCCCTTTACCTAGGGTCTTGGTCTTCTTAGCCTACTGCAGCACTTCTCCAAACTCTCCCCTGCTTCCCTCCAAACTGCTCTCTGCTTCAACTCCTTCCCTTGTCTGACTGAAGCAGGGGGGTTTTATCAGGTGACTGGCTTCAGGTGCTCTAATTGGCTTCAGGTGCTTTAATTAATCTTTAGCAAACTTTCTTCCCTCTACAGGGAAGAAGGCTCCCTTCTGGCACTCTCCTGCTGCCCTCTGGCCTGGGCTTTCCTTGCTTTTTGCCCCTGCTTTAGTTCCCCCCCCCCCCCCCCCCCCGGCGACCGGGCCAAATGCTTTTTCTTTGTTTTTTTTGTTTTCTGGAGGAGGGGGGAGGACTGCCAACCCGCTCCCCGGAGGAGGGGAGTGGACGCCCCCAGACCCAACCGTTTTGCTGTTTGTTTGTGGACCCGCAATTAATCGTTTTCTTATCTTTGCTTGGCATTTTTGGAATGCTCCACAAAGACCGGGAGAGAAGACAGCTGACAGAGAGATCGCCCAGGGAAGCTACAAATCATCGTGGAGGGGGCCGTAAGACTGAGTAACTTTTGAACTGTACTCTCGTGTGGGGGGAGTTTGACTGTGTCTTGACTGCGTTTGTAGGGGCACAGGGGGTGTGGCACGGAGCTGCCCCCCGATCCATCGGTGCCCCCCCCAACACTACTACAACCGTCACGGCCCCCCGCCGTCTGTCCCTGCTGACAACCTGCCATCTGCCTCTAGCCTCAACTGCTTGCTTTGAATTCCATCATCCGGACCAGACACAACAGCTGACCAAACGAGACTCTTTGGATAAACGCGCGTGGGTCCGTGTTCCCCCCACCCCCGGACTGCCCACCCCACAGTTTGCCCCTACTACCTGACCCCAACTCCTGTTTCCTTCCCCTGTCCAGTCCGACCCATTTGGCCCCCCGCCGCCTGCAACCCAACAGGGAGAAGTGGTTAATCTGCTTCCCCCTCCTCCTTCTGGTGTCTCCCCGTCTCTCCCTGCTCACAATGGCGGGGAATGAGAGGGGTGAGGCCCCTCTAACAACCTCAGTTGCCCGTCCCCCACCTACCCCCTGCCCAACCCCCAAGCCCCCCCCCACTGCTGCCAAAACACCTGCCACCGCCCCTGCTGGGGCATCGGCAGCCGGAGGCACCGGGGCGACTATTGCCGCTGCTACGCCCACCGCCCCCCAGATTCTAGGAAAGCCCCCCCCCCCCCCGGTTAGCCGGAAAGGCCAGGGTGCAAAGAAGGGGAAGGGCCCCGCCACAACCACCAAGCCCTCCATGGCAGAGGCTGCCCCCACTGCTGTGGCCTCGTCATCGACCATGGCATCCCTCCCCGCTGTTCCCTCCACCAGCTATGCGAGCATCCCTCCCCCGGCCCCCAGGGCGTATGCCCGGGCGGTGGCAGCCCCCCCCCCCCCGCCTGCCGCCTTGTCGTCTCGTCCACCCACCGCCTCCGCTACCGTCAATAGCGGCCGAGGCCCCTTTCCCACCATGACCAGGAAGCATGGCTTCCGTTGCCTCCTGGTGCCCGCCTCGCCCCACATGGAGACATACATGCAGGCGTTGGCGAGGGTGGTAGGACCCACGGCCATTGTGGCGGCCTCCAAAATGTATGGGAAGGTCGTCTTTTTCTTAGCATCGGAGGCTGCCGCCCAGGAGGCGGTGGAGAAGGGCCTGGCGGGGGGTGGGGGAGTATTTGTCCCCCTGGAGCCGCTAGAAGACCTGGGCGTCCGCCTAGTCCTGACCTCCGTCCCTCCTTTTCTACCCAATGCCGCCCTGTTACCCGCTCTCTCCACCCTGGGGAAACCCGTTTCCGTCATCAGCCCTCTCCCGTTGGGCTGCAAGGACCCCACCTTCCGTCACATCCTTTCGTTCTGCTGGCAAGTGCAGCTTTTCGCGCCGCTGGTGGCACATGACGGAGAGGCGCTCAAGGGGTTCTTCCTAGTCCCCTACCAGGGAGCCCGCTATCGGGTCTACTATTCCACAGGAGAGGCACGGTGCTACCTCTGCCGATCAGCGGGGCATGTCCGAAGAGACTGCCCCTTGGCCCGGCGGGGAGGGGCACCCGGGACCCCCAAGACCCAGCAGGACATCGGCTCCGTCGTTGCCAACGCCCCTGGCTGCCCGAGATCTGAAACCACCTCTCCTCCTGCTCGATCCACCGCTGCTCCTGCCCGGGCCCAAGAGATACCTCTCCAGACGAGCGAGGGAGCCCCGCTCTTGCTGTTAACAATCCAGCAGAGCCTATGGAGGAGGGTGCAGCAAAGATATTACCGGGCATAGGAGAGGGCCCGCCCCAAGGAGAACCGCCCCCCCCCATGCTGCCTCACCGCTACACCCCCCGAACCCCTGAACCATCACCTCTGCCCTCCGACACGACCCCTGCTAACCAGCCCCCAGACGATGCTATGGAGGGCTGGACCCTAGTCCAGGGAAAGCGAGGCAAGCGGAAGGCTCGAGCTCCACTGCACCCATCCGATGCGGAGGCCCCCCGGAAGACCAGGAAGGGAGGCACTGACAATGAGCCTTCCGCTATGCCCACTAGTGAGATCCATCCGCTGGTGTCGGGAGGGGAAGACAAAATAACCCTCCCCTCCGAGACCCCGGAGGAAGCCCCTTCTGCCCAAATACCACCCGAACCCCCCGCGAACCCCGAAGCGACCGTTGTAGCAGGCGCCAGAGGGGAGACCCCCGGGGTGGCAGAAGACGACCTCTCCTCCATGTATGAGGAGATCGAGGCCCTAGGTTTGACCCCAGTCACCCAGGGAGAGAATGACCTATTGCCGGCTGGCCTCAATCTGGGCAACCTTACCCCAGTCCCCCTTTCCCCATGCTCCCTCCCCCAACCGCCTTCCCGAGCGAGCACCCTGAAGAAGGTGGTCCACCACCTGAGGCCATGGCTGCCAAATCCACCACCAGATCCAAATCCACCAGAGCCTGTGCCTAGCATCACTGGGAGCCCCCTCCCCACCCCCTTAACCCTCGAATCTGTTCGGGAGGCACCACCTCTCAGCTGCTTGCCTCCCGAAGCCCAGAGCCTCGCCTCTGCCCCCACCCCCACCCCTGTCCCTGCCCAATCCACCTCCTCCTGCAATGCTATTGCTGCCCCTGGGGTTATTTCTTTCCCGTTTTTTGCGGATCCCCCCCAAGGAGCAGCCTTTGCATTTTCCTGCTGCGACCCATTAGGAGCTGCAATTTTCCCTCCGCCATCCTCTTCTACCCCAAGGCTTGAGACGGACCTAATAACTTTAGCCTGTCAGACACCCCGTCGGTGATCTGCACCCTGCCTGCCCACCTCAGCGGACCACGAGGCTGCACCAAGAGCCCCACCAGGGAATAACCCGGAAATCGCAACCCCACCCCCCCATGAGCTGCAAAAAGCATTGCGACAGTTTTTAGAAGACATCCGTGGCTCCCACAACAGGGTACAACAGCTAGCTCTCCAGCCATGGGGGACCTTGATCAAATCCTCCAGGTCACAAGCGCCCTTATAAAGGAGGGTAAAGGGAAAGAAAGGCACGGTGCCGTGGCCTACGGGCGGGCCAGCAGCTTCCGTGACGATTTAATCACTTATGGGATGGGTCACGGATTGTTGCGTAACCCACCCGGGGCTGCGAACACCCCCGCTAACAAGGAACCCCCACCCCTCCAGCCCTCCTCATGACACCCCTCATTATTGCAACTTTGAACACTAGGGGCTGTAGGATGGCTCTCCGCAGGTCCCAGTTGCTCTCTTACCTTCGGGAAGGGGGGTACTCTGTGGTTTTCCTGCAGGAGACCCATACGGATCCGATCGCCGAGGACAGCTGGTGGCTGGAGTGGGGGGACGGGGTCTACTTCAGCCACTTCACGATTCGACAAGCTGGAGTGGTGACCCTGTTCTCCCCCAACCTACGGCCCGAGGTGCTAGGGGTCACTGAGGCCGTGCCGGGCCACCTGCTGCATCTCCAAGTCCGTATGGATGGGCTCGTGGTCAACCTCGTCAACATCTGTGCCCCGACAACAAGCCCAAAGCGGCCACAATTCTATCAGCGGGTGTTCGACTTCCTCAGCACCCTAGATTCTCACAAGTGCTTAGTCCTGGGAGGGGACTTTAACACCACCCTCGAGGAACAGGACCGCTCAGGGGCTGAGCTAAGCCTGGCCGCTGCGAACATTCTCCGAGAAATAGTCGAACATCACTCCCTAGTAGACGTCTGGTGTGACCACCACCCAGATGACACTTCCACGTTCACCTTTGTCCGGGTGGAGGCCCATCGGTCATACCACTCTCGGTTGGACTGTATTTATTTATCCCGTTTCCATCTTTCACAGGCCCACTCCTCCAACATTCGGCCAGCCCCATTTTCCGACCATCATCTAGCCACCATAACAGCCTCCCTCCGTGTCGAGAGGCTGGGACCGGCCTATTGGCACTTTAACAACAGCCTGTTGGAGGATGAGGGCTTCGTGACGTCCTTCTGGGAGTTTTGGATGGCCTGGCGGGTGCAGCGGCGTGCCTTTCCCTCGGCACGGCGATGGTGGGATCTAGGGAAGGTGCGCGCCAAGCTCTTCTGCCATGACTACACCCGGGGCACCAGCCGACGGAGAAATGCAGCGATAGAGCACTTGGAATGGGAGGTCTTAGAGATAGAGAGGTGTCTGGCCGCCAGCACCGAGGACCCGTTCCTCTGCAGAGCGTGCCGGGAGGAGCTCCGGGCCCTCGAGGACCATCAGGCCCGAGGTGCCTTTGTTCGATCCCGCATCCGCTTCCTTCGGGAGATGGATCGCGGCTCCCATTTCTTCTACGCCCTGGAGAAAACGAGGGGGGCCAAGAAACACGTCACCTGCCTTCAAGCAGAAGATGGCGCCCCCCCCCCTCACGGATCCGGTGGAGATGTGTGGGAGGGTCCGTGACTTCTACACAAGCCTTTTCTCCCCGGATCCGACCGATCCTGGCGATTGCAGGGTGCTCTGGGAGGAACTCCCCACTGTCAACGTGGGCGATCGAGACCAACTAGAGCTGCCTCTCACCCTGGCCGAGTTCTCGGAAGCCTTCCGTCGCATGCCCACTAATAAATCTCCGGGCATGGATGGGCTGACCGTGGAGTTCTACCGCGCGTTCTGGGACATTTTTGGCCCAGACCGAGCCACTGTCTGGGCTGAGTCTTTGCAGGGTGGGGTCCTCCCTCTTTCGTGCAGGCGAGCAGTGCTCGCCTTGTTGCCGAAGAAGGGGGACCTCCGTGATTTACGAAATTGGCGTCCAGTCTCACTCCTTAGCATGGATTACAAAATCATAGCGAAAGCAATCTTGCTGCAGCTAGGGTCCGTGATGGTGGACGTGATCCACCCAGACCAGACCTATACTGTCCCGGGTCACAGCATTTTTGACAACCTATTTCTAGTCCGAGATCTTTTGGAACTCGGGCGTAGAGACGGTCTGTCGTTCGCCCTCCTGTCTCTTGATCAGGAGAAGGCGTTCGATAGAGTGGACCATGGGTACCTCCTGGGCACTCTGCAGGCGTTTGGATTCGGACCTCAGTTTGTGAGTTTTCTCCAGGTGCTGTACGCTTCCACGGTCTGGTTAGGCTCAACTGGACCCTGACCGAACCGGTCAGCTTCAGGCGAGGAGTACGGCACGGGTGCCCCCTCTCGGGCCAGCTGTACACTCTGGCGATCAAGCCCTTCCTCTGTCTCCTCCGCAGGAGGTTGACGGGGTTGGTGCTGCGGGAGCCGGAGCTGCGGCTGGTCCTGTCGGCGTACGCCGATGACGTGCTCCTCGTGGTCCAGGACCCGGGCGACTTGGCGCGGGTGGAGGCTTGCCAGGCCATCTATTCGGCAACCTCCTCTGCCCTAGTCAACTGGGTCAAGAGCTCTGGCTTGGCGATGGGGGACTGGCGGCGGGTGAGCTCCCTCCCACCCGCGCTTCAGACCATCCGGTGGAGTGCGGGTCCACTGCTCTACCTAGGCATTTACCTTTCTGCCACGCACCCTTCTCCGCCGGAGAACTGGCAAAAGTTAGAAGGCCGGGTGATAGAGCAGCTCCGGAAATGGACGAGGCTACTCCGATGTCTCTCCCTCCAAGGGAGAGCACTGGTGCTTAACCAACTGGTCCTGTCCACGCTGTGGTACTGGCTCAACACCCTGGTCCCGGCCCCGGGTTTCCTGACCGACCTCCGGAAATTGATTCTAGAGTTCTTTTGGTCAGGAATGCACTGGGCCCCTGTTGGGGTTCTTCGCCTACCCCTGAAGAAAGGAGGGCAGGGCCTGAAGTGTCTGCACACTCAGGTCCGTGTCTTCTGCCTCCAGGCCCTGCAGAGGCTCCTTTATAGTGCAGGTAGTTCGACGTGGAGCATATTGGCGCACGCCTTCCTGCGCCGCTTCCACGGGCTCCGATATGACCGGCAGCTCTTTTATCTCTGTCCGAGAGGTTTTCCGCGAGACCTCTCCGGGCTGCCGGTCTTCTACCAGGACCTCCTCCGGACCTGGAAACTGTTTTCAACGACCAGGTCCGTGGCGGCCACCATGGGAGCAGATCTCTTCACGGAGCCCCTGCTACACGACCCCCAGCTCCGTGTGCAGGCGGCGGAGTCCCATTCGGTGCACCAGAGTTTGGTCCTGGCGGAAGTCACGAGAATCGGAGACCTCCTGGACTACGACCGGGGAGACTGGCTGGATCCCGTGACGCTCGCTCGGCGCATGGGGCTCTCCAGACCTCGTACCCCCCGGCGCGTACTTCAGGAGGTGAAGGCCGCCTTGACACCCTCTGCTCGGGCTTATCTCACCGAGCCCTGCGCGAGGGCGCAGCCCGCCCACCCTTTACCCCAGGCCCGCCGGATCTTTCAATTGGGCCCCTACCCCGTAGATCCCAACAAACCCCTAACCCTTTCACTGCGAGCCGGCTGCATGAACTGCAGCTGGTCAGCTTCCAAATCGCACCACGGAAATATTTATACACACTCACGCTTCACGCCCTCCACGCTCACACCCTGGTGTCCCGCCTCGATACAAAGTGGCGGGACCTCCTGCCGCCTTTGGAGGGTGAGCAACCCCGGTGGGCCAGCCTGTATTCCACCTTGGTCCCGAGGCCCATCGGGGACATTAGTTGCTGGCTCCTTCACGGAGCTGTGAGCACGGGCGTGTTTTTGACATGGTTCACCCCCATCCCGGATACTTGCCCTTTTTGCAATGTGAGGGAAACCCTGGCGCACGTATATTTGGAGTGTGCCAGGCTGCAGCCCCTTTTCTGGCTTCTCACAAATATTTTATTACGCTTTTGGCTACACTTTTCCCCTCACCTTTTTATCTACACACTCCCCATTCGTGGCCCCACAAAATCGCGAGATCTCCTAGTTAACCTCCTCCTAGCCCTAGCTAAAACAGCCATTTATAAAACCAGAGAGAGGAGGTTGGCTAATGAAGCGTCCTGCGATTGTAGGGCCGTTTTCCAATCCTCAGTACATTCACGTATCCGGGCGGAGTTCCTCTGGGCGGCGTCCACCGATGCTCTTGACACCTTCGAGGAGCGGTGGGCGCTGTCCAAGGTTCTCTGCTCGGTGACCCCATCCGGTTCTCTCCGTCTGACCCTTTGATTGAGGGGAAGAGCGAGAGACCCCAGCCCCAGCCGTTGCCACTGTGGATACCATCATCACTGTCACTTAGGAGGGGTCCTATCACACGTGGTGTACGTCCCCCCCACCCCCAAACCGCCCACCCCACAGCCGTGCCCATCTTGTCGGGCACTCTCAGGAGAGGGATAATCGGTGACACTGGGCGTGGCACTAGGTAACTCGGGTGGAAGACCATGAGTGTCGAGGAAGCCCCTGCTCTAGGCCACCAGGTAACTCAGGAGGGTGGAAGACCACGAGTGTCGAGGAAGTCCCCCCGCTCTGGGCCCAGGCTAGCCTGAACACTTCTCCCTCCTGAAGGCTGCTGTGTTATACCTTGTGTTTGCTTTTGTTTTGTTGCATAGTTTTGCTGTATCCTTTTTTGGTGATTCCTGGTAAGTGTTACATAAATAAAATTCTTTTCTGCCTCAAAAAACCCTCTCCTGCTGCCCTCTGGCCATGCTGTATCACAGTGCATATAAATGTGTTCCAATTTTTCCACTCTCTTGAATTGGTTTGAATAATTGTATCATCTTTGGGAGACTATTTAAGCTTGAAAATATTAGACCTTGCTTAATTATGGTATAAATTCATGTCTGAGTACCACTGAATAAAGGCAGGAAAAGTTCATTTTCAGTCCAGCAAAATGAATACCTGATTCCCAGTCTCTCTGTGTGCATTTACGCTCAATGGATATGATGGATTTGCGTTCTTCTAGTGCCAAAAATCATGGAAGCAGTGAGGAAACTATATACCAACAAATGTATCAAAATGGAATCCATACTTTCCAAAAGTAGCTGATTTTTTCCCCCTTACCATTCAGTCTCAAGTCACTAATAGTAAAGTATTGATTGTCAAACAACATGGGGAGGATGTAAAATGTGTTTGGATAAAGGACTGATTTGGTTACGGGTAAAAGCACAGGTCAGTATGCGGTGGACAAAATTTCGTAACTTGGGGGCCTAAAGTTAGGCACTAATTAAATAAGTGGCCTGATTTCAAGAGGTGCGGATCACCTGATAGAGCCACTGAAGTCAGGAGAATATTCTGGAGTTACACAGATGAAGCTGGAAGCAGAAATTTGGCCCAATATATTCAGCCACTATCTGTCAGTCTTGGTGTGTGCAGCTTTATGTTTCTAGTGGAATGCAGAATGAGGAGTTGTGACCTTTTGTAATTTTCTGTCTGGTTCTTGAGCCCACAGCAGGTGCTTTTCAAAGCAATATACCTATATTTGTTTCTGCATCCATATCTACTCTTATCCTTAGCAAACTGGTTATATTGGTCTTGGTTATTCTTTCATTACCAACTCAAAAACTTCTTCATTTAACACTACAAATGCTGGCAGGTCTCTAATTTCAAACAGTCACCAATATTCCTGGTCTTAATGAGAATCTGCCTGACTCGTTACAATCTCTTTACCACAGGCCATTCTTCTTGTTCGGTTAAGCATCTGGGGCTTTTTAGCTACATTCTGAGCTGTTTTCTGCATGCATGCTGCTTGCTCTGGTGGGGGATGTCCTCTGGAGCCTTTTAAAATCTCCCGATCTATTGCTAATTTTAAAATTAAATACCACGGTTTTGCTATGATCATGTGAAAATTCAATTTGTGCCCTAACCGTCTGCCACCCCCTAATTCCCTGCAAAATAAATTAACATAGTGCTGCAAGGAATTTTTCTCACTTTGCTAGTTTGTGGCTGGGTTCCCTCTTGGGGTGATCTGACTAGCCTACAATTTTTAAACGCACTTGCTAGTAATTTCATTGAGGGATTTTGTTTCTTTTCACAGCCAAAACGGCTCTATTGTTCTTTTTATTTTACTGTGGCAAATTGCACTCAGTGGATATCGTGACTTGCCAATTCTTTTCCCAGGTGCCTTTGCTCTGAAAAGTAAATTTCGGCGCTTGGGTGGCTTCCCTTGCTCATTCTTCCTCCATTTCTTGAGAGTTTTATCTCATTTCTATTTAACCCTCATACCTGAGGAGGTATCTTATCCCCTTCTAACTTAAATAAGAAAAAACAGCCTCTCTTGTCAATTGTTTGGATATGTTCTTCATACTGTCTATTATTGCATTTATTATCACATTGTTTACTGCAACATTCTTTGAGTTACGTACTCTCAAGGAGTGAGAATCCTTCATTGCTGGTATCTTTTGAGAAGGGGAAATTACTTGCCTTATAATTCTCCTCTGAAGATATCATTATGCAAAATTCTCTCTCCCACCCACTTCCTCTCAGAGTTAGGGGATTAAAATAATGAGTTTGTGTGTCAGGTGTCTGTCTTTTGGACACTCATTTCTCCATTGCCCATTTTCTTTTCTGGGACCCCTTTTTCATTTAAGAGAGAAGGGGGAAATTGTTGCATTTTATATGTAATTAAAAGTATAGGGATCTGTTGCCTGCTGCTTTTGAAAGATCCTGGCTCGAATGTTCTGAGGCCTCTGAGGTTAGAGCAAGTTTTGTGGGGCAAATCCCTCAAACCAATCTACAAGTGCTGCAGAGGGTCAAAAACCTTGAACACCACAAAAGCTTCACACTTGGGGCACAAGACCCATAAGTAAGAATGTTGCATGATGCTATCTTCAGAGGAGCAGAACTACAAACCAAATAATTTTCCATTCCTGTAGCGCATTGTAGATTTTATTTTTATTCATTTTTAAATAGCGATGTTGTTGGGTAGACAAAATAATTATGTAAAACCCAGTAGAGTCAGTGCATCCTTGACTTTTACCATTTGCAATGTTTAATTGTAAATTCTAATTGTAGAAATCTTATTCCATTTTTACAAAAATCTGTCTATGCAGCCGGTATACTACAGGGTTTCAATATTCTGGTGATTTCTTTTTAAACTGCTCAGCAGGGTATTATTCAGCTGGTTGTAACTAGGGTCTAATACAACATGTGTTTTCAATTTCAGACACTTTATGTTGGGAATTTTCCACTGTGCAGTTACAGTAAATCTGGATCCAACAGACAAGAGCACAATGTTTTCTACCTCTATACAAGGTTAAACAAATGAAATAAAAATAGATGGAAAAGAAAACAAAGTAAAATAAGTTTGCTTTCTCATGCAATGGCAGGGTGCATGGTGAGGTCAGGGATTCAGTGCTAACTCAGCCATCATTCAGGCACTGCAGTAAAGATTGAAACTACTGAACTTTCATAAATCAAATTGGACATTATATCCTTTCCTCAGTTCTTTCTCTCATGCTAACATAGCACATATATACCGCAAGACTATATTCATAGTTACATCCATAATTACAAATGCCAAACAAAAATTACATTTATGAAATATTTTTCTTTGTAAATGTGTTGATCTCCAAAGTGTCATCTGTAATATTTTTCAGGTTACTGTACATCTGATGGTATTCGTTTTTACCTTCTTTACATAGTCTATGGGAAAAAATATGTGTTCTGTTAGCATCACTAGAAAAGGGGAAGGTTATTTGCTGAGCATCAAGATAAACTTGTTCACATGGGAGACAATAGATTCTGTTACAAATGTCAAACTAAGAAGGCAACAAAGGTTAAAAACTGAGGTTTTATGCTATCCACTCACCTTCCAATTACTATATCTTTTTAGAGTTACTCTAGAAACTCTGAAAGTAAAAATAGTTGTAAAAGTATGGCAAATGTACAGATAACAACAGCTGTTGTACTGTTTGTGAGTCCTGTTACATCTGGTTGCCATTTTGGATTTCACTCCTGAGATGCAATGAGTCTTTTTCAGCTTTATTTTCAGTTCAGACAGGTTATTCGACCTTTACCTTTGCTCCACCACATTTGGCTTGAAATCAAAGCTTTTAAAAAGGTAAAAGAATCTGTTTTGTTAGATCGTAGGAGCATATCCAAAAAGGCAGTCTGGATTCAGCAGATTTCACGACTCTCTCGATCCTTGGAGTCTGACAGCACTTTACTTACTTCTTGTACCTCTGTCACAGGAAACTTAGTAAATGAGGGCACATGAGGGCACACTTAATTTTCTTATTCAGAAGGAGCTTTGTGCAGTTGAAAATACTAATAAACTGTTGTGCAGGCAGATAATTCAGTGACCTCAAAGTTGTTGTACGTTGTTTTTTAGTTTGAGTGAACAACTGCACTGTGCCAAAATAGTTCGCATCCTTCATTTGAAACTGCAGACTAACAGGCTTGCTACCCAGAGTCCTGAAAGGTCTCTGTGTAGGGTTTTGGTCTGTTTATGCTACAATTGTCTGTATTCTTGCTGTCCGTTGCTTAAATATTGATTTTAGTCATCTTGTGCATATTTCAAAAGACGTGCAGTAGTGAGCTGCTTATTTTTAGTATTGCCTTTTTTACTTTTTATAGAACTTAAAACTTACAAAGTAAGGTCTGTATTCTGTCTTCGACCTTTTGGTCAAACAACTCAAATCTTATCCTCTCCTATATAAGGACTAGCTCCAGCTGGCAAATCCGTGTTATCTTAAGCAGTAATAATAATAATAGTCATATTTAACAGGAACACTTATCCATAGATCTCAGATAACTTCACAAATATGGGTAAGGATCATCATCCCTAATTTACAAATAGAGGTAAATAAGTCGTTAAGATTGTATACATACTAGGCTTTTAAAAAAAAAATTCCCACCGTTGTTGTTACTGGTGTATCTCCATTGGTGGTAAGTAATGATGGAAATGCTAGTACAGACAGTGCTCTAAGAAGGTGCTTGTGTTTAAATCACAGAGTCCTCTAAATCTGCTTAGATCAGATCAATTCAAAACAGTAACTCTAGTAGCCACTGGTGCCTTGTCTGCATTAGGTTTCAGAGTGGTAGCTGTGTTAGTCTGTATCAGCAAAAACATCGAGGAGTCCTTGTGGCGCCTTAGAGACTAACAAATTTATTTGATGCATCTGATGAAGTGGGTTCTAGCCCATGAAAGCTTATGCCCAAATAAATTTATTAGTCTCTAAGGTGCCACAAGGACTCCTCGTTTTTGTCTCTGTTAGTGCTCTCAGCATTGCTACCACCAATGCAGCTGCACTGGTGGGAAATTTTTCATACCTGGTACAGACAAGATCAGAGAAGTTGAAGTTGTGCAATGAGCATGTGGCAGAGTTGCTAGCAGAATCCAGGTTGCATGGTGCTCAGTCCCATAGGTTACGACTGGCCCTTTTAATGTAACTCCATTTTAAATAAACTCAGTGCCTTCAGTACAATTTTGTTTGACCTTTAGTTAAAGAATGTTTCTGCCAAGCACATGATTTTTGTTGGCTCCTTGTGTTTTTGCATAAAGAGGCTTCTCTATATATATTGTAATTAGGTGAACACTCAAAATGTTATTAAAGCTAATGTTAAAAAATCATATAATACATAGTTTGAGAAAAGAATGTCTGTACATTTGGGTATAGTGCTTAGATTATCCAAATCCAAAGTTTGTTTTTAAAGTCATATGATACATAGAGTACAGTAATCAACAACAACCCAAATTTAGGTGAATAGATTTAACAATACAGTTTAGGTATTAGAATCCAAATACTTGGGTACATCACTCATGAAAAGTTGTACAGAGATTTGCTTGTGGAAAGCAAAATATAGCAATGAGTGGAGTTTGTCCCTCAGTAATTGAGAATTAGGTAGGTTGTCCATTTAGAAAATACAATCCATGTGGAAAGTATTTCAGTTACTTTCCTGACTGTGCTTCTCATCATACTAAAATTAAAATTTTTTCTTAGCAACAAACTGGAAGCTGTTCCCACTTACTTTTATAAACTTTCAGTCAGCTGCAAAAAAAATTATATAACCAACTGTATAATGAAAAATATTTCCTGGTTGAAGCTGTGTAAAGCAGACCCTTATTTGAAAAGTCATCCTTAAGAACCAGCACACTGCATCTAAACAGAATATTTTATTTATACCAATCATGACATTATCAAGTATGAACATAGGGATTGCACTGAAACACTGTAATTCTGGATATGGACAACCATGCAGCAAGTCACTGGCATTATAAGGATTTAGATTTAAGACCCCCAGAACATAGGCTCAAATCCTAATTCATCTCTTCAGGAGCCCAGGCACAGAGGCCTGAAGTCACTGCTAATAATTAGACGTATAGGACTTCTAGCTTGATGAATTCTCTGAATCTTTGGTTTAAAATCTTTTGTTTAAAAAGATGCAAGTTGGGGAGATCCTGCCTTGAAAGCACTCCTTGCGGTCCTGAGAGGCCAAGATATGAGCCCTTGGTGAAGCAGGCTTGCGAGCATTGCTAAATCTATGATCTCAGATTCCCACTAGACCAACATCTGTAGGACGTGCCATCAGGAACCTCTTGCAGAACTCCATCTGTATATAACCCACCTACTGACTCCATGCATCTCCCATGGTCCCCTCCCTGGCACTCGCAGCATGGCTAGATCATCCTGTTGCCCTCTGCTCACAAGAAGCTGCTTCCCTGCTACTAACTGGCCACATATGACTGCTTGTCAGTGCAGCAGTAACATATGGTCTTTAAGTTGTGGTTTCTCCACAGCTGTGTAGAGTAGCTGTTCCCCTCCACCTCCTCCTT
Organism: Caretta caretta; assembly: GCF_965140235.1. Classification (NCBI taxonomy): domain Eukaryota; kingdom Metazoa; phylum Chordata; order Testudines; family Cheloniidae; genus Caretta; species Caretta caretta. The sequence goes on from NC_134214.1 coordinate 21,932,109, forward strand.
TTGGCTGCATAGTGGTTCTGCATCATTACTTATCTACCTTCTATAGTCCTAGAAGCTACAGGCAAATTCCATAATTACAGGTGTGCTTCTCCTATGTGCAGCCCTCCTGTTTTGCCTACCCCATTTCTGTGAGGGTTTGATTTATCTATTTTCCTGTGATCCATATAAGGATGGGCATATAAGTACTGTAGAAGTGGTTTGTGTTTTCTGAGATCCATTTTTATCGAGATCCCTTTGTGCACCGTACTCCTTCTAATGTAGATAAATAAATACATGTCAGAAAAGTTATGAAAGATTTTGGATACTGCCCATCACTGTCTTTTCCCAGCTAACGCTATTTTTCCTTGTTAGTCTCAATTATACGAGATGGTAAAAACCTCACTCTCTTATGAATAATCAGATATAAATTAGCTAACAGAGGTGAAAATTCACCTTGTACTTTTTTGACCTAGGTAAAAAGAAAAGAAAGCAACCATGGAATTTAAATTTTATTTACTGTTAAATGATACTGGAGTATGGGTTATGTTGATGTGAAACTAAATTAATTTCAGCAGTACTCCATAGTCTAAGCTGAATGTCAGGAACATTCTTTGGAAGTATGTAAATGAACATTAAAAAAGGCTTGTTTGCTTGCTTTGTCCTTTAAAACATTCATTAAATTGTGATAGCAAGTCTAAAGTCCCCTAAAGCAGGGCAATATTTTTTAAAAGCTAGAGTTCAAATGTATATGACCATCAATATATTGTAGTAATGGAAAAGAATTAAAAACAGAAGGTGTTTTCTTTGTTAGTTTTAGTTTTGTGCAGCTTTCTACTCTGTATCAATTAAATATTGGAAATGAATAACATTTCTTTTGTTAAAAAGATGATGGAACTGGGATGACACATCAGTATTGACCACTGTCACCTATGTGAGTGGATGAGGAATATTAAGAGCCCTCAGCCTGATGATGAATGTGTTTAGCCATGCCTTCCTGTATTTCATTTTTGCATCTCTGGGTTCCCTGCTGGCAATTTACATTGTTGGCATTTGTTTTGATGGGCATTCTAGCCAAATAATCATACTCTCCAGCAATTTATGAAGCACGAATTGTGGAAGGCTTGACGTGTCACAGCTTTTGCTGCCATGTCCACTGGATATTTTGCTTGCTGATTTTCAGTTAACAGTACAATAGGGCCCTTCATCAAGAATTAAAGTAAACCCCAAGAACATGCGCTTCTCTCTCTCTCTCTCTCTCTCTCTCTCAGAAAAGCTGGTTTGTTTACTGATGTTTTAATGTCTACCTGCTATTTTTTCATTGTTAGTTTTTGATGGAGTCATTTTATTTATATTGATAAATCATTGTACTAAAAATAATCCAGTCTTCTGATGTGTTTATAAATGTCATAGGCATCTGAAACAGGTAAATACTATTCATAATTCAAGGAAATTCTCTTTACACAGAGCAGTTTGTCTGGAAGTATTCTGTAAAATATATCTTGCCTGAAACAGAACTTACTAGTTCATGAGTATTTGTCATATTGTCCAGAGACGAAAACACAGTAGGTATCTAGAAGAGAGGCATATGTCCTTGCCAGCTATACTGAAATAGGGCAGAAAGGAAAGCAGGGAAGGGATTAGCAACAATTGTCATGCAGAGAAGTATGTTTTGTAGTTAGGATGACTTACAAGGTATCAGTTGGTTTTTTTTTTTTTCTGACCTCCAACTTCAAGGGACTAAGGAATTCAGGGTGAAGGGACAGAAATGCAGGAACAGAAACAACTGATACACCTCCAAAATGTTTACCGTCATTGTTCCCTCTGATACCCCACAATAACATTCCTATATTATTTATTTGTAACAATTCCTAGTTCTTTGTTTTCAATGACAGCATGAAAGTTACAGTATGTTTACATAGGGGGGTTAATGGTAAATAATACCAATAGCATGCAGGTGAGGCACCTGTCCCACTTTCAGTTTGCAGTGTGTAAACACACGATGGCAGTTTGCTGTGAACTGAGAGGGATGAGTTAATTCTCAGGGATGTCCTGTGGTCCTTTGCTTTGCGGCTGAACAGAGTGCATCATGGGATTGTTTTTGCTGTGAATTGTGGGATGCAAAGGGGGAAGCCAGGTAGGTTCAAACTTTAAAAAAACAAACATGTTTCTGCTGTTTCCATCCCATGCTTCCTTTTGTGTAGGCTAGCACCATTTTTGAATTGCTGTGTGCCAGCATGTACCCAGAAATTCCCTGAACTGCCATGGTGACAAGCGCGAATATGTAGTGGCTCTTTCACTGGATTACAGCATTCAAAACTGAACGCATTTGGCTGCACCACTGAACAGATAGTGCAGGGGAATATGCAGCAGCAGGAGAAACCCTACAAAGCTCTTGCAGCAGGATGAGGATACCGAGCTGTTGGAACTAAAGGACCGGTTCCTGACTCAGCTACACAGTGCTCAGTACTGTATCTAGGCCCAGCAAACCAGCTGGATAGGTGGGAAAGGATCGTTTTGCAGACCTGGGGTGACCAGCAGTCGTGAGAGAATTTCAGCCTGGGGAAGGGCCATTTTTTAAAAGATTTGTGCAGAACTAGCCCTGGAGCTGCAGCTGTAGTGGAGATAAGGTACTCTTTAGCTGGGTTGCAAAGCTGGGTAACCCTAAGCAGCTTGTTGCTGGCTTTGCACACATGAGGTTCCGAAACTGTATAGAGGCAACTGATGGCACCCAGGTGCCTATCATTTCCCCCCCTCCGCTCCATAGGACCACGACAGAGAATTTATAAATAGAAAGGGGAGTTTCTCCATCATTCTCCAAAGACTGGTGGCCCACGATGGGAGGCTTACAAACATAAATGTTGGGTGGTCTGGAAGGGTCCGCAATGTGAGAATCTTTTGGAACTCAGTTTTATTTAAATTAATGGAGAAAGGACTGTTTGCCCGAGTGCCCACTGTGGACATTAATGGTGTAGAGGATGGTCCAGTACTCTGGGAGACTCCTCTTTTCCTCTGGTACCCTGATCAATGAAGTTATTCATAGGCTGCTTCGACAGAAGGAAGGAACATTTTAACTATCTCCTGAGTAGCAGCAGAATGGAGGTCGAGTGTTCTTTTGGCTGTTTGGAAGGCAGATGGTGCTGTTTATGCAATCATTTGGAAGCAACATAAAAAACCATCCCGACCATTATAGCTGCATTCTGTGCTCTGCCCAATATTTGTGAGACTAAAGGAGTAAGTCTTAACAATGGGTGTGAGGGTAGGGCACAGAGACTTGGTGATTTGAGCAGCCAGCAAGGTGCCCCATAGAGAACGCTCACACACTGCGGAATATTGTCTGGGATGCCTATTGTTCATATTTTGAGTCTCAAACATGCTAATCTGTGGAGGGGAGGATGGGGGTAGAGCAGTACAGTATTGCTTATGGATGGTGGAAGTGGGACATTATATATTTTTGTAAAACTGTATGAATTATTTTAGCTTTATTTAAAAGATTTTATGTTACATGCAGTGATGAATCATAATGGACTAAAATGGATTATAAATGGTTTTTATTATGAAACAGTAACAAAGCCAGAAATAAGGTTTGAATTGAACTGATGGATAACTAACAATTGCTTTTTGTTTGAAAATACATTTACCAAAACCATCTGACTAAGCAACAAAAATCAAACCTTTAAATAAATTGTGCAAACCAAACTGAAAGTGCAACAGTGCAAAAATGGAGTACAATATTTACCTAGCTGACAGATAGGTTGTGGGGTTCATGACTGCAAACTGTTGTTCATTTTTATTTATTTTGCAGGCTCTCTTTTTATAAACTCAAATTCTTGTTTTATTTCTGTGATTCTGAAGTGTTTTGGAGCATTTATACCATCTTATCTAGGTGCAAGTGTAATCCATAAGCAATGAGCATTAATGTAATGACAATTTTGAAGTTACCTTTTGTTACAAAACTTCATATAGATAACTCGTCTGGCCCTCCAGGTCACACAATGATTTGTTTGACTTTATATTTGGCTTTTGCCTTCCCCAAACTAATACAAGATACAATGTGTATATAAAACTTTATACATAAAATCAAGTTAATCAGATTCCAAACTGGAAAAATGGAAAACATGAAATAGTCGCTTGATTAAACTTGGCTTTTTTTCATTTTTATTTCTACTAAATGGACAAATGAGCCACAATACCTGCATATCCTTATTTATTTGGTACGACAACCAACAAACTATATTCTTCAAATCTCTTATTTACTAACAGTGACCTTAGCCACTTCGCTCTTGTCTTGTCGTAGAATATACAGTGCAACATATCCTCAAGTTCGCCCTTACCAGTATCTTAAATCATACTTTATACCCTGATAGCTGGCCTGCAGAGGATGTACAACCTATTTACATCTAATGCTGAGGGTTGGCATGGCCAGATTTACATAAGCTCCCAATTTTGACAGCTGTTCTTTCTGTAAAGGAACACAGAAGGTTATACTTCGACCAGATTTATTTTATTAATGCATTTTTTAAAGTAGTAGCTGCCATTCAGTAAGGCTGTTACTAGGCTGTTGTGCCAAGAGAACTTTTCTCTCCTATTACTTTCCTTGACCAGCAGGAGAAGACAGCTATCAGGTCTAGACTGGGAACCGATTTCCCCCATCCCAACTTCTCTCTGCCTTTCTTAATTTGAAGCACATTCTCCTGCCAGTGAATTTTATTAAATCTGAGCAACAGACACCTTATTTTTTAACACCTATTTTACCCATCATCCCATGAGAGAGAAATACAAGCTGTATCCTGGAAGAAGTTTCTGTTTCCAAGCAGGTTTATGCTATAGAGTCATTTTAAAAATGTCTAAACGACAAAGCAGATGAGAGACGCTGTGCTGTGCCTGTAATCCCAGCCTATCAGAGTTAAAATCTGATAGATTAAAAATATTGTTAGACAAAATGGACTGTCACATTTGATCAATGCCATTAAAAAGATTGTCATCAAAGTACTAGATGTTTCAGTCAGATACATGTGCGGCTGCTGTTCCCTATGGCTGCTGAGTACAGATAACAACTGAAGAAACTGCAGTGTAACTAGTGGTGATGTTTATTTCATTGTCTTGCCTCTTTTTCTCCTGATTCTTTTTCAGGTACTACCTGTTTGATTGCATTGCTGTCAGATAAAGAACTTACAGTGGCCAATGTTGGTGATTCACGGGGAGTCCTGTGTGATAAGGATGGAAATGCTATCCCTTTGTCTCATGATCACAAACCCTATCAACTGAAGGAGAGAAAGAGGATTAAAAGAGCTGGTAAGATTTTAAACTTGTCAGTTCAAACAAGGCATTCTTTAATAATTTATTCTGTAGATAATACACAATTATTTTTTTCATATGTGATGTATGGTCCTGAAAGGTGCCAGGTTGACATCTTGGAGAATGAAGTTTCTATATGGTATAGAATATTTAGCACTTATATAGCATTTCTCAGACATAGATCTCAAAATTCACATGGGAATCAGAGGCAGAGACAGCAATTTGTTCAGGATTCCTTGGCAAGTCAGTGGAAAGCTGGCAATAGCTCCCAAGTCTCCTGACACCCCATTGAGTGTCCTATCCACTGCACCCAGTTGCTCACCTCCACAGAATAGTTTAATCAGTGGTAGCAGCAATGCAAGCTTCTCCATACAACACCAACAACCTTTGCTGCAAGAGACCACCTCTAGGAATGAGGGCAGTTGAATCTGCATGACCTATTTGAACCTCACTACCTCCACTGAAGCTACTATCAAGAATGCCAGCTGGAATTGTGGTTTCAGAACATAACACCTGTGTGATAATAACTTTAGTTCTGAACCACAGTCATGAAGGGTTTAGGAAGATGTTTCATATTTAGTGAGTGGTATATATTGTTTTAGGGTAGATATGTAGTTTGAGGTGAAGAATTTAGCAAGACTGAGGAACTGGACATGTGTATGAATAACAAGAATATCCAGTTACATTAGTTAATCATAGAATTGAATCATAGGACTGGAAGGGACCTCGATAGGTCTCCTAGTCCAGTCCCCTGCACTCCAGGCAGGACTAAGTATTCAATGCTAACAAAGAGTATTGGAATAGAGATAAAACCACATGCTTCAGAGTTTAAACCAATCTAACTATTAGGATTAGAATGAGATCTTCATAGGGTCAGATTATCTCACCTCTGCCTGTTGCAGGGTTTCTCCCAATCCCATGCTCCTGGGTGTCCCTGAACCTCTCCAGCTCGAAGTTGTGACTGGACAACAGGGGATGGATCACTCAATAATTGCCCGATTCAGTTCATTCCCTCTGAAACATCTGGCACTGGCCACCGTCAGAAGACAGGATACTCGGCTTCATGGACCCAGTGTGGCTATTCTTGCGTTCTTCTCAAGCATCTGGTCCTGGCCACTGTCAGAGACATGATCCTGAACTAGATGGACCTTGGATCTGATCCAGTATGGCAATTCCTGTATTCCTGTGTAAATGAGCAGAAGCATCTAAATTGTTTGTGCATCAACAGTTCATTGTCCCGAGGAATCAAAAACTTGCAGATGCTCCTTATAGTTTTTCAGTCTCTTGAGTATTCACAAAGATACAGTAGACATGCTTGTTTTAAACCATTATAACTGCTCATCCCCCACCTGAGGAGACTAGATAAACAAATTGCAGAAAAGAAATTTGGTGGTAGAAAAGTGCCTTCCCCATCCTTGTCATCCACTCCTCTTAGATCTGTCTTGGGATATCATGATCATTCTATATGACAGAGGCATCTTCCCAGGGGTGTTTTTTATAACAAGGGATGCTGGTGTCTCAGCACTTGAAAGACCTCCAGTCACATTGACCCCATGACAGCATTCTCTGTCTCTAGTACTTGTGCTGCTCAAATCTACCTTTTCTATCTTCCTTAACCCTTTGTCTTTTAAAGAAAAATAAGCCCCAGAGCCTCATTCTGATGAATTTTTACTCTCAGACATCATCCATCATTTAGCCATCATCATTGTCATAGTTTAAGGCAACAGCACTGTATTCACCCTCCGTGGATTCTCAAGGGCAGCCACTGTAGGCTCCCAGCTCCTCAGCTGTCATTTCTCTTGGGTGGAAACCCACATCTTTCCCTCCTGATCAGGGATTTTTCCAGGCTGCACAGTTCCCTGCCTATACTGTGATACTCCTAGTAAGCTAGACGGCCTAAACAGGCCAGTGTCTGCACTTTGCTGTCTCTTGGAAAGTTATGAACAGCTGTAATTGCCCATAGCTACACAGCTCTTCCTAAGCAAGCACATTTATTCTTAAGGTGGAAGCATTACAGAGAAAACATTAAATACAAAAAATAACCTATGCATATACTAATAAGCTTACCAGAGATCACCTCAACTTCAGTAAGGGCTCTGATAGGAGTCAGTCCTTCAGACACTGCTAAGAAGTTTTTCTGTGGCTACAAATTCAAACCAGCATTAGCTGAGAATTAGCACCCCCGTGAATAGCTTGGTCTTTCCTTTATGCAGTTGGGCCTTTGAACTTGAGACTCTGGGAACAGGTAATCAGTCGACATTGATCCCCTTCTCATGGCATAGCTGCAAAAGGCTGGACTTTTGCATAAACAGAGGTGGGGAACTTGCATTCACCTCCCACTAGAGATTCCCCAGGTAAACCACTTGACACTGCTTTGTCCAGAAGTCCATTTTTTGTTTGGCACATTATACAATACAGTCCTTTGAAGTGCATAATAGTTCCCAGAGTTCACATCGCCTCTCTCCCCTACAGAAGTTACATACAGTCTTGGCCAACACTAATACATAAATCATTCATTTAATACAATAGACTCCAAGGATACTTAAACTTAATTCAGTAAGGTTTTTCAAGGATATTGCAGGAAATTACCATACCTGGAACTCTTGTATCTTAAACAGGCAGCCAATCACATCTTTGCTGGGTGGCCTTAGGAGGCAGGATAGTCCAGAGCAGCAGACTGGAAGTCAGGAGGCCTGGCTTCTGTTCCTAATAATGCTGTCACTGAACTGATGTTTGGCCTTAGCACAAGCTCTTCTCTGTCTGTAAAATGGAGATGATCATGCTTATCCCCCATTGTAAAGCATTTAGAGATCTGTGAATTAAAACTGTGATAAGTGCTCAGTATTATCATCAGGGAGTGGATTGTGCAGTCTCCTGAGATGCTTTTCTTCCCACTTCTTAAAAAGCCCCCAAAAACTTCCCACCACAAAATGGGATTTTAGAATGGCTTCTATTAGCACTGTATTTATTAGCATTCCCTCCCATTCCTGTTTTTCTAAATTTGTACCAGACAACTGCATTCTCAATTCCTTCGTTTTATGAGGATGAATGTTAGTTATGGATTTGTTGTTTTGTTTTTTTAGCATGTTGCATAGTGCCCCAGGCTCCAGGGTATGTTTTCAATAGAACCCTCTCTCCTGATGCCTTTTCTTTCAGTACTGGCTGTGACCCTGGGCCTTTACGGAACCCAATTAATATCAAAGTCCTCTTTATCCACAAATTGCAGTTACAGCCGCAGTAATATCTAATGTTAAATGCAGGACACACTCTCAGTAATGGCAATAGAAAGGACAAATATCTGGCAGTGATAAAGTGCAAAAATAAGGGGATATTGAGAAGATCTGAATGGCAAACCCAGTCTGTGTAGTTTGTCCTCCACCAAAGAATTGCAATAAAAGAACAGTTTTCATAAACTGTGCCTTCCTTTTCTAATCCCCAATCTCACTGAATTTCAGTGAAGCACACTCTGGTTATTCTGAGCATGATCAGCTGAGAGTTTAGGCTTTTCTGACATACTTCCTTTTGATTGGAGTTCCTTTTATCTTCAGATTTTATTATAATTATCATTGTTGTTATTAGACCAATACCTTTTTCTCTGGATGATAAGCAAGTCTACTTGGAGCAGAAATCCAGAACAGAGCAGAAGCAAGAGCTAACCAACATTTCTAATAAACTTTAAAACTCTAAAGGTCTGTCCTGATAGTTCCCTTCCCTGTTCCTGTGTTTTTGGCCTAGATTATCTCTAAGGGCTTGTCTACACAAGGACATTGAACTTCTTGATTTTTTTTTCTTCTCTTTGGAAGAACAGGTCTCATTAGAAAGATGAATGTTCTAGCTCTCTGCAACTCAACAAAAAATACTCTTGCTAGCCTCACTTAATGTGTTTTCCTCTCTGTTGTGTATTGTCCCATTTTTATTATCACGATTAATATAACCCTCTGCTTTATAATGTAGACAGGGCTATTAACGACACAGACACCAATCCATACCTCTGCTAGGTACTTTTACATATTGCTTAACAGCCCTTGAGATTTTAATATGTATAATAAATATAACATAGACACAGGGTGCTAAAATTGTAATTATGAAGTTTATAGCAGTACTATAATATATCTGTTACCCCTCTTTGCTCCATTTTTCCATTAACTGATCATAAAATTTTTATGCTAATACATTTATAATGATTTAAAACCATGATTCCACCTTTGAAGAGGTGGACAGTTACTGTCTTATCAAAGGCAGTTACAGAAAGATCCAAAATAACCACATCATGATGCTGAATTACAATTTTTCCTCATCACATTCCATCATTAGAAGGCAGTGTCACAATGCGGGCCTCATGTATAATACAGTTATGCAGCTGCATAATTGTGTTGCAGGATGAGATTTCACTTAAAAGTTAAGTCCCTAGCCCTGGGGTGGAGAAGACAACCATCAGAATGTGAACCTGGTATAAACTGATGCAGTAATCTCTGTCTTAGTCCGCAAACAATAGCGTGAAACATTGGCTCAGAGAAAATGTTAACTTTCCTGTCAGTGGCCTTTTAATACTGAGGTGACAAATATCACCTGATCTGTCACTTTTGGATGTAGTTGCAGACATTGAGGTGGGAGTGGACTGGGGTGGCTTGATGCTGTCAAGGGTTGCTGGAGTGAGAGATGAGGAATTAAGCGCCTTCCCTCTCACCTCAGTGAGCCCTCCCCTCCTATTCGCAGCCAGAAGCGGGAGGGAAAGAATCTTCTCCTCAATGCCAAACCCCTCAGCTGGCTCCCAAAACAACCTCACAGCTTCCTGTGAGCTAAATCCCCCTTGTATTCTCTACCTAAAAATGAAACCTCGATCTTCTCCTGACAAGTCCTTCATTGCTGCTCTTCATTGTCAGAACAAAACTTGTAGTACTTTGAAAGTACAAATTTTGGGGGCTGCCTAAAATAAATTAAATCTAATACCAAAGTAAATAACACAAGACTGACTGGACTAGGAGAGGGGAGAAACGGCTTTTGGGAGTGAGATGCCACATAATGCTGGAGTCTTTGCCACATAGTTTAGAAATAATGTGTTGCATAAGTCACCGGAACTTGATCATAACTTAGGATATGTCTACACCAATGGCTCTCAGCCTTTCCAGACTACTGTACCCCTTTCAGAAATCTGATTTATCTTGCATACCCCATGTTTCACCTCACTTAAAAAATACTTGCTTACAAAATCAGACATAAAAACACAAAAGCGTCACAGCACAGTGTTACTGAAAAATTGCTTACTTTCTCCTTTTTTACCATATAATTATAAAATAAATCAATTGGAGTATAAATATTGTACTTACATTTCAGTTTATAGTATATAAAGCAGTATCAACAAGTCATTTTCTGTATGAAATTTTAGTTTGTACTGATTTCACTAGTGCTTTTTACATAGCCTGTTGTAAAACTAGGCAAATATCTAGATGAGTTGATGTACCCTCTGGAAGACCTCTGTGTACCCCAGGGGTTCGCATACCCCTGGTTGAGAACCAGTGGTCTACACTATGGAGACTATACCAGCATAGCTATGGTGGCATAGCCCTGTAGCATAAATGCAGTCTACAACCACTGACAGGAGCGGATTTTCGGTTGGAATAGGTACACCATAAGCTATGTTGATGGAAGCTCAGAGACCCAGTCGGCTGTGAAGCATTGAATTAGATGCTTGCCTTGAAAAAATTCCATTTAGGGTTGTGAAGAGCCACATGCAATTTTGGAGCCACAAATTGACTGTCATGGATGTATATGCAAGTTATTCACCTTGAACAATATAATCCTTTAAACTGAGCTGTCTAAAAAGCAAAATTTTGTATTGTTGCCAAAATCTTTTTTTCTGTTAATAGGGATTATTCCTCGTCAGTAACCGTTAGAGATGCAGAATATTTGGTTTTAATGAGAATTTTTAAGTATTCTCTTTTCAATCATGAAAACAGAAAACATTAAAAGTAGTAAAAAATACTTTTTCATCCAGCCCTGTGGTATACAACATGTGCCATAGAAAAACTTCAGTCATTGCTTTACAAAGACAGCAAAAAAATTATTTTGTATCCATCAGTTCTTGCTGTAAATATTAGAATAGGTAGATACAATGAGTCTGTTGCATCAGATGTCTTCTCGGTACGCATAATAAAAGCTACAGGCAATGCATTCCTTGAATTACAGGGTCATAATTCCTTGAATTATGGCATGCTCTAAAATTAACTGTCATGTATTGCAAATTTTATGTTTTTCCTATCATCCCAAAACACACAAGACTACATTCTGACTATTTGCTCTCTTGTAGTCTTGGTTTTTTCCCCAGTTTGTCCTGTGGATCTTCTGCACAGGCAAATAAGTGCACTGGCTACATGTCGTTCCAAGAGGCCACTCAAAAATGTATAATTACATATAGCAACTGCCCAGGGTTTGATTGACTGTATGTTTGAAAAGGTGTTTCAGATACAGTCTTAGAAATTCCCAGTGTCAGGAACTGTGCATGTCTTAATATTGAGACACCATTTTATACAGTCTTCAATGGAGGTGGGCAGGGAGTGAGAATTATGTACAAATATTTGAGACTTCTGAATAGAATTTTCCTTTATACCCCTCATTATTCACTTTGCAAACATTCAGGCAAAAATGTTCTGTTCAGACTGATGTTCACATAAATTAAGTTTCAGGCTTTAACCAAGAATCAATTAACTGAAATACAGTTTCAAGTGGAAGCAGAAATAGTTTAAAGGTTAGGTCATCCAACTAGAGAACAGGGAGTCATGTGACTTTTGTGACCTGTCATGCAAACCCAAATGATCAGTTGTGGATAACATAGTTGCAGTGAATAGTTTGCAAGCAATAATAGGCTGGAATTTAGTTGCAAGGCAAAAAATATTATTTTGAATAGCAAATTTGTAAAAAAAAAAAAAAAAAATTATTTTACGGACAATTGGCAAATCATGAAAAATGACTGCATTTGTCAAATGTGAATTTTTCATGCATGTGGAGTCCACAGTGAACACAAAGTGACAATTTTACTAATTTTTCTTCTTTTTGGATGAAGAACTTCCATAACTTTAATGCTTATATTTTAAAGAGCAAAAAGTGTCTTAAAATATAAATAAATCTTGATCTGTTAGTTCCATGCCTTGTCCTTGAGCATTATACAGTTACCTAGCACACCAACTTCCTTTTTAAATCTTATTGCTTAAGGACCAAAGCCTGGCCACACTGAAGTCAGAAGGGGAATTTTGTCATTGACTTCAGTGTGACCATAATTTTCCCCTCCTCCCCCTCCATTCATCATGAATTATCCTTTGCTCTGAGGATGGTGCTGCTATTTGTAGCAAGCAATCAGCTCCCTTGTATTTTCTGTGCTGAAGGAGAATTGAATTGTTTTCAGAACAAGAGTGTTCTGGGTCGTCATCATTATTACTCACCCAAGACAACTTGATGGAGGTGTCCATAAATGCTTTTGTATATGTGCCTTTTGATGAGAGTGAGATTTTGGTCTTGCTACAAGTGTTTTCAATGTTCCATTTCCTTCTTACATCCTCCCAAATGAGGGGAAACCTGTTGGTGAATTGTACAAAAGGAGAAGAGCTTTATTAAAACCAGAATCTAGAGATTCACTTTGTATATTGTCTGAGCATTGACACAAGGCTCACTGGAAGGTAAACTGCTTAAAATAAGGGAGACCTCTCTGTTCACAACAGTTTGTCAGACTCATTTGAGGAGTAAAAAACACGAAGTTGTGCTTTGTTTTGAAAGGAGGGCCATCCGTGATGTTATGTTTCAGCTATTTCAATAGCACTGGCTTCCATGTAGATCCAATCCAACTCTTCACTGCATTGTCTTGATGTTTATCTTACTTCAGGCATCTTCTGTTTTTTTAGATATGTAATGTTTTTCATCTGTTTTTTTCACAGATTTTTTCACAGATTTTACAGTGAATCTGGCAGTAAGTCATAGAGATGCAATTTAATAGAGTTTGTGTTTCATTGCAGGTGGCTTCATCAGCTTTAATGGCTCCTGGCGTGTTCAGGGGATTCTGGCCATGTCCCGCTCACTAGGAGATTATCCACTGAAAAATCTGAATGTTGTTATCCCTGACCCAGATATTCTGGCCTTTGATCTGGACAAACTACAGCCGGAGTTCATGATCTTAGCATCTGATGGCCTGTGGGATGCTTTCAGCAATGAAGAGGCTGTTCGATTCATCAAGGAACGCCTGGATGAACCACATTTTGGTGCAAAGAGTATAGTTCTGCAGTCATTTTACAGAGGATGTCCTGATAACATAACAGTTATGGTGGTGAAGTTCAGGAATAGCAGCAAAACAGAAGAACAGTGAATTTATAACAGCTCTCTCCCTCTTCTCTAGTGAACTTAAAACAAACTCTTGTATTTTAATGTGGTAGAAAGTTCTAGTAATTATCATTAGGATTGTATGTAAAAGAAATGGGAAAGATCCCTCTGATCTGTTCTTTGCTGAACAAAAAGAACAACACAGCAAGTATGTTTTGGATAGTTATAATAATTAAGTTCCCCACATTGTCCTGCCTCACCTGACCTGCCCCTCCTTTGAAATGGAAGGGTCAGGTCATATTCTAGTTAATTTCTAAGGTTTAAAATTCCTGCCTAAGGCTTTTTCAAATACTGATGATTTCTTAATTTTCCTTTCTAATAGCTGAAGCTGCATTCAGTTTGGCACTGAAGGGGCAAGGCAGTCATAAGCGAGCGATAGGAATGACACTGCTTTTCACTCATATATGTAACTAATCTCACAACTGCACTCTTTAATGCTTCGCATCCTTGTTTATCTAATCTGCAGTGATAGATTGAAAAAGATTTGTAATTATTGGTCTGTGCTTTACATGAAGAAAAAAGAGAAGCTAAATGCTAGCCTCTGCCAGTCCACAATTGGCCACCCTCTTCATAATTTTATAATGAAATATGCCCTTTTTACTATATGATTAAGTAAATAATTGAGTTCCATGTATCCATGTGATTATCCAGTCTGTGTATAATTTTCATTACACTTTCCCTATGCCCTACTGTATTCAAATCAACTGATAAACTCCCTCACCAAATTCTGAGGTTTGATGCCTTCAGTCACCAAGAAACTAGTTCTGTCATTGTTGAAGAATGCTTAGCATTGATTCAGTTCACACTTGCTTCTGCTTTTTAGCAAAGAATTTTCATAAAGTAGAGAAAAAAATACAAGATGCTTTCAAGCAAGGCAGAGCTTTTTATGATGTTCTGGGGAGGTTCAGTAACACTGAAACTTAATTCAAAATATTTGTCAAGGAAAAAAACCCTAAAACAACGCTTATGGCACTTAGTGTTCAACGCTGTACACCACCATTGCCTTGTAAATTATTGGGAATATGCTTTAGTACTGAAACATTCTCATAACTGTAACCAAGAAACTTTTAAGTTCTGATTTTCAACAATAATTGTATTTGGAATCGGTGAATAATGTAAATTTTATTATAGACAGCAACCTTCCAAATCTGGTATAGATCTGGAAATCGCTGGTTACTTTATCATATAGTGATCTGGAAACAGAACAGTAACAGAGAATAGATAGTGTCTTAGCAGAAACCTTGGATTCTTTTTGTGAATAATAGGTCAGACATACTAATGAAAACCGGAAAATCTAGAACAGAAAGGTGTGGGCACAGGCTTCTTACCTCATTTTGAGACCTTCATGGAATTGATTCTTTAAGTGAAAGATTTAATTAAAAGATCCAACTGCTGTACTAAGGGAAAAAATCAAGTTTAGTGGATTTTTAATTGTAGCTTTGCAATCAAACTGAAGTCGTAAGAGGAAATATTAATGATCTCACTTCAGTTAAATTGCACTGATCTCATTTCTAAAGCTCTTCCAGGTTAGAGTGCTCTGAAATGATGTGAATGTTGTGCAGAGGTTTCGTGATGTTCCTTATAAGTGTGAAACCCTGTACAATGCTAGAGCAGGAGTTCTCAAAGTGGGCTCCAAGGAGCATTTGCTGGTCACATGGTGAAGCCTTTGCCTTCCCCTTTCCAGCTGCTTCGAGAGGCAGACAGGCCTGTCCTTGCAGGAAAGAATCCAAAGGGTTGTGGAAACAGCTTCTCAGGGGAAAAGAGAGAGGCTGAGAAGTTTACTCCACTAAGGTACTGCTACAAATGTAGAGGAGGAACCTGTAGAAATGAGCAGGGGATACAGCCCTGGAGCTATCTCAATCGAGTACTTCAGCAGAAAGCTGAATTACTTCAGCCTCTGGCTACAATCTTGCTGTAATGAATCTATCAGTTATCAGTTAAGTCTTCCATATATACACAGGTGGGGAGCTGGAACTAGAATGATGGTCCTTCAGCTACCAGAAAACCCCACTCTGTATGCCTCTACCACATGAGCTAAAGGAAATTTCTCAAAGCAGGTACTAAGATTAGGCCCTGCACCCTCCCTGTAGCTCAGCCAATAGATCACAGAAGGGAACTTCAGAGCTCTACAGGAGTGCTGGTAGAGTTGCTTCACCTCCTATGGAGCAGCTAGACCTGTATCAGGAGCCCAGGAAAAAGGATTTGACTGTGTTGTTAACTGTAGATTTACAAATTCAGGTACCATAGTTGACACAGGTAAGGTGTCAGGGTGGTGACTGGGAAGGCAGGTAGGTGATC
Source organism: Caretta caretta (assembly GCF_965140235.1). NCBI lineage: Eukaryota > Metazoa > Chordata > Testudines > Cheloniidae > Caretta > Caretta caretta. The sequence continues at coordinate 21,948,045 of NC_134214.1, forward strand.
CATGAGATACTGTTGCCTTAGCAGTGAGCCACAGTCTAGAGCCTTGCACAGGACTATTCTTTAATCCTGCTCCCACTATTATGGCAGCAGGATCTATGTGATCTCAGTCCTGCTGCAAGGCTGGGCTCTACCGGTGTAGAAGCATTTGAGAAACTCAGTACAGGAGCACAGAATAGCTTTGTGGGTGGCACTGACCTATGTATTTATTCCAGGATTAAGACTCAGAACTTACTCTTGCCTGATAACTAAACAAAGCTATTTCAGCCTATGTTCAATGTTCGCATTTGTGAAAGCATTAGTTATTTTTCTACCTTTTCTTGAATTTTCCTTTTATTTTTTTCCTTGATGGTTAACTCCTTTGCTATACCCTGTGTATGAAACCTGTAGCTTTAGTAGTCTGCCATAGCACTGTCAATAACTGCAATAACTCCCTTCCTTTGCCAAAGAAATTCACTTCCACCATCTGTGTTTGATGTGACTGGTGGATTTTACTCTTAATTTAAAAAAAAACAAGGGGCGGAGACTCACTTTAGGGTTAAAGAAAGTGGTATACGAAGAGGGAAGGGACTGTGCAAATTTGCCCTCACGCTCTGTCAATGCATCTGCCTTAAAAACCTACTTTCCTAGGGTTTTCCCTGTAAACCCTGCCAATCATGTTGAAGTCTCTAACAATTTTGTGAGGTGGACAGCTACCCACAAGGGACAAGACTAAGAAGATCTACATCTCCCTTATAAAAGTCTTTAACGTTCAGGTGGTTGGGATGCTCACCTGGGATGTGGGAAACCAAGGCTCGAGGCCCTGGCTCCACATCAGAGTGGGGATTTGAAAACAGGCCTCCTGTATCTCAGATGCATGCCCAAACCACTGACCTACTGTGTATTCTTATGAGGGATGGGCACACATTGCTTTTCCCCTCCTCTCCTCACCCCAAAAATGTCCTGATCTGTTTGCCCCCAGCTGTCTTGAAGGGGGTTAGGTGTGCTCGGAGCATACCTCTTGAAACAGGCCCCACAGGCAAGAGAGGCAGGGAATACCTTGCTTGCAGTGAGCAGCTTGGTGGTATCGTTACCTTAGGTGCTTTTGCACAGGCCCCGCAGCAGAAACTTAGGCACCTAGGGAGCTTAGGTGGGTACCGGGTTAGGTAGCATCTGAGCAGGGGTTTTGAGGATTTCAGTGGCACCTAAGTGTTGGACTTAAGCATCTAAAGGGGCAGTTAGGCACCTAAATCCCTTTGTGGATCTAGCCTAAAGTGGCTGTATCAATGTCCAAATACCTGGTCCCTTGAGTCTGTGTGTCCAGATGTGAAGGGCCACTATACTAAACTGGTGCCCATGTCCAACATATGTATTGTTCATTATTAAATATTGTAAACTTGTAGTTATACCTCACTTTTTTTTTTAAATGTTGCTCTTATTGGCAATGGTATTCTAAACTGGTGGTTTTCCAGAGCCAAATTAACTGAGTACACTTTTATACATATTCTTATAGCAGACCCTTGCAGTTTTACTGTGTTGTGCTGTACTGTGAACTCTTTGCAAGGACTGTGCTTTACTAATTAAAGAGCTATAATCTATCCTCATATTCTGGCTGTCAGCGAAGTCCAGTTGTACATAATACACTGCCTTTCTGTGTGATCATCTCTCCCTCTAGTGTCTTGCCCAAGGAAGTATAGTAGCCTACTGACTTAAAGTTAATAGAGTAGAACCTCAGTTACGAACACCAGAATTACGAACTGACTGGTCAACCACACACCTCATTTGGAATCACAGTCAGGCAGCAGCAGAGACACCCTCCCCCCCCAAAAAGGCAAACACAGTACAGTACTGCGTTAAACATAAACTACTGGAAAAAAAAAAAGGAACATTTAAAAAAAAAGATTTGACAAGGTCTGGAAACTTTCTGTGCTTGTTTCATTTAAATTAAGATGGTTAAAAGCAGCATTTTTCTTCTGCATAGTAAAGTTTCAAAGCTGTATTAAGTCAATGTTCAGTTGTAAACTTTTGAAAGAACAACTGTAATGTTTTCTTCAGCGTTACAACCAACCTCCATTCCCGAGGTGGTTTAGCACAAGCAAAAGATGCATGTTCTTTAAGGATGAAATTTACCCCAGTGCAGAGATCCTGTGTAAGGTATACGCATGCCCACTGCACAGGAGTGAACTTTATACTAGTGCTGAAGGTCCCAGATTCAGTCTCCATTGATGATTATGGTGTCTGGACATATGCACCCATGGTTTATTACATATACAGATCCAAGAGCAGAATTTAGCCACCAAAAAGTTTGAGGACCTGTTTGGTATTTAGAGCCATGTCATCAACTTGCCCTGCATTCCTTGCCAAGATCTCTCCAAACATGGTTGTCTTACCATATCATATCAGTGAATGCATTTGAAGCAACTTAACTGTTTGTTGCAGGCATCCAAAAGTTTGGTGACAGTACAGCTTGTTCAGGCCACTGTGGCCAAACATGCAGGTTCTGAAATTCACAGATCATCTCTAGGTTGGCAGCATCAGCTGTTTTATTTTTTTTTCTGTAACATTTAGTGTGAAGCACAGGAATGGAAGTGTCTGGTCAGTGAAATGGTCCAGAAGATGATTTTTAAAAATAAAGGGCTTGGTTAGTGATCTTACTCCCATTGAAGTCAGTGGAAGATTTGTCACTGATTTAAGTGAAAGGATCAGTAGTAAAATCAATATTAGATTGTTTGTGCAGTGACATTTGTTTTATGGTAACCTACGTGTGGTGGGTAAAGCGTTTAGTGTTCACTCCGTATAACAGCTATCTGATGGTGCTTTTACTTTATTAAAGTCAGAAGAAATTCTTTGCTTTAGAGCAGTTAGGCCAGATTGAAGTAACAATACAATATATTTGCTAAATAAATTCTAACTCTGTATTTTGAAAATATAAATTTTTTTTCAAGAAACCAGCTACCTTTTAACAGACAAGATGTCACTGTACTAAACATTAGGAAGATACTGGTGATACATGAGTGTTTTTCACATGGATGGGGAAAAATCAGCATTTTTCTTTTAAAAAAAACCCTCAGCCTTCCATTTTCTAAAATAGGTTTTAGGCCTTAATCTTGAAAGTTGTTCTGCAGCAGTCTACCAGTCCAGAGTAACATCTAGGATCAGGACCTTAAAAAAGTAGTTTTGGAAAATGGAAGGTTCAGGTTTTTATTAAAGCAACAGGCAATTAATGTTACTAGTAGCTTGAGGTTTAGCAGACATGTAATATAGCTGCTAATCTTTAATGGTGGTTAAGTTTGTAATTATCTTTCCAAATCTAAAGACTGGAACCTCATGGGACGTTTACATTCTAAATTAAGCATACTTTTGTATATTGAATTACTAGGTTTGTTTATATAGCACTGAAGGACTTGGTTTTTCTGTGTCATATACAAAAATTTCATTGAGCAGGACCTCTGAACATGGAGTATATATAGAAGCAGCTATTACATGAGTATCTTAGGTACAGTAAAATGTACAAGGTCAGAGCAACTGAAGCTTATCAAACTATAAATATGATTGTGACCACCACATTAGAGGCCTTTGGAGGAAAAAGGTTTGAATCCTACTTTTAGAAGAGGCTAGTTTCTTGTATCTTCCTGAGGTCAAAAGGGGAAAAAGTCCATATTCCTTGAGCCACAGAGGGAAAGGGGGACAGTATTTCCCCGCATTTACAAGTCCTAGGGTCCAACAGCTCTATCCCTTGAACCTTTGGAGGTGCATTAGTTTATAGGGAAACAGCTGCTCAGAAATCCAGTTCAGTGTGTATTCTACACAGGTAATTCATAATAAATCACTAAGCAGTTATGGTTAGATTCTTTATCAATCTAAATGCAGAATCTATGCAGCCATAACACATTGGTTTCAGTTAGTGGTCAAATATTGGTCCCGAACAGACAATCATGTCTGTCTGAGTAGAGTCTAAGTACAATACCACTTTTTAAAGACTATCACACAGGGAACATCCCTTTAGAGCGTTAGTGTTCAAAAGCCAAATGTCTGAAGTTTTTGTTCTATATTGAATCAATTCAACTCTCCTTGCTACACTACTCAGATTATACAGGTGAGAGATGTGAAATATGGACAGTTTACCAAGGCTGGTTTTACCAATAAGACCTAGTTCTTGGCTAGTTTCAGGACCATTCCCTTTTTAAATTTATTATAATGAGACTTTTGGGATCCCTATGACTCTACTACTGTAGTGGATTGAGGAGCAGGGGCTGGGGGTATGCAGCAGCGTACTTTAGAAGTAATAATACAAAGACTAGTATTGCAGTTAGAGATTGTAGAACCATGGCTGGCTCTGTTATATGGAAGAGTGCTCAGGAAAAATGCTTACACTTTTTTATGATTGTGCTGTTTGGGTTGTTAAAAACCTATCTGATCAGTGCAGTATTTTCCTACCTTTTTGTGCATTATAAGAGCAGAGCCTGAGGTATGTATGACAGTAACTGAACCACACCGTCTAAACAAGTAGTGTTTACTTTGCTAAATCATCATAGCCAAGATTCTCTTTATGCTTTATAAAGTTTGCAGTTGCTTTTCATTCAAAACCAAAAGCACTTAAAATTTGTATTTTTATTTCAGAAATCTAAGTTGTGAGAGAGAGGTTTTCACTATAGCTTTAAGGAACACTGCAGACAAAGCATTACAAAGAGTCCTGGGTAAGCCAGCAGATTACATTTTCCTTATTTTACATAGTGAGTCAGCATGAATGTACTACCGACACCTTAAATGAACTTTTAAAAGTCTGGCTATTAAGAATCAGTCAGATTAATGAAGATTGCAGAAAGTAATGTAATAAGTAACTACAGTCACAAGGCTAGAAATAGTGAGGTTTTAGCTATAAAGTTAAAAACACAACAATTATGCTCAGTTGGGTTTAGTTTATTCTACTTGATATATTCAATACATAGCAGCATTTGCTTGTTTTAAGGATGCAAAATAAAGCCCCATAGTTGAAGGTGAGACAAACTATAATAGCACAGTTTATATTCTCTCGGCGATTAGAAAATTACTTTATCAGGCATCTACAGAAAAACAATCTAAAACCACATGGGCCTGTTAGAGATTATAATCCCTTTTTGATTATCAGAGGCCCAACATGTATTTATAAACTAGTTTACAGTTTTCATATTTTAGAAAACATGGACCCCACTACACAAGGAAATAAGATAAAATCCATATATCCTTGCCTTGTGGAAAGTATGTTTCCCTTCCATCACAGATTACTACTAGTATACAAACATGGTTTTTCAACCTTTGAAGTGCAATTTTTTTTTTAAATAGCATCAAGTAGATCACTTTAACAAGCAGCATTCAGAGGAACACATTTCAAATCCCTCCCAAATCATATATTCTACTTCAATAGGAAAAGCTACAATTTTCCTATAAGGATCCAAAATGTCACTCAGCCTCAATCTCCTTGACATCAGTGGGAATTTTGTCTAAGTAGTGCAGCATTGAGTCCCATGTTTGCAGCTTCTGGGTTTTATAATTTAAGTAACATATCTGATATAGACAGAAGATTAGGAATTCAGTGTTCACATCCTATTTAGTTTACCCTCAATCAGTTTCTAGTTCAAGTTTGTGTCGTACATTATGTGCACTGTGAATCCAGACTTCAAGCATAATTAAATTCAGTTTAAATTACTCCAACTTTTAAAAACAAACTATATCAAGATAAATGAAACAGGTGATTTAATACAATTTTCTGTAAATCTACTGTACATTTTCTTTAGTACTGTACTAATAGCAGACATAAAACAATGCCAAAACTGGGTACAGGCAAAGAATATATGCAGTCTGTGGTCTTCATTAAAATGGTTCATCCTGCAATGCACCTAGTCAGTTTAAGTATTTACTATTTGTATTTGAAGGTACGCAGTCAATGAATCCCAGTAAAATGTCTAAACACTTAAATCTGCAAACTCTACTGGAAGAATATACAGGTGATAGATACAGTGGTAATTTTACATTGTGAATGCTATTTTCAATACACTAGAATAAAACTATAAATACTAAACATTGTTTGATGCATTTTTGTGCACACCACCTCTGTGAGAATATGTATGGTCCTAAAGGATGTTTGACCTGCTTCATCTGCGTCATTTGCAAGGCCAGTAAGTTCATAAACAGGGTCATAAGAAATCTTAGGCTGAAGTTTACACTTCATTTCTATCAGAAGATGTTAAGGGGACAGAGTTGTTTGGGTCCTACATTAAAATTGACTGATGGTGTAAATTCATACGATTATTTTAAACTCCCCTCTTTTATAATCAGGTTTGTTTTTAAAAATAGCCAACATTTCCGTTGAAATAACATGACAAGCAGTATTACACATTTTATGCTTCTAGTAATAAATACGTTCAAATCTGTTTAGAAACAGGAGAAGCAAGAAAAATGTCTAAGTTACTAAGAGGCTGTTTCAAATTAAATCATCAGTTTTGTAACTAAGTTACAATTTCATGTTGAATAAACTGTGTATAAATCTACATTTCTGAAGGCAAAAGCCGTGCAATCGCTGATCAGTGAACCCTGTCAGGCACAAAAGTATCTTGCTTGGAGAAAGTTACTTACTTTTCTCTTATTGTCATACCTATTTTTGCAGCTGCAGCCATCTGCCTTGCATCAGCTTTTTGAAGACTGAAGTCTTTTGTGATTCCACCTAAAGTATTCTTTTAAAAAGCAATATTAACCACTGTCCAACTACACTGAATATCAGCATTCATGGGGCAAACACTCACTATTAAACGTTCGTGTCATGGTAGGTTTAAAATAATAAGCTGTTTTTGTAAGTGAGAATTTTTCAATGTATGCCCAGTCATTGGACAAGATGATATATACAAGTTGAGCATGTTCCTTCCCACCCAACTATAGTAAAACTCCCAACTATAGTAAAACTCATATCAAATCATAAGTGGATCCCAGAAGTTTAGTTGTTGCAGTTTTGCAGTAATTTCTAGTTCTAAAATTAGAATAGCACTTCCTCCCTACCATATTTAAAGAAGACATTACCTATCTTTAGAATTTCATTAAACTATACAAGCTAGTTTAAAAAAATAAAACACACAACCTTGAATTGAATCACAGTGAGCACCCTTCTAGAACAAAATTCAAAATACTGGGGTCTACAGTTTGTGGTGGTGAACACAATTTTCTCCCCTAAATACTAAAGTGTAATCTTAGTCTTAAATTAACCTGTAAGATATCATGTATGGTTATACAAAGTTATCAAAATTCAACATTGATCATAGTACACATTAAAAAATATTGATGAAACCTCATTCTTGGTACTAGTAGTGGAGTTATTTTATACCTATTCTACATTTGTCTCTAAGAGACAATTTAAAAGACAAATTAAATGTAAATATCCTATCATTAGCTACAGTATGAGTAGAAGTAAAGTGGCAGTGCTCTGTCATTCTAGATGTACAGGATGTCACTGTTGTATCTTTGGTATGTGATAGATTTTAGATGTGTCAAGAATAATAAATGTGTTAATGCACTTGCAGATTCTGTATTGTCTACCAGAAGCATAAACTACTGGAAACATGGCCTTGCTGATATGACTAAGACAATAAAATACCCGTCTTTACATAAAAAAAATCATTTGTTTTCTTGTGTTAAGATTCCTGTTAGAAAAATGTCTAGAAATATTTCCAAATTTTTATTTTAAACTCTGAACCAAACAGTTCATTTTGCAAATGAAAGTTGATCTCAGCATTTGAAAGCCATTTCAACTGACAAGTTTCACAGCAAATCTCATTGCTTATTTTCCCTGCCTGGATTCTGGTAGGTGTGGAGATGAGCCTATTAGTGCATAAATTTTGCTGTCCTATTTTGCATAGTAACTTGAAAGTAAGTTTATTTGAACTAAGTTACACTGCTGTAGATCTGGCCCTCTATCTTAATATTCTGAGAACACTGTTACCACTAAAATAATGCAGCTTTCTGAAGCCATTAAGGCAATTCTATAAAATATATATATAGGCACCTAAAAAAGCAGCCAGATTTTCTGAAGTGCTGAGTATCTAGAAATTCTGCTGATTTCAGTGAAAACATAGGAGCCTAAAATTAAACAGCTAATTTTGAAAATCTTGGCACAATATTTCTAAAGGAATCATTAGGGTTGACTAAGCAAGCAACTTTGAGCATCATGCAGTGCAGAGGAGGAGTTCATGTGTTGATGGGGGCCCAGGATGAGACATTCCCTAGAGTAGGCGGGGTACCCATCTGAAGGAAAACAGATAGCACTTTGCCCCAGGATCTAGGTTTGTGGGACAGTTCTTTGAGAAAAAAGGGGTGCTGCTCCTGCGGTTCCATAAGACAATAGATTCCTGGGGAGGTGGCAGGAAACTCAGGCAGGATGACCCCATACTTGCAGCAGACTGTTCAGAAATGAACCAGATGGGTGGAGTGAGCAGAGTACTGTTACCATATAATCTAAATAATTCTGGAATAAAAAAGGTGCAACGAAGTCTCATTCTCAATTTAAAAACACCATACTGAAAACCCTCTAGAGATATTCTGCTGTTTTAATTGTGCCTCGTAATCAGGGTGGTCCCCTAAGCCTGAGTGATCCTTTCTAAAACCCCATTTCCTTGTTCTACAAAACTCAATTTACACACTTTCTACAGTGCAATTCAAACCAAGAGGCCAGGACAAAACAGTCAGCTTTTGACAGACCTATATTAACATGGGATCATTAGCAAATGAGTGAAGTGTCTGTCAATAAATCCTGCCAAAATCTCATCAATTCACTTGAAGTGATACCATGTACTGCAATCAAGTGTCTATATTTACAGATGTTAAAGTTAATTTTGTATAAAAAGAAGAGTTGTGTATCTTCTAGAATATGGATGTTCACATTTAGCATATTTAAGCAAATTCCAACATAAACATCTTCAAATTTAATAGGTTTGATATGGCTCATCATTTCATAAATCTTCAGAGCCAGTTTTCCATCAAGTATATACCCCATTCCACTACAGTATGGAGGATATACCTTAAATGGATATTCATCATAAGAAATATATGTTTTTCTGTAAAACCCTCTGTAGGAAAAGTTATCAATTAGAGGGTAACCAGTAAAAAAACTGTCTGAAGAATTTATATTTTGAAGAAACGTTACTAAGTTGCCAGGGTTGATGAAAACATCAGAATCAGTCTTCATAATGTATTTAGTATTTGAACAAAACTCAGACACCCATCTGAATGCCATGATTGTTTTCAAGGTAAGATTGTTATAAGTATCCATAAAATCTTGGCGAATTATGTCACCATACAGAATGCTCTCATCTTCTATCGATAATGCATCTAAGCTGTCTTCTCTTTCAGCTCCTTGCCCTAATAAGAACAGTACTAGAATCTGACGGTCCCCCCAGGATTTTTTAGAACCCCATGTTACTCTAATGGCCTGCCTTGCCTCTATATCCATAGGTTGTGAAGACACCAAGATGACCAGAAACGGATTTGTATCTTTGCATTTCAAACGCTCCCGCAGCGTGAAGAGGAATTTCTGCTTGTAAACTGGCTCATATTCATAGAAATACATCCAGTTTGTATGCTCTATCACAGTATGCGAAGGAAGTGTCATGTACCATGTCATTATTATGACAGAAAGCATAGAGAGTGCCAAAAAACTCCATTTTAAGTATTTCATAGACATATTCACCAGAAGCAGCTACAAGATAGATGTGTGTAGCAGAACTTCAAGAGGCTTACAAAGTCCTGGATCAAAAATTTTGAGAGCCAGCTTCTTGCTGAAAGAAATGCAGATGGAAAAGGTTAGTACATTAAGAATGCAATTGTACTCATTTTATTATCTGCCTAAAATTGTAACTACAAAACATAGCTTGATATCATGAGGTCAGAAAAGGAAAACTACACTGGCCCTGCTAAACACTGTTCTTTAGCCACCACTTATATCTTGAACACCACATACTGATTATGAATGAAGTTTGCTTGTAACTAGAGGAGTGGTGACTGATCTTATTCATGGCTTTCTCCTTGGGAGTCCCATCTACTAAAGGACCAAGTATAGAGCACTCTTAATTCCAGAGACAGTTGAGGGCTCTCAGCACATCAGCCTAGTGTTTTAGACTCATTTAAAGCTTGATGCTGGAGGGATGGTGGCACACAAAAACAGATGACTAAAGTGTTTTTTTTAAATACTGCTCAAAACCCATAAGTTAGCAATTTCTTTTGATGGAAAGAAGGTAAATAATTTTATTACATTTGTAGTTTGAGATTTTTATGTAAGCAGGAACTGACCAGGAGGATATAAACAAAAAAACAAGACAAAAACAAATGCAGACAAATATGCTGTCTCATCCCAACACGGCCGCATCTCCTCATTAACTGCATGCTCTTGGCTGAATATGCTAATGAAGAGTCAACTTCTATACAAGCAAACTGAACAAACATTAGAATTACAAACCTACATCCATAAGTATTTCAGTGACACACACCAAGCTCTTTATAATATGCTCAACACACAAAGATGGCTATTTCCTACAAAACAACTATATAATAAAAAAAAGTTTGTTTAGTTATGCACATGTTGAACTAGCCAACTACATAAAGGGACAATCTACCCAATCCTGCCAGAGAGCTTTGTCATTGACTTAAATGGGAGCAAGACTGATCCACTGTACAGTAGATCAGGTTCAAACCTTAAGGTTTGTGCCAGAAAACTTTGCAAGCTTATCATGTAAATACATACACCTCTACAATGACTTTTAGGATAGTCTGGTCAAGCCAGAATATCCTAATAACTGCATGCAATATTATGAGGCTTTGACACATACAAAACTGTGTCACTGCAATTTAGCATGTGCTTCTATGTGCATTATTTGGTACTTGCATAATGAGTATTTTTGAAAGAAATTCTAAGAGTTATGGAAAGATACTCTGAATCTCCAGTTTTGCAAATTAGAAATTGTCTACGTACACTTTGCTTTCACATTATGGCAGTCTAACTTTCCAATTAAAAATTACTTTGGTATAATGATATGTTTCAGAGCACTAGAGAGAGAGAATGTTTACCTGGCAACTGTATCACTGCTGTTTGTATTATTCCTCCATCCTCTTATTCATCTACTACACAAGAAAAGTTTCTGTGAACATTTCTCTTCTGATGGTGCCCTGGAGCTGATGTCAAAGTATGTTACTGTTAGACTTCACTGTCTAAGAGATTTAAGATCTTTTACTTCATTATGAAAGAGGAAAATATTGAATTCCACTGCAGACCTAAAACCAAAAAAACCCTACAACTTCCACCCTTCCTCCCTCCCCACCCCAAAAAAAACCCCCCCCGCAGATGAAATTAATCAAATACAGCAGGGGAATGCAGCTGATAGCACTAAGAATCCTGATCTCCTTACTCAAAACTCCAATGAAGTCAATCAGATTTTTGACCAAGCAAGGAAAACAGGAATTAGCCCAAGAAGCAGAACAAACTGAGGAAGTTACGATGAAAAAGGGAGCTACCAAAGTCATTTTTATGCTGTTAAGTTTATTAACAAGATGGCCTTACTCCTGGGCCTCAGAAGACAGCAGCAGACCTCTGAGGGGATGTCATATCCCAACTAGCAATTCCTCCTCATATGGACAGGAAGAGCCAAGCATGTTTTATCCTGAAAGGAAAGACTAGTCAGTCAGTAAACAAAGTAAAGCTTACTCCCTAACATCACAAACTATCAAGCAGCATGTGACTCAAGCTATCATCAGAGCAACATACTGCCATGCACAGCAAAGCCATTCAACAGAAACTACATACAAATCCCATTCCAGAATGCAGTGAGAATAGAATCAGTAGTCTGTAGTCAACAGGAGTCTTGCCATCAACTACAATGGGAGTAGGACTAACCCTATCCATAGTTTCTACTGATTGGTTGCTTTACAGATAATGTAAGAATTGGCAGGTGACAACTGAGGAAGATAGCAGCACAGAGAGTAAAAGATATGAGCTAGCAATCTTAAATGTATACATGCACACACAACCCAGCTGATCCATTCTCTCACAGTAGTCTCCCAAAATTGACATGGGATTGCACACAATATAATCATTAACATAATGAGTGCTGATAGTTATGCTACAGCAGTGGCAGTGTTAACAAAGCTTGATGTGCAAAAATCCCTACTCCAATATGATTAAAAATGGTATCCTTGGAAAGCACTTAAAAAAAAAGATGAAATATGCCCATCTGCACCATATAAGAGATTAGGTATTCCCAAATAAACAAGTTCTGTGTTCAGTTTTGAGCTATTGCTAATAAGCAGGGATCCTAGAAATCTGTTTGCCCAAAAAAACATGAAATTTGTTTTTACAGAGACTCTTTAGTTTTTACATTTTGTAAAAAAAGTAAAAACATACACAGTGAAACCCTGATTTATCCAGTCTAACTGAGATCAGGGCCAAATCGGATAATCAAAAATTCTGATAATCAGAAGAATGGGCAAAGAGCTTTCTATCCCTTATTTTAAGATGGGAAGCTTGGGCAGTCAGCCTCGGGCAGCTGGTGGTTCAGTTAATACAATGAGTTGGGTAATGGAGGCTCAGATAAACATTGTGTTCAACTGATTTCTGTAAATATTGTGGCTAGGGAAACTAAAGTTCAGTATTTCACTTTAATTGCAGAAAGACACAGATATGTATAGATTTTATCAGAGTATGGGGGGGGGCGGTGTTTTCCACAGAAAACTGGGATTCCTGCTAATAAGTAATGGTATGGCATTACCAAACTAATTACCAAGATTCACTACATTGTGGGAAGTTCAGTCACTCTTCCTATTTACAGGAAGATCTTATCCAGTCTTCTCTTATATGGACATTACAGTTCATGTGGTATTTCTCCTTGCCCACCTCATAAGGTGTGCTATATGCCAGATGTTCCCTTTCACTTCAGAGGCAACTGCTTTTCACTGACACTCAATGTGTATCATTTAATATAGTTATAAGAAATGTAAAACCATATTTTAGAAGGAGAACCTGGTTTATTCCCCTATCTAAAAGGGACTGTGTGTAGGCAATTATAGTTGGATGTCAGTGACTGTCAGGGTTCTCCCTCCATGTGATAAAACCACTGCCTTGATCCAACTCTGGATGCAGATTCAGGATGCTGAAAATGCAGTAGCCTTCTCCTCCTAAAAAAATGAAAACAGGGCCTCCAGGATAGGATTGATATATTGAGTATTATGTGACCATGACACCAATTTGGACCCTCACCTTAAACTGGCACAACACTATTGACAACTCCAAGCGTTCAAAAATCATGAGATTTTTAAAAAATTACGTTTACAGTACTATTTGTTTGCCTTCTAGTTTTGGGGCCTTTTCGAGCTTTTGTTCACAAGTACAAGGGCTAGAAATTTTTTTTTAAATGACAGCTGAGATTCTCATGTAATCACATGACCCTAGATACTTCAAAAAAAATACCAAATATCACAAGCTTGTTTAAGTCACAACAGTGAGCTAGACTGTGGATCCCTACTAGCTCGTCCAAGAAACGTATGTGGAACATAGAAAACATCCCCAAACCTACCATTGTGATGTTAATTCCAGATTACTCTCATCACCACTGTCAGATGGGGAGGAGAAGACAGTGTTCATGGCCTAGCATGGGAGTGATCTTCCGCTGCTTTTGGTAATGATGTGATGGAGGATGAAGAGGCCCCAACTCCAACCTCTGAAAACGGGAAAAAAACTCCTAAGGGAATAGAAATGCAAAAGTAGGAGCATCTACACAAACACATTCACTTGTTTCCTCTTCACACCCTATCCTGGCTTAAATACACCCCATCCAGAAGCCTCAAATGTTATCAACCCTGCAATCAAGTCTACACAGCCCTCTGAGACTTCTCCTCTCCTTCCCTGTTCAGAGAGGAATGAAGGAACAACACGGAACAGGTTTGCTTCAGGAGAAAGAAGGAGCTGCAACAGAGCTACTGGTCTCTCTATATTTTAGCAACCTGAAAACTACCTTGTGTTCAACCACACAATTTTCAATGGCATACCAGCACGGAAAGACATCATCCACTCTAAAATTTAACCCCTCCAATGCTCGAGAGCACACAACCCCTATACCAAAGCTAAGGGCCAGCAACACAACAGCAGAGTCAGAAACTGCTACATGTAGCAAAAGCTGACACAAGGCAAAATTTACTATCTTCACCTCTCTCATTCCCCTGGACCAGAAGTAGCAAATTATAATAGGTGGGTTGTCCTTGTCAGAATTTGCTGCTCCTCACTTTTCCCCATCCTTGTGATGTCAGTTTTGAATAAAATTTTACTTAATGCTGCCCCATGGAGCTAGCAATAGCGACTGGCAATGGTTCAGTAACAGTGCTGCCATAATAAGCAGACATGAGGAACAACAGAGACTGGGCCATTGTTTGCGCGTGTTCTACAGATTCAAATTCCGGAACTTATCTGCATGCACTCCAGCTGCCATTAACTTTGTTAGATTTAACTTTATAGAATTGCAGAGATGTGTCTGTAATATGAGAAATGCATATGTACCTTGAGGGATCAAATATGTCTCATTTCAGCACTGAGTTCTACATGCTTTGTCAGTCTGGGATGGTTTGTGTGCAGCAAGCTCAGTGTCTAAGTGTGGGTAGCTCCTGTTTGTTTAGCTGAACCTAAGCCCAAGTTCTGCTGTAGCAAAGAGAAAGAGTTAGACTTCATTTTATAATGCTCATGTGCTGCATTCCCAAAGTATGCTGCAGCATCTCTAAGGATAAAGGATAACAATGTGTGTTATTGGGGCATTACTAAAAGGGAGGAAAGTTATGGTCACATTGCAAGGGTGCCACATTCCGTAACTTTGTACTTCCTGTTTTTTAGAGGTTTAAGTTTAGCTACTCTCTCCACTCTGGAAAGGCATGAAGCAGCACTAGGCAACCTTCATTCTGCATTAACAAAGTTTTTAGGCAGTTAATTTCCTTGGGCTTGGGTTTTTTTTTTTGTTTTTCTTTTTAAATATATAATTTCTCAGCATCTCCATAACCCAGCTCTCCCTCTCCACTGCCTCTGGCTAGTTGGCAATAATTATTACCACAGTCACCGAAGACAATGTTGCATGTTAATCCCTTTACTACCCAACACCATCTCCCCAGGTCAGGGGCCTCCTGTCTCTGCCTGTTCAGCAGGTTGGTCTTACCTGCTTCCCATGCCAGAGCAGACATCAACAGAGGTCCTGCAAGGACCTGCGAGCAGATTGAGGGACGTGATCGTTCCCCTCTATTTGACATTGGTGAGGCCTCATCTGGAGTACTGTGTCCAGTTTTGGGCCCCACACTACAAGAAGGATGTGGATAAATTGGAGAGAGTCCAGCGAAGGGCAACAAAAATGATTAGGGGTCTAGAACACATGACTTATGAGGAGAGGCTGAGGGAGCTGGGATTGTTTAGCCTGCAGAAGAGAAGAATGAGGGGGGATTTGATAGCTGCTTTCAACTACCTGAAAGGGGGTTCCAAAGAGGATGGCTCTAGACTGTTCTCAATGGTAGCAGATGACAGAACGAGAAGTAATGGTCTCAAGTTGCAGTGGGGGAGGTTTAGATTGGATATTAGGAAAAACTTTTTCACTAAGAGGGTGGTGAAACACTGGAATGCGTTACCTAGGGAGGTGGTAGAATCTCCTTCCTTAGAGGTTTTTAAGGTCAGGCTTGACAAAGCCCTGGCTGGGATGATTTAACTGGGAATTGGTCCTGCTTCGAGCAGGGGGTTGGACTAGATGACCTTCAGGGGTCCCTTCCAACCCTGATATTCTATGATTCTAAGTTAAGAAGCTGGGGAGAGGATGCAGGAACAGTGCAGGAACTAACATGGAGTCAGGCCTATTTTTTAGAAGGAAAATAAATATGGAGGGGAATGTCTGGACCCCTCCTATGCACCCCATACTTCTCTGCACAACTCTGACCCCCCTCTCTTCCTTTAGCAGCAGCATAAGGAAGGGTGAGTCTGGAGCACCTTCCTTACTGCAGGAGGCAGCATGATTTAACCTTAACGGTTTTTTTTCCCCTCACATTTTTTACCTGTAATATGAAGTTGCTCTAAGACAATTATTCACTGGAAACATTCAGTCTTATTTATATGGTCAAATATATAGGAAATATATAAACATTTTCATCTGTAATGCGAAGCAATTTTGGCAAAGGGAGGATAAGTTACTATAATTTGAAATCATTGGTTGACAACTTGTTCATCTCAAAGTATTCATTATTTAGCTTAATTTTTCCACACTAACATTTTGTTATGGTGCAGCTATACTGTTGCAGTTCCAATAAAATATTAATCTGGTCTAATCACTCAGTTAGTAGGCCTATTTTTGGACCTATGTTTCATACACAACCATAGACACATCAATGAAAACCCCTAGTAAAGATACGCTGCAGTAGTGTAATCTTGATCTGCTGCAGTTCACAGTGTGCCTGTTTTTAAAGGTCATGATTACCTACAGTGCATTACAAAGACACAAGAACTTTGCAATGTTGCTGCTACATTGGTATAGGTAAACCATTTGAACAGGAAAAAGAAGTGGAACTAGAGTTATGACATTGTGATACAGTGCGTAACTTAGTTACAGGTAAACAATGACATGCATCTGAATAGAGTGAATCAAAAGAAGGGATAGTGTGCTAAGGGCAATTAGTAATAAAATACCATTTTAAAACCAAGTAATTAAAATAAATGGTAAGATGCAACACTTACAGTGGGTAACAGGAAATGGAGTCCCATGTAGGCTCACCGTATGGTAGCTAAGCCAAAGCTGGCACTGCTGTCAGGCTCCCTACAGACAAGGTATGCCTGCGGAGGCATTCTCCTCACACAAACCCGGGCAGAGTTGTGACCAGTTTTAGGGTGGTGGACGTATCAGGGAACCAACTTTTTTTGGCCACTCAGTACCTTATTTCAGGCTGCAACACGTCGGCATAGGGCTACACTGCACTTCTAAGGCCACAACCCTGGGGCAGGGGTGCTAAGGCAGCACAGCCAGCCAGGAGCACCTGCCCCTCTGGCAACCACTGCAGGTGGCTCACCCCATCCACGGGAACGTCAAACCACTCTGCAGGGCTCCCCTCCCTGCCACCCCATCTCCCTCTTCGTTACCCCCAGGTCCCGCCCCTCTGCCCCCTCCTTCCACCCAGGGCCGGCTCTACAGTTTTTGCAGCCCCAAGCAGCGAAAAAAACTGCCGCCGCGGACGGCAAAAGGAAGAAGCTGCCGGCCCTGCTTCCACCCTCGGGGCAAGCGACACCCATCCCCCTCCCTCCTTCTCTCCCCTGAGCCCCCCTCCATAGCAGCAGCCGTTCTGAGGGCCAGTAAGGGGAGGCTGAAGCAGACGTTACGGAGCATGCGCAGTAACCCTTCCAGGGAATAACGGTCCTGACACCACGATAGCCGGAATGGCGGCGCAACCCTCCCCAGCGCTCACAAATCCCAAGCCGCACGTCCCGCCAGCTGCCTCTCGCGCTCAAGGGC
This sequence comes from Caretta caretta, assembly GCF_965140235.1. Classification (NCBI taxonomy): domain Eukaryota; kingdom Metazoa; phylum Chordata; order Testudines; family Cheloniidae; genus Caretta; species Caretta caretta. The sequence continues at coordinate 21,965,543 of NC_134214.1, forward strand.
GCGTGAGCCCGCAGCTAGCCTCGCCAGCCGCGCTCAAGGGCGGGTGAGCCCCCAGCTGCCCCCCGCCAGCGGACCAGCCCTCATCCCCCTCCTAAGAAGCTGACCCCTTGCCGCTACTGACATGCCTAGACCCTACCTTCGGGCCGCTCGCAGACCTCACCCCCGCGCATGGTCGGTGGATGAACCCCCCCACTTCCGGGAGGCCCCGCCCGCCGTGGTGGGAGGAGCCCCGGAGCGCCCGCCCCAGCGGCGCCGGGCCGAGTCGCTGGTCCCCCCATCCCCGGCCGGCCTGTATGGTTAGGCGGCGGCGACATGGGGAATTTGAGAATCTCAGTGGCACTTAAGCATGGGACGTAGTTGCCTAATTGCCCCGTTAGACGCCTGTGTTCCAGTGTGGACCTGCCCCATAGGGCTTACTCGCCTGCCTCGCTCCATTGACTTTAATTCCAGTCTCCAGGTGTGACTTAATAGGCCTATCCCATTGACTTCACATTGACTACTCCTGTTAGTCAGCACTCCTGAGACTGATAAGTGTTTGAAGGCTTAGTTCTAAAGTTAGAGTACTAACATACTAAAATGTGTTGCTGTCTTGAAGAAAAACATTGCATCCCATTATCAAAATCCCACATCTCACTGCTAAAAGATAATAGGTCTGAACAAAGGCCCGGATCCAAACATTGAGTCACTTGGATTCACAGCTGAATCACAATTTTGCAACTGGCTCCTATCTCAGTACAGCGCTATCTGTTTAATGGGCTTAACCAAATTTCTGAATACAAACACCCTCAAATTATGGGGAACTTTGGCTCAGAGCCAAACCACATCTTGGACTCTGTAGCTAAAAGGACAACGTCAAGGTATTTGTCATCTTTTAATAAATGTTGCTTATAGCTAAAGGCAATTAAGTAGACCTAAAAAGCCGTAAGTGGCTTAGGAGCTATGGGCTAGATTCACAAAAGGCTCTAGATCAGTGGTGGGAAACCTGCGGCCCGTCAGAGTAATCTGCTGGTGGGCCGCGAAACAGTTTGTTTACATTGACTGTCCCTCAGGCACGGCCGCCCGCAGCCCCCAGTAGCCACGGTTCGCTGTTCCCGGCCAATGGGAGCTGTGGGCGGCCATGCCTCAGGGACGGTCAATGTAAACAAACTGTCTCGTGGCCCACCAGCGGACTACCTTGATGGGCCGCAGGTTGCCCACCACTGCCTTAGATGCTTAAATCTAAGTAGGAGTAGGGAAACCACCTCCTGAATCTCCCACATAGTGGCTAAGTGCTCTGACTGCCAGGCTATAGAGTCATTCTCTTTCACTGGCCCAATGATTCCAAAGTTGGGTGTGGCTATGCTTAGCATTGCCATGCCTACATTTCTGTCTCAGTGTGCTTTAGTGAATTCTCCTCTGCTTAGTAGATGTTTTCTGTGAAGGTCCCTTCACTTTACATTCACTGCCCACCTTCAAAGCTTTGCTTCTCTCTCACTCTAGGTTATGAAGAGGGATGAGCATTATGACAGCAGTTACTGGTGGAAGAGGGAGCAATTTCTTTCAATCTTTATTTTGGCTGCCTGTTGACAGTTAGGGGTCTGGCACAATTACTGGAGTAAGGATGATAATAAAGGGAGCTGTAATAACAAGTGTAGTTAAAATTATGTCTAGAGCAATGGATAGTTCCTTTTCATGTTAATGAATCAAAATAAATTAAATCATATGTAATATTTTAAGACTATCACCTTGAGTGGCTCTATAATTTCAAAGAAATTATGAGGAAAAACTAGGACTTGCTTTGTCTATTAGGACCTGAGAATCAAAGTTTTATTTATTTGAAAGCAGTAAGACACTACAAAATTGTATAATTCTAAATGGAAACATAGGCCTGATCCTCTGAGGTGTTGACACCTTCTGAAAGGTAGTGCGAACCCTAACACCTACAAAAGAATTCATAACTGAGGGTGCTCAGCACATTACAAGATCAGGCTCAGAGTTATCTGAAAAGGGTGTAGCCCAAACTTTGGAATTTTCTATGTAAATAATAATTAGCCTTGGGCCAAGGAGGTGGTGTTTGGCTTGAACATAGGCTGCTGGTCAACATGCAGCTATCCCCTGGCTAGGATTTGGGTTTACATTTGACAGCACCAAAATCTCATGAACTTTTCTGGAGAGATTTCTGTCACCTTGGCCTGCATCTGAACCAGATTTGGAAAATAGGCTCCGTCCAGTTTTGAGATTGCAGTTGAGTCCTGTGGCGGTTCAGTGATGAGACAGAACACAGCTTTTTGCAAGCAGGCAGGCTGGTCAGCTGAGATGGGCGTTCTCTGCCCCCCCGCCTTCCACCTTCTCCTTTTATTATATTTCTCCCCCCTAAGCATTACACACTGCTACCGCAAAAAGATACACAAAGGAATGTATGACGTTGATTAATATACTTAGTTGCATCTTTTATATACTACAATCCTGGTTCTCAGGCCTTGAGCCCAGGCTAAGAAAGCCTCCCACAATTACTGTCCAAACAATCAAGTTCTCATGGTTCATATCTAGCCCTTGTCCTTGGATAGAGCAATGTGTGCATTGCTTCTACGAAACAGTCAGGGTGTGCCCCGCCTGCTTCTAGGTGGACTAGCTAAACATTAACCCTTCATCTCCCCGTTTTTTATTTATTAATATTTGGCCATCTCATGGTAGCCGTCAATTTGTTTTGTCATGCTATTTAACTCCCAGACAGACAAGGACATAACCTGGGGAGCTTTCCAGGGCAAAATTTTACAAAATCTTAACAAGGAAAGAATACATTGTACACAGCAGCAGCAAAAAGTAAGCCCAATGATTACAAACACAAAATAACCAAAAGCTCAACATCTGCAATATAATCATCTAAAAGGGGTACACTTCTTTTAGAAAATAGCAGGCACAAAAGGCACACAATCATCACAGAATTAGCAGTGATTTGGGCGAGAATCGCCACAAACAAAGTCTCAGGAGTCTCTGGCTGTTGATCTGCTGCCAGTCTTCGTTGAGCCGCGGCGACCAATGCTTTTACTGCTCCCCATGTTACGGGCTGGCTTGGGACGCTACGCCTCCTCCGTTTCCGTCCCGTCGTTGTCGACTCGGGGGGCAACGCGGTCTCCTCCAAGGTCAGCTGAAACTCTGGTATGGGATTCGACAGTCCCTGGTGCCATGCCATGTTGTTTAAGTGCCGGTCGCACACACCGAGCTGGAACCCACAACGGTCCTGCAGGGAGAGACACAGCAGCATATCCCCGACCCCAAGTGATTAGAGGTACTGGGCCCAGCCACTGTGGATCGGGCAGCTGACAGTAATAGACACGTGGTCTTTCCAGTACCTCAGATTTGTGAAAATGCCGATCCGCAGGGGTCTGCTGATCTGCATTCAGTGTTAAATTATTTAAAGTAAACAAGAGGATATGCATTTGTTGTTAAATGTCTCCTAAGGTTCGGAGACGCAGCTCCCCTTGTTTTAATTGTTTATCTAGCAAGGTTTTGAGTGTGCGATTGGCACGTTCAACAATGGCTTGGCCCGTGAAATTATAAGGGATTCCGTGTGTAAGACGGACGTCCCAGCGGGCACAAAAGGTGGGGAGGGCTGCAGAGCAGTAGGCTGGGGCATATCTGTTTTAATTTGGCAGGGGCGACCCATAACAAAAAGGCAGGCCAGCAAATGGTGAATAACTTTGTTAGTGGCTTCCCCACGTTGTGGGGAAGCCCAAAAAAAACTTAAATACATATTAACGGAAACATGTAAAAACAAATAGGGGCGGAATTGTGGCACATGAGTAACATCCATCTGCCACAGCTGATTTGCTGCGGTACCTCGGGGGTTAACGGCATAAGAAAAAGTAGAAGCAGCAGCAGCACAGTGGGGGCAGGAACGAACAATGGAACGTGCATGATCAGCAGGAATGTGAAACTGCCGGGCCAAAACAGAGGCAGACTGATGAAAAAAGGCCTGGCTTTCAATGGGGTCAGAAAAAAGGGAATTTACCTGACCACGCAACGCGCGACCGGCGCGTGCATTGCCCTCAGTGAGTGGCCCAGGCAGAGGGGTATGACTGCAAATATGAGCAACAAAATAAGGGAAATGACAAGTGGCAAAAAGGTGCTGCAAAAACAAAAACAGGCGAAGGAGGTCTGCATCAACCTGAGGGGTAATGAGGGCAAGGGGTAAATGATCAATTACCTAATAAACATAATAGGTATCCACAATTAAATTAAAGGGACAATCAGCAAAAGGTTGAAAGGCCAAAATAACAGCAGCTAATTCTGAGGGCAACGGGGGATGGTAAAAAAACCAATCTTTTAAATCTAACACACAAAGTTGATCGGTTTGAGGAATTAAATTTGGATTTGGCAAGCCAAATTGCAAGGGGCCCATAGGTTGGATGCGTTTATTTATTTCCCTTAAATCATGTAACAGACGCCAAGCACCCGATTTTTTCTTAATAACAAACACCGGGGTGTTCCAGGGACTAGTGGAGCTCTCCAGTCGCTGTGCTTGCAAATGCTGCTGCACAAGCGAATGAAGTGCTTTTAGCTTTTTTAGAGGGAGGGGCCACTGATCAATCCATACGGGCTCTAAGGATTGCCATACCAAGGGTAAGGCGGAGGGCACGGTGGGTGAGGGAGGGTTTTGGGCCATCAGATGTTAATATCGAGGGTGGTGTCTAACTTTGTAAGTAAATCACGGCCCCAAATATTGAGGTGGACAGGGAGCACAAAAGGGCGGATAGTAGCAAGGGTACGGCCTCCCGGTTTAGAGACCGTGACCCAAGACAAACTTTGGCGCCCGGGTTTACTACCCCCGATCCCCCACAATTCTTTAGAAGGAACCGTAGGCCAATTAACCGGCCACTCCAGATCACGAATCACCGTAACGTCAGCTCCAGTGTCCACCAGCCCTGTAAAAGGAACATCATCTAAGAGAAGTGTTAGCTGAGGCTTCGAGGGGCGGACTGACATTGTCAGAGCAACAAGTGGAGAAGACGCGCTGTGAGACGGCGAGTGAGACAACGTCGATCCAAAGCCGCCTCCGCCCCGAGTTTGATCCTCGGCAGCTGGCACCTGATAGGGGACTAAAATCAATTGTGCAATTGACCGTCCACGCGGGAGCGATTGTGGAAGATGAGTCCACACCTGAACCTTAATAATGCCAGTGTAATCAGCATCAATGACCCCTGGAATGACAAAAAAGCCCTGTTTCCCAGCATGTGAGCGAGGGAGAACAAGACCTACAAAGCCGGCAGGGAGAGGTCCCGTCACCTGTGTAGGTATGGCACAGACCTCCCCTGGCAGCCGAAAGTCAGTGTCCTCCTGCATGATCAAATCAAGCCCTGCACTTCCAGCAGTCGCCGCCCTCATAGAGTCTACGGATTCCAAGGCAGAGGAGCGATTGCCTGAGTAGGAAACACCCCCGTTTGGCCCTGGGTTCGGGGGGGACCCGTCGCGCGGTTTCCCGACCCGCTACAACACTGATTAGCCCAGTGATAACCTTTCCCACACTTGGGGCACTTCTTTGAGGGTCGGGCTGGTGCCTTAGATGAGTGGCACTCCCGCTGAAAATGACCCTCCTTACCACAGCGGTAACAATGCTTCCCCTCCTTCCCAGTTTTTCTGAGGGCGGCAGCCAGAACTCCAGCCTTGTGGGCTTGTGTGCCAATGTTCTGGCACGCCCGCAGCATGTCTGAGAGCTCTAAAATACCAGAGGCTTGTGCTGCCTGGAGAGCACGGCGGCAATCCTCGTTTGCATTTTCAACTGCCAATTTTAACAGGAGCTCGTGAGCTGCCTCAGTGTTATCCACCTGCCGGAGGATAGCCTCATGCAATCTGTTGGTAAAATCCAAAAAGGACTCTGAGGCACCCTGACGGATACTGACAAAGCTTTTGGTAGGCTTGCCTGAATCCGGGACCTTCTTGAAAGCATGCTGGGCACAGGTGGAAATAATGGGGAAGACGGCCTGAGGGAGTTGAGACTGCATCTGAATAGTAGCAAACGGGCCCTCCCCTGCCAATTGCTCATAAATGATACCGTGCGCTGCATGTACCTGAGCTTGGCGTTCTGCCATCTGCCGATACTCACTAAGCCAAATAACATACTGACTGGGTGACAACATCATGCGCAGCAGCGTTTTCCAATCCTCAGGGATTAGGGAGTACCCAGTACCTATCCCTTCAACGAGACCACGCACAAAGGTGCTAGTCAGGCCAAACTCACGAATTGCTTTCCTCACCTCTCTAACCACCGAGTATGACAAAGTGGTCCAGGTGCCCACGGGGTTGCCCTGGTCATCATTCTTCCAGGTCACCGGGCAAACTGAGACCAGATCAGCCAGCTCCTCCGCTGTAAGATCTGATCGAGCTTTCGCTGCGTGAACCATTTGTTGCACCAGCGAAAGCTTCTGAGCAGATGCAGATGACCCTCCGGGGGGCCCCACGGGGGGAGGGTGATCACACACCGGCTCCGGTGGGGAAGGCCAGGGAGGCGGTGGTAATAGAGGCACTGGGGGTGAAGCAGGGGGAGGGATGGCTGCAGGAGCGGACGGGGGCGGCGGGATCGGCAGCCCCTCTGTTGGTGCTGGAGAGGGCCTTTCCGAGGCGACACGCTGTGTCGCATCGCCAAGAGGGGGGATGGCTGCAGGAGCAGATGGGGGCGGCGGGATCGGCAGCCCCTCTGTTGGTGCTGGAGAGGGCCTTTCCGAGGCGACACTCTGTGTCGCATCGCCAGGAGGGGGGATGGCTGCAGGAGCAGACGGGCGTGGTGAGATCACCAGCCTCGCGAGGGAGGGCCTGTCGGAGGCGACACGCTGTACCACATTGCGGCAGAGGTGCCAGGCATGTAAAGCCTGCACGGGCGCCCGAGGCTCTTTGTGCAATGTCTGGCCCAATCGCTCCCAGTCTGCTAGCTTAAGGCTTCCGGCTTCAGGATACCACGGGCACTTGGCACACACCTCCTGTAGCAGGAGAGTAAGTGCTCGAGCCGGGCAGTCATGCTGAGCCTTACGCAGCAAATACTGCAGCTCATTGCGGTGTTGCACTTGCAAAGCAGAGAGGGAGCTTCCCATACTTACCACAATGAAAAATACTCACCGGGATCCGCGAAGCGGATGAGTGACGCGTCTGAAACCCTTGCCGGGCGAGGTGAGTGCTGAGGGCCCCACGTTTGGGCGTCAGTTGTGGCGGTTCAGTGATGAGACAGAACACAGCTTTTTGCAAGCAGGCAGGCTGGTCAGCTGAGATGGGCGTTCTCTGCCCCCCCGCCTTCCACCTTCTCCTTTTATTATATTTCTCCCCCCTAAGCATTACACACTGCTACCGCAAAAAGATACACAAAGGAATGTATGACGTTGATTAATATACTTAGTTGCATCTTTTATATACTACAATCCTGGTTCTCAGGCCTTGAGCCCAGGCTAAGAAAGCCTCCCACAATTACTGTCCAAACAATCAAGTTCTCATGGTTCATATCTAGCCCTTGTTCTTGGATAGAGCAATGTGTGCATTGCTTCTACGAAACAGTCAGGGTGTGCCCCGCCTGCTTCTAGGTGGACTAGCTAAACATTAACCCTTCAGAGTCCCAATTCCACTAATAATGAAAACACTGAACATTTGTAAAAGAAAGCTAGAGATTATGTATTGTATGTTATTTAGGTGGAGATAAATGGTAACCCTAACTACTAATACTTCTGGGTGTTCTATATAGTTTTAAATTATTGTGACATTTAAGAGAGCACCAGGGAAGATCACTGAAGTCAATCAGAATTATACCAGGCTTGATCCCTATGTAGATCCACAGAAAGTTCTGGAAAACTATGAGTGTCATACTGTTTAGAAACAATTAGTCTCTCTTGATTTCCCTTCTCTCCTCTCCCCCCACCTTGTTCCATTGCCTAGCATATTAGTGCAAACACAAAATCTTTATTTGCTGTAACATCACAACTTGTTGCTGTGGGTGTGATTACACAGAAACAAACAGAAGATTATGATTTCAGGCAAATTTGCATCTTATCAAGGGCTATATCATAAAGTATGTATGCTGGCTCTGAGAGGCAGAGCACCTTTATAAACAATTAGACACAAACATAACAAATTTGCTGTTTGTGACTATAACTTCCTCAGCAACCAATGCTGATGTCACAATCAAAGATGATGCCTTCAGGTAATGGATAAGCAGGAGGAGCAAATTACTCTGAACTAAAATATGTTTCTTTAGGCTATTATGGTTTGAATTGGTCCACATAGCCTGATAAATTATATTAGAAACCAATTTAGTTGAAACAGTGTGTAAAATTGCTGACACACATCCATACTGATTTTAAAGGCCAGTGCAGTTAGGGCCTGAAAATCCTCTGTAAAGTGCTTTCCTTGTAATAACTATTAATAATATCATGGATAATAACACTTTATGACTTTTCTTTTGAGTTGCCAAGCACTATGGCTCTTATTAACATTAGTGAGAGTTGTGAGTGCTGAGCACTGTTGAAAATCAACCCATAAACATTCAATGTGCCACACAAACATTAACTAGTTAATCAGTGTATTTGTTCTACTTATAATCCGCATTGTCTGTGATTATCACTCATTGTGTTATGTCTTATTCTAGGCCCTGGAACAACTCACATAAGGAGGGTTTGCATTCTCAGACCAGGATCTTTATCAGCTTGTACTTTTGTAATGATCAAAAATCCATACAACACTCCCACCCTCCCATGAGGTAAGTAAGTAAGAATTATTATCCATGTTTCACAGAAAGGGAAGTTGAGGAAGAGTGGTTAAATGATTTTTCTCATGGCTACACAGTGAATCAGGATTAGAACTCCAAAATTGGTGATTTCCAAGCACATGCCCTGTGTGTTGTTACAAATCCACTGCCTGCTCAGTATCTAGAGCACTGTTATATGTGTTTATACTCTCTTATAATGTATAAATAGCCCATACACCACAACAGCAGGCTTTTTATGTAAGTATGGCATTGCCACTGTTCAGCATGTTCAGAAATACTGTAACCTTTGGGCTTCATGACTAATTGGTATGCTCTCATGTCTGCTCCACCCAAAGGCTAGGCAGTGAACATTATACCTTCATAAAATACTGTTTGCGTATTATCAAGTTGATAAGGACTCTATATAAATACACAAAGGCTTATTGTTCATAGCACAAAGCCTCTTCTTCTACTTCCTCTTCTTTTACTCTTTTTGCTTCATCTCATGGAGAAAGAAGGGCTTTCTGACAAAAATCACTCTGATAGAAGAAATAACATCTTTAAGACATAATACAGATAATTACAGCAAGAATGGGTCTGCTAAGTTCCAAACACTGCAGAGTCAAACCAGCTAAGATATTAATGCTGGGACTCGATTCAGCTGGGAAATCTACACTATTGTACAAGTTAAAGTTTAATGATGTTTTCCTAACACTCCCAACAATCGGTTTTAACGTGGAAATGATTGAAACAGGGCAAAATATTGCTATAACAATCTGGGATGTTGGAGGGCAACATAAAATGAGGACATTTTGGTGCAATTACTTTGAAAATGCCGATGGCCTAGTGTACGTTGTGGACAGCACTGATAAGCAACGTCTGGAAGATTCAAAGAAAGAATTTGAACTCATCTTAAAGAATGAATTTGTAAAGAATGTGCCTGTTGTTTTGCTAGCTAACAAGCAGGATCTTCCTGGAGCTTTGAACGCTGAGGAAATAACCAGGAAATTCAACATGCAGAAACATTGCAGTGATCGAAATTGGTATGTACAGCCTTGTTGTGCCATCACTGGGGAAGGTCTGCCAGAAGCATTCCAAAGAATAACAGCATTTGCAAAAAACTGGAAAAAATCCAAAGAAGCTTTTACAATTTTCAAGCAAGATGAAAAGTTGTAAGAGTCTTCATTATACCATCTGGGGAAAGCTATCATGGAGAGTTAATTATGGGAATTAAATCTGCATATTGGAAGATTTGACTCTGCAGGACTTTTAAAAGACTATTATATAGCAAAATGTAGTCAGAGCAAGCTAAATTACTATGTTGTTACATTTGCATACTTTTCAGAGCTACTGTTTAACAGCATTTTAATTAAATGACATATTTGTAGCCTAAGTCCAGATATTTGGCTATGTTAAACTGCATGATGTAATACTAAAAAGGTGCATTTAAACATTTTAAATGTTCTACAGTCATTTTATTTATGCTTGTTTAATTACACAAAATTTACAAGAGCTGTGATAACTGGATCATTGAGCAAGCAAAGGAAAAGTAAAAAAAACAATATTTCATATTACATAACATACTGTATTTGTAAGTGCTTTGTGAATATGTTTATTATACAGGCATATATAAATTACACAAGAAAGTAATTTTGATAGCTAATTTATTTTTATCTGTTATATCATTTTACCAATACTTAAAAGATAAAGGCTTTCTCCTTTCAACTATATACAAGAGAAACTGCGTACTTGGAACAGAAGCATTCAGATTACTGCTTTCTCAGGAACCAGTCCTGTTCACAATGATTTCAGTTAGAGAAGGATCAGACCCTCAAAACCGATAGAATGATCAGACCAAGCTGATTCTGTCTTTTGTGGGGTTTGTGTGTATTTTATATCATTTTCAATCATGATTAGGGCTGGTGTTTTCCAGATATTGCCAATATTGCTGTGTTTTTTCCCAAAATTACCTTTCATTTCCAGAATTGCCAATTCCAGAGGCAAAGCATGGGGAGGGGGCATGCGGGTCACATGCCCCCTCCAGATTTCTGCCAGGGTGTATATCTGCTGACTACTCCCCAGGGCACAGGTTGGGGGCTGGCTTTTGTATGAGACTCGCCACCAACTTCTCCCCTCCTCATACAGGCCTGGGCTCAGCAATACCTCCGTGGAGCTTCCTTCTCCTGGACAGGCAAGGCCCTTGGGCTCCCTTGTCATGCTGCACAATGGACAGCGCTTGCACCTTTTCTCAGCAGCGTCCACAGCTCCTCTCCCCTACTCACCTGCCCTGCACACAGCTGGTTCCTGGCCCCTCTCCCAACACACAGCTGGCTCATGCCCCCTCCCTCCAGCACACAGCTGGTCCAGTTCTAGCCCTCAGTGCCCAGCATCTGTCCCCCACCTTGCCTGCACAGCAGGCGCCTGCCCCCTCCTACCTGCACATAGCTGGCTCCAGGCTCCCAGTGACCAGCTCCTCATCTCCACCTTCCCTAATCTCTGCACACAGCGGGCTCCTGCCCTTCCTCCCAGTACACAACTGGCTGTAGGCACTTAGCTCACATCTCCACTTCTGCACACATCTAGACTTTGCCCGAGCTGCCTGTAGGCTCAGTGCTGTTCCCTCATAGCTAGAGCCTCTTCCTGACCCTCCTGCACCCAGCGGGCTCTAAGCTTTTATTGCCAGTGCCTACAGCTCCTACCCCCATTTTCTCCCATAACACAGCTGGTGCTGCGCTCTCCATGTTGCACAACAGTCACTCCCCGCCTGCCTATTCCAGAAAGCAACTCAGGTGCAGCCGCTATCTCCCTTCTTCACTTTTCTCCCTCAGCACTGGCTTCTTACCTGCCCAGAACTCTCCATGACACCAGCTGCAGCAGTCTTTCCCTTGGGTCCTAAAGCCTGACAAGTTGCTTGCTGCCAATAAGGGAATTTCCAAGCTTGCAGTCCCAGTCAGCTGTAAACCTCAGGAGTAACTCTCTTCTAGAACAGTCGCCATCTGCTATTACATAGTATCATAAAACATGTAATCAAAAGTAGCTCTAGAAATCAAAACTCCTTTATCTCTTAGGTACCTGTGCTGAACCCCGCTGCATGCCACCAGAACCTTTAAATTTTGCCCTCCTCCCCCACTATCGCATTATGTGTTGCCTCTAGCCAATTCCTTTCAATTTTCCACCTTCTGCTTCAGCCATTTGAAGCCGTTTACTACCTATGCATAAAATTGTTAAGCCTGGGGATAGAGTTAAAGAATTCGGCAAAGATGTTCTCCATGTGGATGGAAGGAAGTTATTTTGTACAATTTTCAGCAAATTTCTTGACTCTGTTAAAAAGGACCACATAGTCAACCACATGAAAGGTCCACATCATGTTGCAGCAATGGAAGAAAGAAAATGAAGGGCAGAGAGCAGTGAGTGACAGTAGCAAAGCAATAGCTCATAATTACTGGTGTGCTTGCATGACAAAATGAAAATCAGAAATACAGGGAAAAGATAGTATAAAACAAGGTAGGGGCCTGTTGCAGTGCAAACATCCCATTAGGAAAAAAGACAATCCCAAAATGTGAGAATTTCTAAACAAGCATGTACAAAATGCGGGGCTGTATGCCACAAGCAAGTATACTGAGACAAGTCCATCTTCCCTGCATCTTTGAACTAAAAAAGCAACAGCTGATCACTGAATTGAAGGATCAGCAGTAGCTGTAATTGTGGATGACTATACAGACAGCTTAAACTGGTATGTTGCAAATATTCTAATACAGCTGCTGAAGGTTTCAGAAGATTGCCCAGCTGCTGCCAAGCTCATAGAAACAGTGCAGTGAGAACATATAACTACTTTACCATTGCACAAGCTGTTATAAAGACCTTTGTACAATATGAAATTGACTTTTCAAATGCAGTGGTTTATGTGACAGATAATGCAAAGCATATGCAAAAGTCATTCAAAGATGGTTTCAGTGGCATTTTAACCAGCTGCATTCATGTGACCTGCTGGGCACACATTAAAGCTTTACCAGGCAAGTGCTGATGCCATTTGTATACAGAAGTGGACCATCTGTATGCACTAATAAAAAAGCTGTTCTGCAAACCCCCACTCAGACACTCATTTCAGACACTACCTTATTGACCATAGAGTTGAAAGCCCAACATTTAGAACTGGTTGTAACAAGATGGAATAATTGGTTTAAAGCCATAGATTAACTCTACCATCATGTGGAGTACTACAGGGATTTGTTGCTCGAGAAATCAAAGTGGAGGACATGACTGCCATTTTAGAGGAACGAAGTGCTTTAGTGCAGAGTGAATCACTTTTGCAGATAAATTTTTATTCAAGCAGAAGCAATTCCATTTGTTCAGACAGTACTTAAATTTGAATCACGGTTGACATTACGAACAGAAGTGTACAACATTACATCTGATCTGCTGGCAAGACTTCAGTACAAAGGACAGAATGCACTGGACAATCTCAAATGTCAAGTTTTTCAACCTGCAGGGGTACTTATATACAGACAAACAGCAGTATATAGGTTTCTGTTTTTGCTTTTGCTATCTGAGAATCGTTGATCCCAATCAAGTTTCTGTACTCTCCCACAACTTCAGTGACTACAAACAGAGTTCTGCTGAGTTCTGTGCCTTGAGGGTTAGTGGGCAGTTTACCGGAACATTGTAAATGAACTTCCTACTACCAATGACATTTCTCTCTCCAGTTTTTGGAAAAGCATGGACAAACATTTGCCAAGACTTAGGCTATGTCTACAGTACCATCTTAAGACAACTTCTGTTAGCCACTGCAGTAATTAATGTGTTGACTGCTAGTCAACCTGATGTCCACCTCCTTCTGTCAGTGGTGTGCGTCCTCAACAGGAGCATTTCCACCGACTGAAGAGGGGCAGTATGGGGGACAGAGAGCCAGAGCTCTCAGCCCCCCACAGCTCCCCACTGGGAGCCCAGTTGCCCCCTGGGACTTCTTGCCTTCCCACTCCTAGTTGGGAGCAGGGGGGGGAAGCCACCTGGGGCTTCTTGCCTCTGGTGGGGAAATCCGCCTCTGGAGCCCGGGTCGGCTGCCATGCTCCTGGTAGGAAGCGGGGAGCTGGGATCCCAGTGGGGAGCCTGGGTGGCAGCCCAAACCAGGAGCCTGGGTGGCAGCCCGGCTTGAAGCAGAGACCCGGCAGCAGTCTGACTTGTTTTGTGATCACTTAATACATTTTTATGTTCTAAAATTGACAATTTCAGATGTAAAAAAAAATGTAAGTGCATTTGTAAACATTGTAATGTAGACTACTGCATTTTTGTGCTGTAAAGGATTACATATTTCCCATGTTTGTCTATACTTGTATTTTTTGTATTAATATCATGCATATCTGAAATTTTCAAAATATAAATCTTTGAAAATCAGAAATTACTCTTTTCAGAGTAACAGCCGTGTTTGTCTTCACAAAAAGAAGAGGAGTACTTGTGGCACCTTAGAGACTAACCAATTTATTTGAGCATGAGCTTTCGTGAGCTACAGCTACATCCGATGAAGTGAGCTGTAGCTCACAAAAGCTCATGCTCAAATAAATTGGTTAGTCTCTAAGGTGCCACAAGTACTCCTTTTCTTTTTGAGAAATTACTCTGTTTTCATTGCCAGAAAACACTGGCCTTAGTCATGGCTATCCTTGCTGTGTGCATAATTTTGCTTTGTGTATTGCTGCTCTGATACTGTAGGTCATGTTCTATTAATTTAGATGGAATAAAGGGGCCCAAAGAGTCAAAGGTGTTAACTTGACTCTGAAATTGTCCACCATAACACAAAGTTCAGGGTTTGGTAACCAGAGACGTTAGCCTGCTTAGTACCACAGCAAACACGTTATTAAAAATCTTTTAAACTTTGTATTAAAGATACAGAAAAGACAGGAAAAACAGTTAAAACATTTTAAATGTAAAGTATTAAGTAAGGCTGTTAGGATATAGATATTCAGGCCTGTCTGCAAAGGCCTATGATCTAAGAATTTAGGTGTATTCTTATCACTTAGCTAGTTATAGAGGTATAAAGAATCAAAATCAGTCTGCAGGTGTAAGGGCCTTTTCTCACTGTGACAGTCTGAGGCCCTGTTCTTAGGCTAACACCTCTGGCTATGCAGCAGAGGCAGCCATAAGCTAGGAAGTATATGGTCACATCCTCACATTCCAAACTAGTCACATTGAAATAAGGCAATCTGGGGCTGTTAGAAAGGTGATCTGATCTATCACCTCCAGAGAAAGGGAAGAGCCTAGAGGATGTAAAAGGAAGTTTAGTTTGATAAAAGAAAAGGAGTACTTGTGGCACCTTAGAAACTAACCAATTTATTTGAGCATGAGCTTTCGTGAGCTACAGCTTTTGGTAAGAACTCACTTATCAATAGACACAGCTGGGAAACCCTTATGTCTTTATAGATGTAGTTGTGAAATCCTCACTTCAGTATTGTTTTGACCAATGTCTTTAAAAACAAACAAACAAAAACTCAAAAGGGAGTGATGGGTGGAATAGCCTATCCCTTCATTATTTTGTTAACCAATTAGGCCTAATTTCTGACAGGTTTGGTCCACTGATTTACAGACCCACACTTTATTTGTTTACAACATGATCTTAACACGCTCCTTGAGTAATATTAGGCCTTTTTATTTAGACTAATTCAGTTTGTTTGTCTTCCTTTTGCACCTTTTCCCATTAAAATTTATTGTTACAGGTTACTGTAACACTTTTACTCTCTTTTCCACAGTTAGGCCCACAATTGGGGTAAATTTGTAGGTCCAATTATTAGAAATCAGCTATGGCTATGGATTCCCCTATGGGCTCACTCCTGCAAAATGCTGATTTTCCTCAGCTTTCTTTAAAATCAGTGGGCCCAATCCTGTTTCCATTCACGCCAACTCAAGTTTTGTCCTTGATTTTGGGTCAGATCCTGTTACTAGTGCTGATTTAAAACATTTTGACAGAACAGTTTCACATCAGAAAATGCTATTATCAAAATATTTTCCAGGAAAGTATTACCTTGACAACACTGATAAAAAAAAGTTTTGAAACAATTCAAACTAGAAATGGTGTATTTAGTTTTGATTCTCTCATGTGTTCCAACTTTGTATCATTTCCACTTTTATGTTATAATTTTAAATATATTTAATATTTTATGTTTTGACATTATTGAAACATTTTGATTTGATAAGGTTGTTTTGATTTTTCCAAAAATACTATTTCACAATAGTTCATTGCACAGCTGAGCCTGTATTGAACTCTAAGGGGCTGATTTAAGAGAGACAGTTTCCAAATTAGTTATGTATAGGATTCAGTTCTGGTTTTTATAGCTAGAGGCATCTGGGAGGTTGTGCTGGGGGGCCACACTGCAGCAGGGGAACCCTGGAACAATTCTGTCTGCCTCAGCCAGAATTCTTTGTGAGGTCACCCAAGAGCACATGGCACTGTTTAAGTGTCAAGAAGAAGAGCCACCATGTCAATGTATTGAGGGCCCACCCTGCAGGCAAGGACCTCGGTGCTACACGGGCAGTGTTCTCAGCGGTCATGTGATCTGTGCATTGTGGTGGAAGCAGCGGGTAGTGTGCACAGCTATGGTTGCTGGTTACAATGTGAATTTCCCTCCTACACATACACAAACTTTTATTTTACATATGAAAACAGAAACCGGCACATTGTAACCAGGAGAAAAACTACAGGCTGGTTAAAAACTAGCGAGGCAGCAACCTTGGGTCTCCTCCTGGTTGGAGGGCCCTGTGCAAGTGCACAGAGTGCACATTGGTTATTCCAGGACTGGTGACTGGTAAAAGTCACAACTAAAATTTATACTCTACATCCATTAGAACTAGTGTTATAATTCATGAGGGGCTTGAAATACCAGGAGGAGGGAGATCATACCATATGTTGTGTTGCCCCTCCATCTGGTCCCACTGCCAGAGGAGGAGAGGATGGTGGCTAGTAAGTTGTTTCTTCACCATCCAGTCCCACTAGCAGAGAAGCAGATGGATTAGGATTTGCAGAGCTAGCATGGGATACAAAGGACTCAAAAGATCAGAGCAACAAGCAGCTGTTCACATTGCTTCTGCTTGTGGGGTATTCTAACTAAAGTCAGCAACCAAAGATCAGTCTTTTAGAAGCAGTGCTGTGAGTCATGGATTTATCGCAGACCCACACATACTAATATTTCTTGTTCATATTGGCGCTTTCATACAACAATGGTGCATGCTGTATACCTATAAACTATATTGTAGTTAAATTGCTTAGGCCTTGTGATTTTTGACACATATTGATAATTTCCTACATGGGGTTTGATGCATCCCGTAATTTGGCTAACAGAGAGGAACTAAATGGGAATTCTGAGGTTGTGGGGCAAGGAAAAGACTCTGTGGTATGTTGCATTCTCTGTCCCCTCATCCTGTGGAAGCCCTGCCACAGGTACATTGCAGGACTTTGCAGTTTAGGAGAAGGCATAGCTTGGAGGATGGGAAGTGTGGGGTGAGAGGGATTGCCTCTCCAAAGCACTACCCCCTCTTCATACATGTGGGATTATGATACTTTAAAATCATGCTGACCTTTCCAGGCTTGAGGGAAGCTGCCACCATCTCAAAGCTTTGAGGCAACTGACATGGTGCCCACTGGAGCCCCATTCTAACAGGAAAGGGTATGGAATAGCACAGAAGCCACTGCAGACTTTGAGAGTCTTGCTCCCTGCCTTTCCTTTTTGGAGGCAAGCCTCTCCCTGACAATGAAATCATCTGCAGGATTAATGGAAGTTGTGGGTGTGCAAGGAATGTAAGTCCAGGCTCTTAAAAATACTTTGGTGAGCTAAGATTTTGCAACAAATTCTGTAGGTTAAATATTCAAAGTGGCTGGAGTGACCTGGGGTTATCTCCTCACGTTTCTGACCTGGACTTTGAAACAACCAAAAAAGAGACTGCCCCACTTAGAACCCATCCAGGGTTTGTACTGGGACGCATGCAGGGACAGGATTTTGGAGTGCTGTGTGGATATAGTGTAGACATGATTAGGAAGGCCTGTGGATATATATGTCATTGTAAAGTCCTCATGTTTTGATTTAAACGGGTCCCAGTAATTTGGACTGTAATATTTTCCATGTTTGGAAAGCACCTATTATGTTGTAGGAACTATCATACTAATATAAACTTATGAAACAATGACAAAACCCAAATTCTAAATTTGAATGCCTAGAATTGCAACAAACTGTGAATCAATCCAAATCCAAATGTACTGGCGCACCTAAAAATGGGCATTCAAAACCTTTCACATACAACTTGAGATGCTTTCAACTTCTGCTTCTGAAAATGGGGCCCCGTATGTTCTTTCTAACAAGTATGATTTGTTATACTTTGGATTTGTTGGGGAATATTGCAGCAACTTCACTGATTCCAACAGAAGGAAAGGTAATCTACCTAAAATATCTGTGGATTGTTTATGGACAATCATGCCTTAATCAATACTTTTCAGTATATTTTTATGTAGGGCACATGAGTTAAATACTAAAGAATGTCAGTCTCCCAAGGTTTTCATTCTGATTTATCATTCTGGAATGCCATGTTTGTATTGAGGGCTGCAGTCAATTCACACAAGAGCCTATCATGTGATACTGATGAAAGTCATACACATTTTAAAAAATTACATTTTGCCTATATTTAAGTATTGTATTAGAAATTAATCTCTCAGCTCATAATTTTGTACTTCTGTAGCATTCAAAGGTCTCAGAGTTGTTTACAACCAATAACTAAACCTTACAATCACCCTGGATTGAAGGTAACCCTTGTATAAATACTACAGTGTTCTACACTATAGTAACCACTAACACGTACCCTCCAACGCCAACCCCCCAATTCTGTGGTATCAGTATTGTAAAATGCAGTGTTTCAAATTTCTGTATTACTGTAGTATACTATAGACTTTATATTTAATAAGGGGATTATTATGCCCATTTTACAAATAATCCATCTGCGCTTCAGCTTCAAGTGACTTTTCTGAGGTCATAAGGTCAGTTGGGGAGCTCAAATAGAAGCCAAATAATCCATCTCCCTGCCCCCTTCTTCAGCCACTAAACATACTCCTTCTCAATAAAATTGGCAACCTGTTCAACAAACTGGGCAGGAATCGGGTAAAAATCCTCAAAGGAGTGAGTCTTGCCCCTTCCTCTGTGACCACAAAGTCACAAAATATCCTAACTGTGTTGGGGTGGTTCTAGTTCTCAGATGGAACCTAATTTCCTGAAGCTTGCACAAGGGGTGCATTCAACATGGAACTTAGTAATGAACCTGGCCTTTTTGACCTGATCGTCATCCATAATGATCTACAAAAAGCCTATTCTGAACTGAAGGAGATTCTTGCTGAGGAAATCCAGAAGGTCCAGGAATCCAAGAAGTCCTGAGTTCAGTCTGCTTGGCCGCCATTCCTAACGTGCTTCACAGCATTCTGTTCCAAGAGAGACATTCCCTTTAGCCTGATTCCCTTCCGAGTTACCATGATATTTATATTAAAAACTAATCCCACCAGTTTAACTTAAATTGTTTTTTAAATCAATTCAGTTAAACCAATGCAATCCTGTGTGGACATTTTTATTTTTGTTCAGTCTGGCTTATTTTGAGCTAGTTTAAACCTTCTCACTTGCCACTTTCTCATCTAGACAAGACCTAAGAACAGAATCAAACTCCTTGTCTTTATTTTGATTTATAATGCTCAATTAATACTGATATTTCCTCCATCATTCACCAGTACTTTCTCTACATTCCCTGAGCCTGATTCTCCTCTTGATAAGCGGTGACTCTACTGGAGTCTGTGGAATTACTGGAGTGCAAAATTGGTATACTTAAGAGCAGAATCAGGTCATGTATTTCTGTTCATCAGCTACCTACTTAGAAATACACATCTGCAATGACTTTTACCTTCGACCATTGCCCTGTAGCCATTAACTTTTTGCATTACAGTCCAATGAAGCTATGATGTTAGAATTTAAGGAGAACTCTGATGAATGGAATTAAAACTATACATGAACTGCAGATATGTTACATTATTTGCCCACTATGGTTCAGCATAACCTTAATTAGAAATCTGTCACCTGCAGTTTCCCTATAACTAGCTATGTTTATTACGCCCTACAGCCAACAATCATGACCTGAAGAACCAAGAAGAGTGTGATTGCTCTCACCACCTAGTGAATCACCACACTTCTCTGTGAATTTCCAGGGGCAAGGACAACTGAGACCATTATTGCCAGTAGGCTATAGTTGCAGCAGAACAGTTTTACTGTGACTCCCTGGCTTAAGAGGGAGCATTCCTTTGTCTTTCAGTACTACTCAGGCTGGTAGACCAACCTCTCTCTATGCAGCACCATTTTTCATGGTTTTAAATCTCTAAGCAATCTTTTTCTTAGGTTTATTTTGTTCTGGTTCAGATGAGGTCCTCCTCCCCCTGGGCCAATATCAGTAAAAGAGACTGAATCAGAAAAAAAACTAGCTTCTACCTTCCTGTTAACGGTATCAAATTTTTTAAATAAGAAAAGATTAACATTGTCCCTACAGTTGACATCAAGTAAAACAAAATGCCACAGTTTTGATTTTGACATAACTCCTGTAAATCTGCACTGAAATATTTGCTCTCTTTTTGCACCAATAAAATAAATCATAATAGGGAGAGTCCACTATCAGTTAGGAGGAAAAATTAAAGCTAGAGATAGAAGAATGAAAATTGTTCTAAGTACAACAAATGTTATACACTGGCTCACATTTTATTTCCTTTTTTAATTGACTCTAAGTTGTATATACAGTTTGTAATTTCACCTCTTCTTCCTTTTCTCAACCATCAGAAATACCAAGTCCCAATCTATTATGATACAGTGATGACATCACGGGAATGATTATCCATGATAACATATATAAAAGCATTCAACAATACAAACAGGCAGCACTTTGAAAAGCTCTCCCCCACCACACCTTGGGTATCTGTTGATTTGAATGTTGGGCAGATGAATATTCTGGGTTGAGAACTTTATCAGGTGAGAGAGAAAGTACAATAAGGAAACAGACAGAAGGTGGGAGTATGAAGGTGGCATGGGGAAAAAAATATACTGTAGGAGCATAGTAAAAAAAGGGAAAGTTACCATTTCAAGATAGGGAAGGAATGAGAAGAGGATAATGGAAGGACTGATCTAGAATAAGGGACTTGGATTAGAATTGCTGGAGGAAGAAAGCACAAGGAAATTGAGGGGGTTGAAGAAAGAAGTAGAAGGAACCTCTAGGAGTTCCACTCCAGTATATGGCAGTAATCTATGTAGTAGAAAATGAGGCCCTGAATTTCATCTTTCTTAATTAGTTTCTTAATTAGCTTAATTCACAGGAACAGAGTGCATAGTTGTTTGTTTCCAGCTTTTTGACATGACATTCTATCTGGGTTTTTTTTATTAACTATTTAATAAGTCATTTGCACTGCAAGCTTTCCCTTTTAGTAAACCTTACATTTAACAGTAAGGGCCTGCTGGTACAAACACTCTCATATGTGGAACTATATACATACATGAAGAAAATTACTCATGTGCATGTTAGCAGGACTGGATCTCAAACAGCAAAATGCAACATTAGTAGACAGGTACTGTACAAAATATAGGAAAAGAGTAAATTCTTGCACTAACTTTAAACAACTATTTTTACTAATAGGTTTCATATTATTCAGTGAATGCAGTAAGGTGTATGTAAATAAAAATGACACCGCTGAAAGAAAAATAGTGCTGTTAAAAATCACTACTGCTCCATGGAGAGCAATGTTGAAGCCATACATATTTTTAAAAATAACATATAGCACTACTGCACTAGATACATAAAAATAGTTAAGTACTGGAACAGGCTTCCAAGGGAGACTGTGGCATCCCCATCATTAGAGGTTTATAAGAACAGGGCTTAGATGTCTTCTTGAAGTTCCTTCCATCCCTCCATTTCCATAATTATGATTATGTATTATTCTATGTAGTGGGAGCCATTCGCGTTTGGAAGTTAGGATCTTCTCCCTGAATAGAAAGGGCCAGGATGGGCTTATCTGTATGTTTAAAATAACCCAAGATAATGATTGTCTGTGTGACAGGGTGGACTAGGCCCAGAGGCCCCCTTCTGGAGGCCTCAGGATCCTGATATACTCATCCCAGGAAAAGAGTAGTGGAGCTAAGTCCTCCAAGCAACCTAGAGAGGCTGCGTAGGAAGCAGCCAGTCAAAGGCTGTAGAGAGCAGCCAATCAGGGCCCAGTATGGCTTTATAAAAAGGAGCTGCAGCAGTACTAACTGTTAGTTTCTGGCTGGAGCCAGAGGAGGTGCCTGCCTGGACAAAGGGAACTACAGCACCATGGACAGCTTAGTGCTGGAAGGTACCAGGGGAGCAAGGAAGAACTCCTGGCTGGCTGTTAGGCCTAACATAAAAGAGCCCTGAGATAAGGGTGAAGCTTTAGTGAAGGCTGGGCCTGTGGGGAAGTGGCCCGGGGAACTGAAAGCAGTTTTATTAAATAGATGTGGAGGTGTGCGTCATTGCTATTCTTAGGGTCCCTGGATTGGGACCTGGAGTAGTGGGCAGGCCTGAGTCTTCCCCACCCATAGCGCACTGGGGAAGTGGTCTACAATTGTACAGTATAAATCCCCAGAAGGAGATCTGAACTACTTAGTGGCCCAGCTGGAGAGTTCAGTCAGAGGAAAATCCATATTGCCTAATGGGAGATGTAGTCCATATAGAAGATGTTGACCCAAAGTATAACTTCCATAAGGTAATGTGCCATGATAGAGACAGAGTTTGTTGAACTGATTGAAAATGAAAGGTTTTGGGTCAGTTCATAAAATGAAATATTTTGATTCAGGTCAAACTGATCTGAAATGAAATATTTTATATTTTGGATTTTCTGTCTGAAACCTAAAATGAAATATTTCAATTTTCCTGATTGAAAAAAATCAAAATTATGGTGCTGTGGAAAGTGCGTTTTCCATTTAAATGATTTTCCAATGGAAAATTCCCAACCAATTCTACCTACTAATGCTCTAGTCAGCTTCCATAACAGGTGGAAGGATTTTTTATGTTTTTGCTCTTCTGGTTGAGCCACAGATTTTAGAGTTCTGGATTCTATTCCTGGCTCTGTCAGAAGCTTTCTATATGACCTTTAAGCCTAAATTTTCCAAAAAGTGTACACTTGTTTTTGAATGACCCATTTGAGACATGTTAACCAAAAGTTCCTCTCTAAAATTAGTCTGTTTTATAATAAATAAGCGAAGTCTGCTGTTTAGACAGGCTACTAAAGTGTGAACAAGCCTATGACATGAGGTCCTTGCTATCTCACTTTACCCGACTGAGATTTAAGGAGCTCAAGAGATAGTATACTCCACCCCAGGCCCACTATTTTAAACATCTGCGGCTGAGAACTTTTCTCCCTAAACATAGAAATGCCACATTTGAACCTGACAAATGAACAGTTGCCTTTGAGAGTATCATTGCCACCAACAAGAGGGAAGTCAAGACTTTTTAAATTTCTAATGTAGAAAACATGCAGAAAACCAAAAACTCTTTGGCTTCACTGTGCAGGATAAAGAGGCAAAAAAGGACACTTTGTTTTGTTTCTTGCTTTGTAGTTTACCTTTAATCTTTACTCTATATATTCATGTTCTGACAAGTACATTTTGCTTGTGCCAAGATTACTCAAATGGGGGAAAAAAATAGAAGCTTATTTTTTAGATCTGTTTATTTTATTGTAATAGTCATTTTGTATTGTAATGTGAGCATTTGCTGTGCTTTGTTTTATTATATGCTGAAATCTGAATTAGTCACTGGTTTGGTTGGTTCATATTATCTTTAGAAAGACAGGTTTGTATTGTAATTGGATGCAGGGTACGTGTGACCTTGACCAGAAAGTGACATTTTAAAAAGTTCTTGTGACAAGTATTGTGAAACCCAAGTCATCAATAGGTTTTTGCAACCAGTTCTTCCTGATTGAACTATGAAGGTACAGAGGACTTAGCCTGCAGCAACACAACCATTTTATCGTTTCACAAGCCCTGTAGACAATTTTTGCAAAAATTTCCTTTTGTTGCCACGCCCGGTTCAGCTTCACCAGCATTTCCCAATGTTGGGAGAGGGACCACTGTGGATAGGCTGCCCCTGCCAGCTGCTATGCCACCCTTTTAAGCACGTCAATTTGGCCTGCTCTAAAGTTTAGGTAACATAGTGCCTAAAACATCAGTGGGAACTGATAACCTGCCTATAGTAAGGCTCCCAACATTGTTTCCACCAGTGGAGCTGATATTCTGTTGTTAACACTGTGAAACTTTTACAAAATTTTTTGCATAGACAAGGCCACAAAGTTCCAGAGTCACTGAAGACAGTTGTAGACCAAATCCTTGGTCAGTTATAATCAGGCCTTACTCAGTTATAATCAGGCCTTACTCAGGCAGAACTCCCATTAGTTTCTCTACAAGTTTAGCCTGAGTCAGAATTAAGTACAAACTGGAGGCCAGATCATTTCCCCGTGTGGAAGTAATCACAGATTGGCCAGGAAACTGACTTTTCTTGTAGAATTTCCTCTAATTTTTGGGAGGTGGGGAAGGAAGAATAGTGATTTATTCCATGTGAAGGAAGACACAGGTCCAGCAGCCCCAAATATCAGGAAATCACTGAGAAGCCCTGTATCTCTGCACCACCTCTCAGCCTCCTGCAGCCTTACCCATATGTGGTTCTGTTTGGAGCTGCACTGTCAAGAATTCCCTTACCAGTGCTTGCACATGGCCTCTTACCATTCAAAAGGGTTCCTCAGTGCAGAGGAGGCTCCATGCTATATTAATACAGCTTTTGGCTACATTAACTTTCCTCTTGATTGTCTGCCAGCGTTTGCTCATGGGGCTTCTATTCATAAGCCAAAACTGCCCCCTGCAGAAACAGAAATCCCAGGGAAGGTAAGTGTGCCCTCTCGGGAGTGAATTCTCCTCAAGGGAGCTTTGCTGGAGATGTAATTTGCAACTCCCTACACTAACACCATAGAATCTGCCCCATAATGTTTCCAAAAAAATTTTCTGATCTTCTGTGTGGTTGTCCTGTGTTCTCAGTAAATTCCTGGTAGGTGGGGCCTGCTGAACCTTTGGTTTCTTCTACTCAAAGGCTATTAACCAGGAGAGCAGAGGGATATTTTGTACATATTTTAATAAAAACCCATTAAAATCTTTTGGGATGGTCTTCAAGTATATATTGCACCACACAAGAAGAATGACTAGAGCTTTATCTCCACTAGCACTTTTGTCAGCAAAACTTTTTTGACCGACATAAGTTTCACCAACAATGCCAGTGTGGACAGCGCTGTGTCAATGGGAGATGCTCTCCTGCTGACATACCCACTATCGCTCATGGAGGGTGGTTTAATTAGGCTGACAGGAGAGCGCTATCCCATAGGTATAGAGTGACTATATGGGAGACCTTACAGCGGTATAGCTGTATAGTCTGTAATGTAGACCTAGCCTAAGGTTATAGAAATATATCAGATCCCAGAGATATTTATTATGAATACATACTGTAAGAATTGTATTTATTAGGGGAATCCCTTCACACTATTCAAATTGGAGTGTGAGAATTTTCATATGAAGATCAGATTAATTTGAATAAAGGGCCGGGAATAAAAAACAATGGGTGAAACATGTGCCTGAGGCTCCCATTTAAATTAATGAGAATCGTACACATATGTAAGGCAGAATTTGGCTTACTGAATACTTCATTGTTAATTATGTTAGTAGTTTCTGACTTTAAATGCTAGTCACTCTGAGCCTGATTCTATCACCCTTACTCATCATGAATAGTACTTTTCTCTGCAAATAGTTCTAGTGACCTCAGTGGTGGGTGAGGGTTGGAGAATCGGCACCAAATGTATACTTTTTTTTAAGTAGACATAATAATCAAATTCAGCAGAGCCATAAAAAGTTATTGTGCATGATTCTGATCTCATAAGATTTTAAATTCATAACTTCAAGTCAGTGAAGTTATACCCATGTAAAACTGGTGTATTTGAGAATTTCGATTCTGTGTTCTCTTCAAGCCAGAATGCAAAGGAAGGTGGGCAAAGTTGCTTTTATATCACTTTTACACCTCCCAGATTCTGGGACAGATGTTAGAGCAGCCCATGAGGCAACTCTACTATAGTGGCCCCAGCATCTTTGAAGCCACTGGACAGACTGCAGTGCACTCCAGCCACACTCCCTCAGTTTCCAAAATATGACACCTGCCTTGGCCACACCCTCGATTCCCACAACATGTCCATCCTGCCCCAGCTGTGCTCCTGGAATGCCCCTCTTCCAGAAGCTGTAATGGAGTGACTGAGAGCAGTTCTGTCAACTGACCAGTTCTGCACACTGTACAATCCATATACCATAGCAGACCCAGCATACAAGGGCTGCAGTGGAGCCCATAATTGTGTGTGTAACTAACTGTTAAACACACATGCATTAATAGTGAATATTTTTAAAGCTCACACATTAAGCACTTTACATGATAAAGAGAAATCCATAGTTCCTGCCCCAATCTAAGGATGAAGAATCTTAGTTAACAGAATGTGTGTTACTGAAATAATTTGTTCACAAATAAGCATTTTCTCCCTTCCAGATTTCTTCTGCCTCAGCTTGAGGCTGTAGTGAAATCATAATCTGATGTGTATGACAATGTAGTCTATTGCCAGAGAAATAAGTGCTATTGTGTGTGACCTTTCAATATTATATCTTCAGTGCAGAATCAATAAGCAAGAGGGAAAAACTATAGCTTAATTTAGAGATGGGCTCAAGTGATGTACAGCCAGGGTTGCTAGATTTCTACTGCATTAATAGCCCAAAGGCACTTAAACTAGCCCAAAAGTAGCCCAGTCGGTTTATTGAAACAAAGTTTCCTTAACACATTGGTCTATACATCAAATAACAAATGAGAGCTTTCATTAAATTCCTAGTACAAATTATATTCCCGCTTTAAAAATCAAATCTGTTACAAGTTTTAACAGATCTTAATCCTACCACTCTAGAAAGAGTAGAGATTTTAGTAGACTAAAGCAGTGCACTTAAACTGGAGATAGAAGCCTCAGTTTGCTATCCATGAAAATGATCATGTTGTGATCAAAAATTTGGAGATTAAAAATAAAGATCAGAGTTTACAAGCTTCAAATTATTTAAAAAGGAGAAAAACAGGACTAAACATGTTTGAAATCATTGCGCTTTTCATAAATTGTCATATTTGTGTATTTGACCTAACTTAAAACACAAACCTTCTCTAAGGGGAAAAAAAAGGAAAATAAAAATGGGTCAGACTGAACTTCTCACATCCTACTTAAGTATATATTCCTTTGAGTTCTGCTCCCATATCACCATCACAAAGAAGAGTCGCTCTTCCCCATTCTCTACTCCTCAATACACACCCCTTCTTCTATTATTGAATGAAACTAGCAACTTCTGCCTTCCCCACTGAAATAATAATGGGCAATAAAGTAGCCCTAGAGAAGGAACGTAGTAAGCGCACACTTCAATACTGCTCTTTTGGGAGCCTACGGTGAACACATTTTGTTAGTTGTGTCCCATAAAGGGCTCTGTGATCTTCTTAGATTGGTGCGGAGTGGAAGAGAGGGTTTAGTGAGCTCAAGGGTAGGGAAGTTAAAGGCAAATAGGAGGTGGCCAAGCGGGAACTGGATGGGAGTCCAGCACTTTGCTGTACGCAGGCAGCCAACTGAACCCTTGCAGAGCTCGGCAGATTGCACTGGAGCTGCACACGGATGCAGCAGTCACACTGTGCTCAGTACGCTGCAGGACCTCAGCATTGATATGCCCACAAAACCTTAGTAAAGAGTTCTGCCGCTCCATGTGCTGCTAGGGGTGTCTGGATAAAGCAGCTTCAGCGGCAGCCTCAGTGAGAGAGTGAGCCCATTACCCTCTCATGAATCCACTGAGTAGCTGTACTGGAAAGAGCCCATTGAGCAAGACCATGACTTCAGCACTGAAACAGGGAGGTGTCATGTGTGCAGGGGGCAAGGGGCTGCTGCTTCCCAGCTCAGCCAGAGCCTACTCTGGGTTCACAGCACCTGGGCAGCTGGGGTGCAGAGAGGCAATGGCTGAGCATGCACAAGTTGGGGGGGGGGAGCAAAGCCACTGGGGGCCTCCCCTCCTGCCACCCACTGACAAGGGCAAGGAGAATCAGTCCTAGAGTGTCCAGTGGGAATGGGCTCCCTGCGTGCCAGCCCCCTCCCATCATATGCGGGGCACAATGTGACCAAGGGCCTCTCTTACTCCCTCAGTCTGTGGCTGGGCCCGCGGGGCACTGAGCTCCCAAGCTCTGCAGCTCCAGGGCATCTGGGGGACATGGATGAGGCAGCCCAAAATGTAACAGCCTATAAGTAAACTAGCCCAAAATACCACAACCCGTGAATGCTCACATACTGCAGCTGCCATTCCACAGACTTGGCAACATTGTCCTGATGATGAGCACCTTCAGCTCCTTTTAAAGTCAGTGGGAGTTGAGGACACTCAGCACCTGTCAAAACAAAACAGCAGCAAAACAAGGACACTGGACTTCAGAAAGGCATATTTGCCTACTATTTCTCTGAGTTGGTTGAAAGTCCCATGGAAAGACCAGTTAGGAAGAAAAGAAGTCAAAGGGGGCTGACAATTCCTAAAAGATGTAATACTTTGAACATCTTCCACAGGCATTACTTTGGAATGAGTTGATCTTATAAATTTCTACTGTAGATTTCCATGATTCTTCTCCATAAAGGAGGATAGACATGATGCCATGTTAAAATTCATATTTTTGTTTCAAGGCCAATCATCCTGCTACTTTTTGAAATCTTTTTAAGTTTACAAAAGTTGTTTGCTGCTTTTGATATTCTTCACTTGACATCTAGCATGTCATAACCAATGCATCTCTCTCTAAATAGGTAAAATGACTATTAGTGTTTCTCTGTCTATTGTGATGGTTGCTTTTACGACATTGATAGATGACAAAATATATGGCTCCTTGTTGATAAACCAATTCCATTAAATGATGTGTTGAACTAAGCAGGACAATGTTATCAGCAAAAACAAGTTCATCCAACTGTACTTTATAATTTGTCCATAAAATTCCTTGTTTGCCTTCTAAAGTTACTTGCATCACAGCATAGTCAATGATCAGTGCAAACCCTAGTGGGGACATAATACTCCAGTTGTGATCTCTCTTACACCAGTGTAAATCGGGAACAACTCCAATGAAGTCAAATGGGGTGATGACATTAAACCAGTGTCTCAGATCAGAATTCGACCCAATACTCTTTTTTTAAAAAAAGAAAAAAACAGAACTTAGAAAGCATGGAAATGTATTATAACAGGACTTCATGGTAGTCAACATTCTGCACAGTGATGTGGGAGATATGGATTTGGTTTCCAATACGAGGACTAGATCCTCAGCTGGTGTAAATCAGCAATGGAGTTGCACTAATTTATGCCATCTAAGGATCTGGCATGTAGTGTTTTACTCGCTGTGAAGGCAGACTTTGGGGAATATGGTATATGCAGTGAGCGAGAGAGTACCTTGCATTGCTTTATAGCTAATTATGGAGTGGTATTAATAGTTTCCCTTTTCAATCTAGTGCACTGTTGATAGGGAAATGTTGGCCACAAGTTCAGGGATACAAAAAGTAGAGAAATCTTGGAATACAAAATCCTTAGGGACTCAATATGAAGGAAGGGAGTTGGGAGAGAAGTCTGGTCACAGCAATGAAACTAAACTGATGCAATGACATCAACAGACCTTTGACTTTATCAGTATCTTGAGTATGTATTAAAGCAATGTTCAAGAACATCTTTCAATGATTTCAGTGTCTTGTACAACATAGTTACAATGGAAAGGCATTGAACCTCATGACACTGGATATTTTAGGATTTATCCAATAATTTTACAATTTCATGTAGCTTATTAATTTGGACAGCTGAGCTGCCGGAAAGTGACTTTTGAATACCATTCTGACTGACAAGGGCAGTTTTTTAAAGAGAGAAAAATTCTCCCTGCCATTAAGTGGAAACAAAAATCCCTTCCCTGCCCAAGCAGTGGTAGCAATAGCAGAGGTATGTAAGGTTAGAAAATAATGTCAGGAAAATGATCAAAATGAGAATCTGGCACAAACTGTTCAATCAGTATAAGACAAGCAAAAATGGAGTGGGGTGGTTTGTTTTGGTTTGGGTTTTCACATCCTTCCTGAATCAATTTCTGCAATGTGCACTCACATTAGTATCTTCCATTCTTCTCTGTAATTTGCTGTTGCTTCCATCTGCTGTATGCTTGTTGAGATCAACCTCTCCCAAATAAGGATTCTTCTTAAGGTTTCTTTTGGGTGCCTTTGTTGCCTCACACCAGTTGGCTTCCACTTGATGACTTCATATGGGAGTCTCTGTTGGCATGTCTGTTGGAGTACATGCCCCAAATACAGTAGAAGTCCGTTTATCCAGTCTAATTGCCAGATCAGATACTTGAGATAAACCTGACAATGGGAAAATAAGATGCTGCTGTGCCATCTAGTGGCCAAAGGAGAGATCGCCTGCTTCTGGTTTGTTTCTGGATAACAAAGAAGTTGTATATTAGCAATACTAAAACTGGTATAGAATGATGTAACACTTTGGGGTTCATCCAGGCCAGTAAGGGCTTCTGCCACCTTCTGCCTGGGCCATAACTAGGGCAGGGCGAATGGGGCAGCTGCCCAGGGCACAAAGCCAGAAGGGGTGGAAAAAATAAGGCAGTGAAGGATCAGCCCCAATGGCATCAGCCAGAGCAGAGGGTACTCAACCCTATCTCCTGACTGCAGGATTGGGCCCAGCAACATCAGCCAGAGCCCAGGGTGCTCAGTGGGCCACCCTGCAGGATTGGTCCCAGTAACCCTGGCCATAGCAAGCTCTCCCTGCTGTGCTAGGACCATGGCGGCAGCAGGCAGGCAGGGCACTGAGTGCCGCCAGCTGCCTGACTGTGGGCCTGAACAGAGGCATGTATTCTCATGGTCTGGGTATCCAGAGCTGGCGGGAGCGAGTCTGTCTGTCAGCAGCAGCAGCCTGCCCCCAGCACCTGGGCTGGGTTCCGGGCTCACATGGCAGAGCTTGGGCCATGTGACTGTAAGCCTGTCAGCCACAGAGTTGGGGCAGAGCAGCCAAAGGGAACAAGTTCCATGTGTGCAGGGACCATGGAGAGAGTGACCCAGCTTCAATGGCAGGTCCCTAGGTGGTGAATGTGATGTGACCAAGCTGCTGAGAAGCAGGTGCTCAAGGGGCATGAGTAGTCCAGGGAGCTCCTGTGGGAGCACTTTATGGCAGTCAGACTCCCTGGGCAGCAGCCAGCTCCAGAGGGTCTCGCCAGCCGGCACCAAGCTCCTTTGGTGCAGAAGCAAGGATGCATCAGGGGCCCGGGCAATGGATTCTCCCTAAAAATGGGAGAGCCACAAGGCCCTGCCCGTTCCAAGTCCCTGGCCAAGCCAGAGCTGTTAGGAGGCAGGCGAACAGTGCAGGAGAGGAATGCAATCCAATCTTGGCCAGAGAAGCTGTTGAGGAGAGCGGAAGGCAGGGTGTCAAGGAAGCATTACTCCTTGTGAAAGACTAAATCAATTCCATGTTGATTTTATTGTGACATAGTAATCATTGATATAATCAAGGGTTCTCAAACTGTGGGTTGGGATCCCAAAGTGGTTCATAACCCCATTTTAATGGGGTTGCCAAGGCTGGCGTTAGACTTGCTGTAGACGAAGCCCAAGCCCCACCACCTGTGGCCAAAGCCAGAGGGCTTCTGCCCTGGTTACAGGCTCCCCACCTGGGGCTGAAGCTCTTGGATTTTAGCTTCCCTGCCCTGGGATGGTAGGGCTAGGGCTTTGGTCCCCCCACCCCAAGCTAGCAGGGCTCGGTTGGGCTCAAGCTTTGGTTCCCCCATCCTGGGGTCATGTAGTAATTTTTGTTGTCAGAAGGGGGTTGTGATGCAATGAAGTTTGAGAACCCCTGATATAAAATGATTGCTGTAAGTTTAAAGTTCTTTAATATCTATATCTCATCAACTCTAAAAGGTAATGTAATTTCCATGTATGAGCATGAATCATGATATATTAGGTCAGTGGTTCTCAAATTATTTACCATCCAGCCCTTCTGTTATCAAAGGACATAAACTAAGAGGGGAAAGAGTCAACACAGTAAGAGGATGGGGAGGGCAGTTCCCCTATCTTAGAGGTGAGGGGATAGTAGAGTCGAGCCTCCATCTGAGCAGCCCTGGAAAGGCATGCATTTTTATGTGCATTAAAGGTTGTTTGGGTTTTTTCTTTCTTCAACCTGAAATTCTCCCATATACTCTGGCAGAGAAGTAGAGGAGAGTTAAAGCCAAAAGACAAACTAAAAACATTATTTTGATTTTTTAAAAAACCTTATGATTTTTGTCCCCAATCTCATTTTATTTTTCATTTCTTGAGGTTGGTAATACTTTAGTAGGTCTGTGAGCTGCAGCTCAGGAAGGAACCCTGAATATTAATTCTACTCATAACAAGCAGTAGCTGCTACTACAGTTTACTTGGGCTATGCTCTCTTTTAAATAAAGGTTATTTATCAGAATCCACCCCAGACTCCTACCTGTTACCCACCATGGAGCAGCAGAGACATTTGTGCTTGGGGCAGTTAGGGGAAAGACGACAGGCATGTGATGAAAGACACTTGACAAAGGTAATTTACGTTGAAACTATTTTATTTAACATTAGAGACCAAGGGTCAAATCATCCCCATTGTAACCCCATCATCCATGCTAAATTACATCGAGGATTAATTTGGTCTGGTAACTTTATGTAAGAATATGGAATTCAAATTTTAAAAATCAGTTTAAATGTCAATTTTTTTTCTCGGAGATTAAAAAATAAAATTAAATTTGGGGGATCAGAGGGTTTGGGTTTAATTTAAAAGCAGAAAACTTCTCTAAGGTGCTAAAAAATTAAAATGCATTTCTAGCTCAAATTGGATGGCTTGCATCTTCAATGCATATTCCATCATGTTGCTTCCTTCAAGTATACAGACCTCAGTAAGGATGGATGCAGGAGCTTACATGGAGACTTTATTGCTGTAGCAGGAGCAGATGCTCAGTGTGCACAGCCTTTTATTTGCAAACGAGCTGACAACTAGCAGAGAAAATTTGAACCACTGGTTTAGCATTGACCAGTAAGGCAACAACAGCAGCAAATAGCCCAGGAAAGATGACCACCTGCTTTGTGGGAACACTTTCATTTTTAAATGAGCAAAAGTGAGAATCTGGTTCAAATGGTACAGGGGAAAATAAAACTGCAGAAGAGGATGAAGAGGTTTGGCTGAAAGCAAACCTCACCCTTAATGGTGAAATCCTGGAGGCTGTAGTAGCTCAATGATACAGCAGAACCATGACAGTTCCAACACATGAACATTGGAGGGCAGGTGTGATACAAAGGGACACCCTGGTATTCTGTGGATAGAAATCAAGGTGGCTTTTTTGCTTTTGTTTTCCCTAGTTTAACCATATGATTGTGATCTTACTTGCATACATGTGAATCCCGATGAACTCCAGTGAAGCCAACTGTCAGTTATTATTACACCACCAGGGAAATGTTAGTTTGACTTTTTTTTTGCTCATCATGATCTATTTCTGCATGGTATAGAATTTTGAGCTTCACTGTGTTGAGAGTTCTGTGCTGACTTGCCATGGGAATCATCATCTCCCCTCTGGCTCATCAGTCCTGACGTAAGCACATTGCAGACTCCCCCATCCTTCCATCTAACAGCAAACCTCCACCCACACTTCACTAGCGCGTCACAGAAATATATCATTTATGTTTCCAAACTCACCTGCTTGCCATGGCAGAGTGAGGAGAAGTAGGGAGGGGGAAGAGTGGGTAAATATAAGGTTGCACATTGAATTTTTTGGGTATTACAATGGGGCCAGTTCTTTTTAATAGAGCTTATAGCCTGTTGTGGGGCCGTCCTAGTAAATACATTTTCTTTTTAGAAAATGATCATCAAAATCTTTTAAATACTGTACCTTCTTATACTATACATAACTCAATTTGATATATTTACTGGTTTTTGTTTTTTGGGGGGTTTTTGTTAGTGGCTGATACCACTAGATATTTGATATGGCCAGTGTCAGCAAGACTAGTTGGGTTCCAAGGCTCAGATACTCAGTATAAAACTAAAACAAATATCTGTGTGTGTCTATACGTGTATTTATTTGTGTGTGTGTGTGTATATATATATATAAATAAAAGATATCCTTAGATATCATAAGGTATCCTTCATAAGATATCCTTCCCCCAATCCACTTTTTTAATTCTAGATATTTCACTTCAAGTCTGAAATGGCATATAAACCCCAGGATTAATGAGTGTTTTTGCAGATAATTTTTATCTTCTCAGTTTAAATGTAATATTTCTTTTCTTTCTTTCTTTTTTTTTTTTGTAATAAAATGAGGGCTAGGGTTTGCTGGATCTGAAAATTCATTTTCAGTAAATCATTTTACATCAATGCACATTTGAAAAAACAAACAAACATGAGCACCTGCTGAAAGTTAGAGGGAGTTAGATCTGAAGGAGGTTTTTAAGACAACATCTTGCTAATCAACCATTAAGTTACTGCTTACTCAAGTTACAGTGCAAAATCTATAAAATGATGAACAAGAAAGAACCCATTTGCAAACTTAAAATATATTGCCTGGAAATAAAAAGTACACATTTTTATAATGGGAATTTATCAGCTAAAGTTGCAGTGTAAAGGTGCCTTAAAGTGGGCAGAAACTGCTTCCTGAGAATACCTCTTGTGTAGGAGCAGGCCCACTAAGGCAGCGTATGCACTGGTGGAAGGGCTCTACGTTGGCCCCAGTCCGAGCCCTCAGGAGGGGAGGTGTTGTGGTGTGGCCAGAGTACAGTGAACTGTACTGCACTAATTTACAGCTATCTGATGATTCCCAGGACCCACTGGGGGTGGGAGGAACCATGGGAAGCAGGGCATAAGTTGGAGTAACCTTGAGGGTGCTTTAACTTACATCAAGGACCAGGCAGGCCACTTCATGAGTGAGTAGTGTAGAGCCAGCTGCAATGACCTTATTCCACCTGAAGACTGTTTAAGCCAGCTCAGTCCCCTTTTTGCTGTTTGAGCAATGCAACAATAGATGGAATATAGACTAGGCTCTAGTTCAGTGGTTCCCAAACTGGCGTTCGCGAACCCCTGGGGGTTCGCAGAACATTACAGGAGGTTCGCCAGAAAAATTTCACTAATGGCGGCCAGAGGACCCAGGGCATTGGAGGCAACAGGTGGGACCCAGTTGCAGGGCAGACAGCCCGAGCCCCAGGGAGAACAGGGCAGGGCAGTTGGGGCTGGCAGCCCGAGTCCTGCCCCCGTGAGCGGGGGAGCCGGCAGCCCGAACCCCAGTGCTCCACGCGGGGCTGGCAGCCCGAGCTCCAGGGAGAGTGGAGCCAGGCAGTTGGGGGTGGCAGCCCGAGCCCTGCCCCCGTGAGCAGGGGAGGCGGCAGCCTGAACCCCAGTGCTCCACATGGGGCTGGCAGCCCAAGCTCCAGGGAGAGCGGGGTCAGGCAGTTGGGGCTGGCAGCCCGAGCCCTGTTGGTCAGCGAGACCTGCAGCCTGAGCTCAGTTGACTGGGGTGGTCAATGGGGTCCAGCAGCAGGAGTCCCACGGAGTGAGGAGGAAATTTAAACTTAAATCTCTGGAAATATTCATTTTTAGGAGGGGGTTCACGAGATTTCACAATTTAGTGAAAGGGTTCGTGGGCTGTTAAAGTTTGGGAACCACTGCTCTAGTTCCATGTCTCTGGACATTTGCATTTAGAACTCCACTCTGAGAAATATATTAAAGCCATAGTTTTGTACACATCACATATGTCATCCTGGAATATACCATACCTATTAAATTTGTGTAATGTACATATTTTGTTATGCTGTAAATACTTTCATCCAACTACATCCTTTTTGGAGAAACTATAAGTACCTGAGTCTCTGTACTTTTTTGGAAGATGGCATAATGTCAGGAAACCAAGGATTTAAAAGGGAGTCTGCTGTCAATCCTTCAAATCCATAATTTCTTCTAAGTATTTGGCGATCAGCAGTGCTGATCTGAGGGTAAAATGAAGCCAATGGTGAGGAAGAGTGAGAAACTGCTTGAAGAAATCACTGACAGTGAACTTTTAAGTTCTTTGCTTTAGTTATGGTTATCATACATGGAATGGTTCTTGTGCTACTCTTTAACACTATTGCAAATACTCTCCATAGTGCCCTCATGAATAAATACAATTACCATGGTATCTCTGAGAGCTAGATAAATTAGACTGTAGTTAAACATCGTAGACCTGCTTCATCCCTGATCTCTCAATTTAAGTCAGTGGAGTTACAATAAGCATAACTATATCCTCTGTGAATTATTCTCCAAATGATAACAGACCAGAAAGACAGATCAAAGACTACTGAAGGACAAGCTCCTTTCTATGAACATGCAATTTAATGGGAGCTAAGAATGTGATTCATGAAAAATATACACCCATAAGAATGTTATGCTAGATCTGACAATTTTAGAAGCTTTGAAAGTTCGGGACAGGTCTGGATTTGAATCCTCCAGGGAACAAACTGCAAGTCACAAAATAATAGAAAAATTATTGCACCATCCTCCCTATCTCACAGTTTGTTGCAAAATAATGTGGGATTAAGGTCATAGGAAGCAACAGTGGGAGGGTTTTGGGTGCTGCAGGGCAGTGGAGTGGGAAGATTTTGTGTAGGCCTGTTACAGGTTGTTGGTACTGGTTGAGAGTTAGATGTAGGGCTAATGCATCTACATTGGGGCTGGTACAGATATTGGCTTCTTTTTTCCCCCTCCCCTTCTTCTCACACCCACAGATTATTTAATCCTAGATCAAAGCTGAATTGTGGTGGTGAAATGTGGAAGAGGGGTTCAGCTCTAATGTGTTTGGATAAGAAATGAAAAGGGCAGTACAGCAGCAGGAGAGAGTAAGGAGGGAGCAAGATGTTCTTTCTTCAGGCTCCCATTGGGTCTTAGACCATATAATTTTGCTTTTCCCCTTCCACCACCATCAGTCAAGGGCCTAACCATTTGTGATAATTTAAAATCTCAGGATGTTATCTGTAAAATGTGAGCTAAACCCCAGTATTTTCAATTTCGATAAATAACTAAATAAATTTCAAGAAAGATAATTGCATTCTGCCAATCAAGGGGCTCAATTGTGCCTTTAAGACACTGGCCCATATTGAAGGATTTTTGGAGCTATAAAACTCCCAGAAATATTCTGCACACTGCTTCCCAGATCCCAGGTGCACAAGGGGAGTGACTGGGAAGCATTTATAAGTAGTTCTGTATAATAATGTGCTTTTAAGTGCCTTCCCTTTAAGTTATGAGACTAATGCCTTGGTGTTGTTATAGTGCTAACTCTTCCATGTTTTGTAGTATTTGTACAGATAGATATTATGGTTAAGAATGTAAAGCTTCTTTCATAAATTTCTTTTCACTCTAAAATTTTCAGATGATGGCCTTTTCAGTGCCCAGTAACTCAGAAACACTGGAACTTTAAATATACTAACTATATTATCAAAGCAGTATGATTGACGTCTTCAGCCTTTTGCTATCATGGCCTTTAGTCACACTTTTGATATATTTAGAAAACTTTTTCTGTGTTCTACCCTCCTGGTACACAGTGGTCAATAACTGCACATCTGAGTATTTAAGTCCCTGAATATAGTTGCCAGTGCAATCTTCTCTCCTTCATCATGTCAATGTGTGTAATTATGATAGACATGTTAAGCTAGGACAACTTGAAAGAGGGGAAGAGAGTGAGGAATTTTAAGTGTCCCACTGAAACACGCAACACAATCCTTAATCACAATAGGAGGCTTTAAAATCTGTCTGAAAACTAAAACAAACTGAGGGAGACTTCTTTCAAAGACTTACACAGAACAAGTTATGAACAGCGGGAATCATACAAGAAACTCAGCAGCAGAAGCTTCAGCAAAAAACAAGGGAGGAACTTTCCACACTAGCAAAGGAAGAAAAGGCACTTTTAACCCATTGACCTCTTCCTATTCCAGTGATGCAGCCACATTCTGCTGAGGACAATCATAAGCTGAACAATTAGAACTATTGCAAAAATGAGCTAGAACTGAAAACACAGATGGAATCTCTTGTTTCTCTGACTCAAAATGGAAAACATCAATTTGAAATTTAGCTTATTTTTTTAAAGTGACTATGAGCGCTGCCATTTTCTTGTGGTTTTACAATCATTGTGCTATTTTTTTCCTAGGCCATTACTGTAGTAAAGTAAATAAAAATATTTTCTCTTTAATCTATTAATAGTCATGAGAGGAAAATATCTCCTTTAAGTGTGATTCAGTTGCTCTCGCTGGCCATTCTATTGGTCTATGGGGCCATAGTCATCCACACATTTGTGACTGTTAAACTTGATTACTACAACTATTTCTATGTAGGAATAAACACCACTTACTTTGAAAAAGCTCCAACCCATACAAAATGCAAGCACCTATCTAGTTAACAAGACAGGTTCTTATGAGCAATGTTCCCTCTAATTTTTGACAGGCCATGTGTGCAAAAAATTTCTTCTGTGCAAAGTTTTGTGAGCATGGTGTTTCACCATGTGCACGGGGTTTAAGATCTGTGTGTGCGCGCACATGCACACAGCTTAGAGGGAACAGTGTTTGAGCCCATCATCTCAGTGCAGTACTCTCTACATCAGTGATGGGCAACCTGTGGCCCATCAGGGTAATCCGCTGGTATGCCGCCAGACCTTTTGTTTATATTTGGACAGCTACCCACAGCTCCCAGTGGCCGTGGTTCACCGTTCCCAGTCAATGGGAGCTGTGGGAAACAGCGAGCAGCACATCCCTGTGGCCCGCACCGCTTCCCACAGCTCCCAACAGCGTGGTCACTGGGAGCTGTGGGCGGCCATACAAATGTAAACAAAATCTCTGGCGGCCGGCCAGAGGATTACCCTGACGGGCCGCAGGTTGCCCACCACTGCTCTACATTATCTCCCTGGTGAACAGAGAACCAAATTTCAAATCTGTCCTGGACTCCGGATACAAAAACCATCACTTGAGTCAGCTGGCACTAGTAACTTGAGTTGGCTGCCATCACTCAGTGAATAGGTCAGACCTTGAATGAGCTTCCCGCAACAGCTGTGTGCCCAGTCCCCTCCCAGTCTCCTATGGCCCCACCCTCAAGAGCCTTGAAATCACCCAGGGGCCACACCCATCCCAGCTAGGGTGCCTCTTCCTGTGGGGTCCTGGTACGGCCACCTTGGTGTCATTGCCAGCAGGTCCCCTAGGAGTCCCTGGTACTGCCCCTGCAGAGCCCCTCTGCACCACACCCCATGAGTCCCCCTTCCCCCCAAACTCCATAAAATCTGTTATGGAGTCCCCCTCCATCACTGGGCATTCGTGGCCCACCTTACAATTTCCTTACCCAGATGTGGCCCTCAGGCCAAAAAGTTTGCCCACCCCGACTTAGGGTATCCACTGATTGCAAAGAAGCTACTGTTCTGTCTCAAACTAATCCCACTGTCACTGGGGGAGGTGCAAATTTGATGGAGGTAAAGGGGAGTTGGATAGAGGTAGAAGAAGTGACTCAGAGTTGAGAAAAAATAAGAAACAGTGAAAGCTGAGAGCCCCTGCCA
This sequence comes from Caretta caretta, assembly GCF_965140235.1. Classification (NCBI taxonomy): domain Eukaryota; kingdom Metazoa; phylum Chordata; order Testudines; family Cheloniidae; genus Caretta; species Caretta caretta. The sequence goes on from NC_134214.1 coordinate 22,004,949, forward strand.
TCCCTAAGTGCTGGTTTCTGCATGAGCACAGGGCTAGGATAAGCAAAATACACAGTTTTGTTCTGTGGTTATTTTAAAAACATAGTGAAAAGTTTTGTAACAATTAGTAATAAATAAAAACAACAGCTACTAACCGCTTATGTGCCTCCTCCCCCAAGGCAGCGGGTGCCGCACAGTCTCTTGCCCCCCAGGCTAGAGACAGAGGGAGAAGCCCTCGCAGCTCCCAAGGTACGCGCACAGCAGCCAAGTGAGGCGGGAAGGAGGATCATGATGACATTGTTGTTGACTTTTAGCTGACTCAACAACTGAAAAAGCAGCCGCTGCAGGAGGAGAAGGAGAAGGAGGAGGAAAAGGGCACCCCGCGCCCCCGCCCTCTAAAAATCTGGGGCCCAAAATGGCTGTCCGGCTTCGGGGGAAACCCCGCCGACTACTGTGAAAGAAGCACTCTCTCCGTAACCCGTCTCGCCGTCGGTGCCTTCACCCTACGTGTCTCCGCCTCGCTCCCCACGTCTAGCGTCTTGTCCCATCCCCGCCTTCTCACCTCCACTCCCTCCCGCAACTCAGCCCCCTCCCTCCAAGTTCTTCTCTCCCATTCGCCGCCGGCCCGTGTCTCCACAGCCAATCAGAGAGCGCGGCCCGTAGGGGTGGGCGTGGCCTCGGCCGGCTAGATCGAGGCTACCTCCTCCTTTCCCCTCCCCTCCCCTCTTCCCTCCCACCTCGGCTCTGTCCCTTTGCTGGTTACCGGCACATTTCGCGGCCCAGGCAGCCGAAGCTAGCGAGCGGCCGGAAGGAAGCCAGGAAGTGCGGAGGCGGCAGTGGCAGCGGCGGCCTAGTGGCGCAGGCCGCAGCGCGGACGCGCAGGGAGTGTGAGTGAGGCGGCGCCGGGCAGGGGATCCCGGCAGGCCCGGGGGGAGGCCGCGCTCCTTCTCTCCCGCCATGGCCGACAACGAGAAACTAGATAACCAACGGCTGAAGAACTTCAAGAACAAAGGCCGCGACCTGGAGGTAGTTCCCACAGCACCCTGCGGGAGGGGCCGGGCATGGCGGCGGGACTGGGCCGCTGTGCTCTGGCGTCTCTCCTAATCCCGCGCCCGGCACCACCGCCTCCTTGCTGCTGCTGTATCAGCCGAGGGCCTGCTCTGGGGCTGAGGCCTGCACTGCCGGCTGGGGAGGGGAGGGAGTGTCTTCCCCTTTCTCCTCACGGGGGAAGCTACTGAGGTGGGGGTGAACGCGGACGGGCTGAGCCCTTCGCTTCCCCAGCCGGGAACGGGCTGTCTTCCCCGGCTCACCCGGACAGCTGTGGGGCTGAGGGTGGCTGCCCAGAGTGGGGAGTGTCTGCGCTGACGGGGGAGTTAAAGCCTTTCGGCATTTCCCTTCCGTGGGTGTCTTCCTTTGCTGTGCACCAGGGAGAGGGAGAGGAACAGGGCGGCTGCTGACGGGTGTGTGGATATGGGGGTAGGGGGACCTTTCTCGTCCTTCTCTCTGTAAGAAGCTGGTAGCCACTGACATGGAGGGAGTGCCACTTACTCTTAGCTCTTCCTAGTGCTCGTGTTATGTCTTTGCTTCAGGCTTCATGTACTTTATTTTACTGCTCCTTGTCAACCTGCGATACCGGAGGGAAGGCTTCAGCCAGCACGGTAGCCGAGTTGTTTCAATTTTTAATGTATTTGTGGAGTACCTACAGGGCAATGCATAGTTAAAATGCAAAATATTATTTATAAACTGCTCATTGCCCTAACGCGGGTGCAGCTATAGCACTATGGAAACAGTTAAAGTACAGTAAAATATATTTTGTACAACCTCACGTTGATTTGGCACTGTTATGATTTGTGTCAAGCACCATCTGGATGTCAACCACATCAATCCACCCCCTTCCCAGATAGTGATGAAAGCAGTTCTGATTTAGGCCAACGAAGACCCTCACTGAAAAGTGTCCTGTCGTTGATGGTCCTTGTTTCAGCTATAGGAGCTGCTGCATTAATACCATATGGGACAGAGACAATTAGTCAAGTACGCCAGTCCTAAGCAATTCAGAGTTTCTTCATAAAGTATACTCTATTAAAATCAGCTCCTTGCTCCCAATAGTTTCTGTGTGGAGGTCTAGTTAAGATCCCAGAACACTGGCATAATGTTATCTGCATGAAACACCACTTAAGTGGGCATCTGTTCTCTGCTTTAACTTCAGTTTCTGAATGGGCTCAACATGTGGTAAAGCATAGTATAATCTAACGTTGAGATGACACACAGGCATGGGTAGGACTATAGGAGGTCTACTTTTGAAAGTATAGGATGCATTTGCCTCTCCTTCATTAATCGGGATGGGGGAGGAATCTCTGCTACTTGGGCATGGAGGAATAATCCAGGATCCAATAATGTCTAGGTTTTGAACCTCGATCAGATACGCCAATATAATTTTTTACTTTTTTGTTTACCTGAAATGTTTGGGGATGTCAAATAATAAAATAATTGAGTGTAAAGCATTCAGGGAATAAATGATTAGTTTAATATTAAAGGATTCAGAAAATGGGGTTCTGCTGTCTGTGTAGAAAGTACCTTCCTCAACGAGATGTTCACTGGTTGCTCTCCAAATATTAAAAAACCCAAAAAACAAAAACAAGCTGTATTATAATTCCAGAAATGTTATTGTGAAGGTTTTTATTTAAAACTAACCACGTACATTTCATTCTCTTCTGTATATTTAGTATGAAAAAATATAATTGAGTTCTCTTAAATCACTACGACTACTTCTGATGCCTAAACATTGCATCTTAATGTTGGTTCTCTAAAGTTGTACTGTGTATATATGTTAATTCTGAATCCTTCCCACAAAAATCATAGGCCTTTGTAATTTGGATAACACACAGAAATGGAATGTGATAGCATGTCTAGTTTTAGTTATTGATTAAATTTTAGAGACGCATCAATTTAAAGATCACCCTCTTCTTGGGAAACTTTTTACCTGTATTTGTTTCAAGTAGCCAGTAAGATTACTATTATTGAAAGCATCTAGAGGAAAATATTTCTCTTAGCTTGTTTATTTTAGGCATTTTATAGTAATTTAACACTGTTTTTCTTCTTTGAGGGGGAAACATTTTAAAATAGGAAAATTTGTAAAACCACAGAAATTGGCAGGGGGACTTAGTGATATGTGTAATACATGTACATTGGCCAAACTGGACAGTCTCTACGTAAAAGAATAAATGGACACAAATCAGATGTCAAGAATTATAACATTCAAAAACCAGTTGGAGAACACTTCAGTCTCTCTGGTCGCTTGATTACAGACCTAAAAGTGGCAATTCTTCAACAAAAAAACTTCAAAAACAGATTCCAACGAGAGACTGCTGAATTGGAATTAATTTGCAAACTGGATACAATTAACTTAGGCTTGAATAAAGACTGGGAGTGGATGTATCATTACACAAAGTAAAACTATTTCCCCATGAAGAAAAGGAGTACTTGTGGCACCTTAGAGACTAACAAATTTATTTGAGCATAAGCTATCGTGAGCTACAGCTCACTTCATCGGATGCATTCAGTGGAAAATACAATGGGGAGATTTATATACACAGAGAACATGAAACAATGGGTGTTACCAGACACACTGTAAGGAGAGTGATCACTTATGATGAGCTGTTACCAGCGGTGGGGGGGGCAGGGAGGAAACCTTTTGTAGTGATAATCAAGGTGGGCCATTTCCAGCAGTTGACAAGAACGTCTGAGGAACTGTGGGGGGGGAATAAACATGGGGAAATAGTTTTACTTTGTGTAATGACCCATCCACTCCCAGTCTCTATTCAAGCCTAATTGTATCCAGTTTGCAAATTAATTCCAATTCAGCAGTCTCTCCTTATAGTTTGTTTTTGAAGTTTTTTGTTGAAGAATTGCCACTTTTAGGTCTGAGGTCTAGTGACCAGGGAGGTTGAAGTGTTCTCTGATTTTTTGAATGTTATAATTCTTGGCATCTGATTTGTGTCCTTTTATTCTTCTACATAGAGACTGTCCAGTTTGACCCATGTACATGGTTGAGGGGCATTGCTGGCACATGATGGCATATATCCCATTGGTAGATGTGCAGGTGAACGAGCCTCTGATAGTGTGGCTGATGTGATTAGGCCCTATGATGGTGTCCCCTGAATAGATATGTGGACACAGTTGGCAACGGGCTTTGTTGCAAGGATAGGTTCCTAGGTTAGTGGTTCTGTTGTGTGGTGTGTGGTTGCTGGTGAGTATTTGCTTCAGGTTGGGGGGCTGTCTGTAAGCAGGGACTGGCCTGTCACCCAAGATCTGTGAGAGTGATGGGTCGTCCTTCAGGATAGGTTGTAGATCCTTGATGATGCATTGGAGAGGTTTTAGTTGGGGACTTACGGTGATGGCTAGTGGAGTTCTGTTATTTTCTTTGTTGGGCCTGTTCTGTAGTAGGTGACTTCTGGGTATTCTTCTGGCTCTGTCAATCTGTTTCTTCACTTCACTTCAGCAGGTGAGTATTGTAGTTGTAAGAATGCGTGTTTATTCCTCCCTCTTCTCCCCCTCCTCTCCCTTGTCAACTGCTGGAAATGGCCCACCTTGATTATCACTACAAAGCGTTCCCCTCCCCGCCCCTCCTGCTAGTAATAGCTCATCTTACCTGATTACTCTCCTTACAGTGTGTATAATAACACCCATTGTTTCATGTTCTCTGTGTATGTAAATCTCCCCACTGTATTTTCCACTGAACGCATCCGATGGAGTGAGCTGTAGCTTACGAAAGCTTATGCTCAAATAAATTTCTCTCTAAGGTGCCACAAGTCCTCCTTTTCTTTGTACAGAGTTTAAAAATCTTCTAAAATTATTAATTTCAGGTAGGCTGTGTGCCATTAGTGGGGCGGGGGGTTATCTGCTATTAAAGGAGCCTTGTGCAAAATGAAAACATTGTTAAGCTGTTAAGTCTTGTTAAATTTTAGATACTGACCTCTCTCTAACAAATCTTGGAACATATACTCAGTACTTAAAATAACTACTGTGGATGATCATTTTTCATACAATAGCTCAGGCTTGTGACTATCATTCTTATTTATTAACTGTTTCTACATCACATTTTTTCATTACAGCATGAAATGTATGGCTGCATTTAGTCAAGTATTCTGCTTTAGCAACTGTTGATGATCTTTTTTGACCTAGTTCATAATGCAAATTTAATATTGCATTGTTTTTAGAAAAAAAATCTCTTCACGTCAGAAATGAATTTTTGATTATTCCAATACTGTAGTCCCTTGCTAAAGTTAGCCGTTTATCCATTAGTTTCTTTATTACAAAATTTCAGTTGGTCTTCTATCCCATAGTAGAACACCCAAAAAAAGACACCAAAAAGTTTTGTACAGATTGCACAACTACCTTTTGCATTTGTTTCAGTGAATGCCAGATTAATAGGTGTAATGGTCACTAAAGAGTAGCGTTCAGGATTTAGTAGTGGAAAGACTAGAGAATAAAGATTATTTGTGATTCAGTTTCAAAAGTTTGTGCTTCTGTTCTGTTCAAAGTCACACATTGGTACAGCTGTTAATCCCCAGTAACTTTAGACTGTATTTAATTGGAACGTTTTAAGCTACAGGCTTCTTATTTATAGCATTTTTGTGTTTTAGATAGACAATAAAAGAAAACTTTAAAATGTCTAATTCACATGCTTGCATGTGTACATACATTTCACGGCCAAGTTCTGCTTATACCTATGAACTTCTTCAAGTACTACAGAAAATTAGTTGGCACTAGGTTTCTATTTGTATCTTGTAAACTTTCATAAAGTCCTTCATACACAAGCATGCATGTATGGATATGTTGCATTCAAAACGTGCAGTTTACATATTCAGCTGAAGTTCTGGTGACTGTAAGGGGTAATGCATGACACTATTATTGTTCAGAAAGTGTCTAAAATTCATCTTTGCACAGATTTTTACTTATATGCCGCTTGTTTCCTCCGGTTAGTCTGCTGTCAATGTCGTCCTGATCTCTCTTCTCAAAATCAGTCCACTGAAAGAGGTCATAGCATATTAGCTCTTACATGTTCATACTGTCTCAGTATTCGCCATATTGAATACTAGAGTACTGTACAAAGTATAATAAATCGATAACTCCTAAATCTTGAAAAAGCTTATTAAATGTTAAGTTGGATCTGTGCAGACAATATTTAAAATTACAGGAAGAAGTGAGCCTTTACAGAAAAGCCAACTTTATCACACTGACCTTTTTTCTCTATAGCTGTGTTAACAAAACTATATATAAATTACTGTGTATGTCCATCTGCCAGGAATGAAATGGACAGCCGGGTAAGACCGGTACATAAGCTTCTTCCTTAGTCTTGTCATCCTGCCTTTTGCACTGGAAGCATGGGTCATATGCCTGTTCTTTTTTTTTTTCTTTTATGCTTTCTTTGATTCAGAGAGGTGAGCTGCTTTTCCATTTACTGTGAGTATAGATGAAATACCAGCCTATTCTATTTCTGGCACTTCCTCTGGATATAGCTCTGTAAGCCTTGAAACCAAACGTTGCGTCTTGCCTCACTAATACCATTTTGAAGCTGTGTATTCCCTAAAGGAATAAACCAGTGGTCTAGAACCAGGTTAACCACAAACAGTTCAGTGTCTCCATGCTAGCTCTGTTGATTCATGTTTTGAACCCCTGCAGTTTTGTCCCACTCTGTGCTAGCACAGTTGCATTGCTCTCTAAGCAACTGTGGCAGTTTCCAGAATTGGTGTTTTGTGGAAAATTTTGAAAGTCAGTGGTTTACTGAGGGACAATAATAAAGTATGTAATTGAAAAGTTTGAGCTATTTGTGCTGTTATCACAGAGTCCACTGTCCACGATAGTCTGAAACAGTTTAATGCTGACTGTAGACAAGACCTGAGAGTCTTTCAACAAGAAAGAAACTGGTTAGATCCAAACAGAGCTTTAAGTTCCTCTCTCCTGATGGTCGTATTGGATGAGCTGTTTAGACCATTAGTAATTCTTCCTTTGTAGAGGATACTCCTACAGTGTACAGCCCTGTGTTTCTTGAAACTGCATATTGGGTCTTACTCCAAGTTGGTGACGGTAAGCCAGTGTTAGAATTATCGTGTTAGTATCCAACTCTGGGTAAAGATACTATTCTTCCTGCAATGTAGCATTGCTTTAGTTCATTTGCAGGACCTAATTTATTATTATGCACATAGAGGGGATTGTAACTATTAACAGTCCCAGTGAGATCATAGGGAGACTTTGTGTTATTTTGAAAGCCATGGTCAAGAGTAAGGATAGAAATTTACCTGGTCTCTTGTCAAGAAGGCCCCAAAATGATATATTCATCTGCCTATAGGATCTTGATTGATATTTAACTTGTTAAATGACGGCTGGAGCTCTTATCAAATGGGCAAGATTGTGTGGCCTTTGTTTGAGGAAGAACCTCTTAAATTGTCGGGCATCAGTGCTGGGGTCATGCTGCCTGAACATGCCTGTGAGGTGTGATCTAGTGGTGTCACCATTACCTCTCTGGTGTTCCTGCTGTAATATTTGTCAGTGCAAGTACTTGTGGTGGTTTGTTTGGTTTTTTTTTATTTGCTTTCCTTATCTCTGGATAGACCGCAGCATCTTGAACACAAATAAATAATTTGCCCATGAAATACTGAAACCTGAGGCTGAGGGGGAAACCTGGCTGATTGCAAGAGGATAGTAGGGGATTGTCTGTCATAGCACACCCTCAGTGTGACATTAGTCCTGAGTACGCTACAGAGAGTGCAGGCAAAAGTCTGTGGAAGGCAGATGCCAGGAATGGGGAAACTGTGAATCCTGGATTTGGAGCAAGCATCAGGGAACCATCTGTGGCAAATTTCTTTCCTTTTAACATGTCTGTTTGCTTCTTACTAATATGTAAGAATATGCAATACCTAAAAAATTAAATATGTGCCCCAAAGTGGAGATTGAACTTTCAGTCCTAGATCCTGTGTTGCAGCCTAGAAGCACCCAGTTAAGGAAAGGACTGCAAAGATGGCTTTTGTGTTCTGAACTGAGTCGGTCCCATAATTTAGCACAAAGAAAACCACTCTAAATTCCATTAGCCATAGTTGCGGGGGATCAGCGTGAAATAAGGTTGCCCCCTTCCCTCAACTAGGTCTGTAATTTGTCAGTGGTATGGCATAAAGTAACTTTACAGGAGGATCTGGCCTCCAATTTCCTGAACTCAAATTCTGCTGCACTACTTCTGCCAGAGATCACTTGTATAGTCTTGGCTTTCCAACAGAAGTAATATAGGTGCAGAAGAGATGGGTAATGCTAACATCACAGCAGGTGTGCATCTGCAATCCAGGGAGGAATTTGGCACCTACATACCATAGGGATGGGCATGTTTGAAAGCTGTAGCCTGAGATGTACCACGAGATGACACCTGCATTTAGTGCTAGTATCAGTTCAACAAATGATCGTATTTGTAAGAGAAACTTTTATCAGTGCTGGTGTATCATGTCATGCCAGTAAAGAAATTTGAATTAAAACTGTTACAAAATATTAAACACTGTATATATTTTCAAAGTTCTAAACACTATCACTTATATTACATTTATTTGGTTCAGAACTATTGTGCATATATTCCAATAAAAGCATGTAAATGGATAATTATAACTTTAGTTCTTTATCTCATCCTGTGTGTTGTAATAATTTGTCACCAGTTCAGGTATAGAAGAGAAACCCAAATACTTTGTCAAACTGACAGTTGTTTCTTGTCTTTCTACTTACTAGGTCATGTTACGGAATTCTAACTATTGTTTGCATATGCTAATTTATCAGTAGTATTACATGTCCAATAAAGTTATTGCTTCGTGTTCTCAAAACACGTTGAGGTGTCACCTTCTTTTACTCTATTTGCAGTATGCTTTAGACAGTTCCCTTTGGTTCTCTTTACCATTTAACGTCATATGGAATTGCTGAGAAAAGCTTATTTTGATAATAGAGCTGGAGTTATTTAATAACTGAATATATTTCTGAAATTAACAATCTTTTTCAGTGTACTGGTAGTGTTAAAGATCTAGCATTACTGTTTGTCTGTTTGTATAGGGCATTGCATTTTTGTAGGCTTAACCTTGAGGATTGCAACATCAACTCTTCTATAAATCCAAGCTGTACAACTGGACTTCCTATTCAGTTATTTTAGTAACTTCAGTATAAAAATCCTGGTTTTTAATTGATTGCCCTTTTATATTATATGTGCTGCCTACTTCCTGTTTCTAGACCAGTGGTTCACAAACTTGTTACACCGCTTGTGCAGGGAAAGCCCCTGGTGGGCTGGACCGATTTGTTTACCTGCCGCATCCGCAGGTTCGGCCGATCGCAGGTCCGAATGGCCGCGGTTCGCTGCTCCAGGGCAATGGGAGCTGCTGGAAGCGGCGGGTAAACAAACTGGCCCGGCCCACCAGGGGCTTTCCCCGCACAAGTGGCGGAACAAGTTTGGCAACCACTTTTCTAGACTATGGTGCTTTTATGTTGTAGGACACAGTGTACTTATGGACTATGGCTCTTGTCCAGTTGTCCTGGGTGATGCAACTGTGTTACATAGGGTCTTCTGCTGTGTTTTTGATACATTAAGCCATTATAGTTTCTGAATCCTGTGTCCTATGATGTCTGTTACGCTTTTATCAGTGTTTCATTTTTTGTACACCAATATGTAAGATAACTTTCCTGTATTCTACCTCCTTGTAAAATCTTTTTTTTTTTAAAGCAACATTTTGTAACATGCTTAACTATGAGAGTTGAAGCAGAGAATAGAACACATGGTTTAATTGCGTTAGGTATGGTTTTGCTTTTGCTTCTCGTCGTGTGCCTCATTCCGAATTGGTCCACAGGCAATGAAAGACTCACCCAAAGGCCAGAGAGAGCTTGATTAATTTGTCTTGGAATGGGAAGGAACTAGTTAGTGTTGCAATTTTTCTTTCCCATTGTTTTGTTCATCTGCCTGGCCAAAAAGGAAAAGTCACTTTGTAGCAGTAACAGGTGACAAACTGGATGTCATGTGTCCTACCCAGCTCTTCTGAAACAGTTTTACCTTATAGTGAAACGTATTACTTTTACAGGAATACAGGTGATTATGGTTTGTATCTGTCACATTTAAACTTCAAGTCCTTGTCTTTAAAGCTTTGGCAATTCCTTTGCTCTGCATAAGTGTTACTCCCAGCAGTTTCCTTCTCCTTTTCCACGCTGTTCCTTATGCTTGGAAGCCTTCACCTTCTTGAACAAGTCAACCATTCTTTCTTCATTCAATTCTCTCATTTAAAACAGTTCTCAATTCTCCTTTTCTAATTCACCGTCGAAACAAATTGTTAAGAAACAACTTGAGATCTCATTACAGAAAGAAACAAAAACTTATATGTTGTCATTTTTGCTAGATCTTATTAAAATTATATGTAATAGCTACACTTAAAGTGACAGTCAACCTGAAATGAAGAGTTACAAGTATTTTCAAGTACTGCATCAGCACCTAGATCATCCTGCCAATTTCTGTAATTTTACAATCACATTTTCTATTTTCAAGTGTTTCTCTCCCCTGTGACTGTGTGAAAGATCCAAACAAACAAGGAATTGACTAATCAGGAAATGTGGTGAAACTGACTACACACAAAGTACTGATAAATGCTCAAGTAAACAAACTGAAAATAATTTCTCTAATCATTCTGTTATAGTAATTTTAGTTGTATTTGTCATATAACGGTAAACCATTTTCAAACAGTTGTTTTTTCTAAGTTGAATATTTGTCAATGCCCTTTATTCTAAACTGTTCATGTGTGCAGTAACTTAATAATCAAACCTCTTAATAATCTCCTTTGCTAATATCTGTTTATGCACAAGTGTGTGAAATTCTGAATTTTTACTTTAAACATCTGGAAAAATCTGACACATTCACAAATGCATATTGAATTATAGCAGGCTCCTTTGAAGCCTTTGGATGCACTCCGGCTATGTCTGGTCTACAGGAGCCCTGGTCTCAGCTGAGTGTGTATCAGGACAGAACATTCTAATTCTGTCTGATAAATAGATCTATATTACAAATTTTGTTTTTCTTTTTAAAAATCTCTATTTTTACTTTACTAAAATCTTGAAAAATCATTAAGTTTGCAAAGTGAAGCATTCTGGTCAGGAAAAGCTAATGATGAGGTTGTCTTTACAACCTTTGCTTTTACTTCTGTGTGTATACTCTTATTTTAATTACACAATCATCTGCCAATCTATATATTCAACAATGCAGACATTCTGCAGATATAATAGTATCTGTATAGTGAAGGTGTACATAATAAACAACATAGAACAGTCCTTTAGATTGTTAAGTTTGGATCAGATTTTAGTTGCCATTTCCACAATGTAAACTAGAAATAGATCCACTGAATTGATGGACTTACACAGCTGTGGAATCGGTAACAAAGTAGGTTTGGGCTCTCTGCACAGGCTGGACAATGTACAGTGAGCAAAGCAGGGATTAGTAGAAAGTTAAGTAGAATTTTTATTGTCTCATTCACTGTGTACTGTCCAAAGTATGTTCATAAGAATGGCCATACTGGGTCAGACCAAAGGTCCATCCAGCCCAGTGTCTTGTCTACCGACAGATGCTCCAGAGGGAGTGAACCTAACAGGTAATGATCAAGTGATCTCTCTCCTGCCATCCATCTCCACCCTCTGACAGAGGCTAGGGACACCATTCCTTACCTGTCCTGGCTAATAGTCATTAATGGACTTAACCTCCATGAATTTATCCAGTTCTCTTTTAAACCCTGTTATAGTCCTAACCTTCACAACCTCCTCAGGCAAGGAGTTCCACAGGTTGACTGTGCGCTGAGTGAAGAAGAACTTCCTTTTATTTGTTTTAAATCTGCTGCCCAGTAATTTTATTTAGTGGCCCCTAGTTCTTATATTATGGGAACAAGTAAATAACTTTTCCTTATTCACTTTCTCCACACCACTCATGATTTTATATACCTCTATCGTATCCCCTCTTAGTCTCCTCCTTTCCAAGCTGAAAAGTCCTAGCCTCTTTACTCTCTCCTCATATGGGACCCGTTCCAAACCCCTAATCATTTTAGTTGCCCTTTTCTGAACCTTTTCTAATGCCAGTATATCTTTTTTGAGATGAGGGGACCACATCTATACACAGTATTCAAGATGTGGGCTTACCATGGATTTATGTAAGGACAATAAGATATTCTCCGTCTTATTCTCTATCTCTTTTTTAATGATTACTAACATCCCATTTGCTTTTTTGACTGCCGCTGCACACTGCATGGATGTCTAGAAACTATCCACGATGACTCCAAGATCTTTTTCCTGATTAGTTGTAGCTAAATTGTTGAATTGTTAAAGGTGTTGAATTATAGTATCAATACTATAATTAAAATTGCATCATAATGCATATGCAAAAGAGGATAGTTAAAATTGTGCCAACAACCTCAACATTTGCATTTCTTGACATTTGAGTGATTCCATTTGCAACTTAAACTTTCAAATGTCCGTTATTTAATACCATTGGTAAATCAGAAAAGTGCCAAGCACACCATTTTGTAATTATATAGAATTATTTATAAGTATTGTTCCTGAGAAATTACCTGGTGCTGTATTCATGGCATAACCAAAGAAATTACAGCTCAGGCCTGGCCTACTCCTAAAACATAGCTATGTCACTCAGGGGTATAAAAAGGTCACAGCCCTGAGATATGTAGTCAAGCTGTCCTAAGCCCTGGTATAAAAATTGCTAGGTCAATGGGAGGAATTTTTTCATTGACCTAGCTACCACCTCCCGTGGAGGTGGATTTACTACAGCAATGGAAAAACCCCTTCCCTTACTGAAACAAATGTCTGCACTACAGTGCCACAATTATGCTTCTGTAGTGCTTGTAGTGTAGCTTCTGATTTATACAGAGCTATTTCCCTGTTACATCAGTCTTTTTGTCTCAAGAACTACTGTTAATCTTTAAGCACCCTCCAAGTACAGGTGAATAATTACAAGTGGTACACCAGTTTTCACTAGTGTAACTTAACGTTGGACTAGTTGTATTAAAATATTTTAGTTTAACTCTGAAATAAACGTATTCTGAAAACCCAAACCCAGAAAGGGCTATACAGTTCTGTCTGGAAAATTGTGAAATTTTGTACAGAGCCTTTTAATTTATCATACTCTCTATTGGCATGTAATGATATTTATAAGAATGGGTTTTTATTGTTACCCTGTTTTCTGATGTAAACAATGTATTCCTCTCACTTCTCTCCTCCTGCCCCTCTACACAATTTATTTCTTTGTTTCCATGTTGTACTTTCCTTGTTGGATAGTCCCTTTATTAGTTTGTATTTTGGACAAGAAGGATTGAGGAAATTTATGCAAGTGTTGAGCAAATATTTTACAGCAAAATAATGTTATTGTATTAAGTAATAGAAAGAGAGATATAGCTGTATTTAATGCTAGTTTTATATTTCAAAATAAAATCCCATACTGATAAACTGAAAGTAGTTACTTGATCTCTATTTACATTAAAGCAGTCTTCTAAAAGTAAAATATTTAGAAAGCTGCTGAAATACGTTAAATCACATCACAATGACTTGGTCCAGATTGGGAGTATGCTGTAATTATTTTATCTTAAACTTTTCAGACAATGAGAAGACAACGAAATGAAGTTGTTGTGGAGTTAAGAAAGGTAAGATGGATTAGTGTTTTTACTAAATATAACTTTTATGTCTCAGGTATTTGAGTAGAAATTACAAAAGTTTTCTGTGTCTGAGGCAGACAATCATAGTGCTTACTTTTTTATAGGTTTCAGAGTAGCAGTGGTGTTAGTCTGTATTCGCAAAAAGAAAAGGAGTACTTGTGGCACCTTAGAGACTAACCAATTTATTTGAGCATAAGCTTTCGTGAGCTACAGCTCACTTCATCGGATACAGTCCACTGAATGCATCCGATGAAGTGGGCTGTAGCTCACGAAAGCTTATGCTCAAATAAATTTGTTAGTCTCTAAGGTGCCATAAGTACTCCTTTTCTTTTTACTTTTTTATAGACCATTTAAAAGGATGTTGTCCAATTGTATTTGTCTTTTCAAGGTCTGTGTAGACACTCACATTTTTGGTGGGGAGGGAAGCTTCAAAGCAGATGCTACCAAGTCAGGAACTAAAAATGCACATTAGTTGTCTGTCTATAAATGAATGACTGTAACTTCATTTAAACTAGTTACTCGAAGATCTTTAAGTCGAAACATCCCCCTGGATGTTGCCTCACTGATAACCAGTGCTTGCATTACCCTTTATTTGCTTCCTGTCTCTAATAACAGTAATCGCTGGGCTGTTCCCATTACCCACATTCCATCTACTGGGTTTCAGTGACATAGGCGAATTAATTTTGGTTTCTTCCTCACATGAAGAATTAGGGCTTTAAGGAATATTTCAATTTCTGTGTTGCTGAAACCATCCTCTATCAATACTCACTGTGAATCCTGTCCTTACTCCTTGTTTTAGGATTTGGATAATCTTTGGTCCTAATAATTCCCAAGAATGACAGTGGACTCCTTTTTTTACTTGCAACTTACCAAGGATCATGGCTTCTCCTTAACACTTGCAAACAGATAATTGGGTCAACCCTACTACATGCTTAGGGGAAGGGCAAAAAATCCTCAGGTGTCCATACTCCTCTATAGCGAGGAAAGATATTCCTGACATTAAATCAGCAGTCAACTGTAGCCCAAAACATACAGGGAGGCAAGAGTTAAAAGCTGTATTCCTTCAACATATATTATTGCCAATTAAGTAAAATAAAATCACCATAGGAGAGATGGCTGGGGTGACCTTTTAGTGATAGAAATGTATCCACTATTTTGTCTTCCCACTTGCCTCACGTGTTGGGGAGGAGACCAGTGGACTGAACTGGCAAGCATCACTCCCATCAATCAGGGCTGTTAGGGAACCTAGAACTTGGACATGGTGAGGAAAGAAGGATGGCAACAAAACTGTCCTGTTGCAGTTGGCAGGTATTAAAAGATTAAAACTAGTATGAGCATCCCTACAATACGCTAATATATGATGGAGAAAAATTAGGAAAGCAGTCAGGTTTATTAAATATTTTTAGTGGATGAGATTTGAAACCATACATTGAAAAATACATTTTTTTTTATTCAAGAAGCTGCTGTGAAAATGCAGAATGTTTACGTAGCATTGGGATAGTGGAATATGTTTGGAAAGTATGTTAACTTTCACTTAGACATCTTAAATTCATTTCCATGCTTAAGTCTTTTCAAGTGGAATACTAATTTGCCAAGCTTTGTTTTTTCAACATCTGAATCTGTATTTTCAGGCTGTCAAACCACATGATGCTCCATAATAGTTATGGCATATTTTGAAATACCAGACTACTGATTTGTTTGCTCTGAAATCTGAACAGCATTTCCACAAAGATTTTGATGCTGGGGGGGGGGGGATGTCTTTAAATTCTCTTTCTGTGCCAGAGCAATAAGTGCCAAGTTGGGAACAAGAAAAAAAGTGTTCAGTTTAGTATAATTTTAGATGAAGCAAAACGTGGGTGTAGAAGGTAAAACTGTGGATGTTGGGACTGGGGGAGTATAAGCCATTAGAGCGATGAGGAAAGAAATCTTAGGACAAAAAGTATTACTTTTAAGGTTAACATAAAATTGAATGCAGTGAATTTAGTGGTTTCAGTGATGAATATAGACAAATGAGTTGTATATAGGTCATGTCACATACAGTAAAATCTTATACAGCTGTAGCTATAATCAAGAGAAGGCCATCCTGTTCCTCGGGAAGATATAAATCATGGGTGTGCAAACTTTTTGGCCTGAGGGCCACATCGAGGTGCGAAACTGTACAGAGGGCTGGGTAGGAAAGGCTGTGCCCCCCAAACAGCCTGGCCCCCTCCCCCTATTTGCCCCCTCCCACTGCCTGCCCCCCTGACTGTCTCCCTCAGAACCCCCCAACCCATCCAACCCCCGCCTGCTCCTTGTCCCCTGACTGCCCCCTCCTGGCACGCCCCCTAGGATCCCACCCTCTATCCAACTCCCCCCATCCCCTGACTGATGCCCCGACCTATCCACACCCCTGCCCCCTAACAGGCCCCCCAGGATTACCACACCCTATCCAACCCTGGCCACCCCAGAACCTCTGCCCCATCCAATCCCTCGCTCCCTGGGACTCCCTACCCAACCCCCCCACCACCACCGTGCGCCGCTGACCCCTTACCATGCTGCTCAGAGCGGCAGGAGCTTGCAGCCCTGCTGCCCGCGCGGCAGCATGACTGTGTGGGAGGGGAACAGCGGGGGAGGGGCCGGGGGCGAGCCTCCTGGGCCAAGAGCTCAGGGGCCAGGCTGGATGTGACCCGCTGGCAGTAGTTTGCCCATCTCTGGCATAAATGGTGAGCACTCATCTTAGTCACATACTTCAATGCCTGGCTTGAATGTCTGAGCATTAATAGTACCAGTGAAATACTTACTTTTACCCACAACGTAAAAGGAAGTCATCTCCGCTTCTGCGGGGAGGGGGGGAGAAATAAAACTACAAAACACAGCAAATTTATTTTTCTTTAAAGAACAAGAGAGATGAACACCTGTTAAAGAGAAGAAATGTACCCCATGAAGATATCTGTGAAGATTCAGATATAGATGGCGATTTCAGAGTGGTAAGAATTAACACTGTCTAAAGTTTATTTCTTAACTTTTTTTAAAACTGTATCTAACTGTTTTGGGGTTTTTTTTCCCCCCCCAGCAAAACACCTCATTGGAGGCAATAGTTCAGGTAAAAATATTTATTTTTCCCTGAACGTTTTTGGCTTAATGACAAATGTAAAATGGCTGAATTCTAAGTTATTGATTTTATTGTAGAATGCTTCAAGTGACAACCAGGGTATCCAGTTAAGTGCAGTGCAGGCTGCAAGGTAAGAGCACAGTTTGTTCAACTTTACTGTTTCTACCCTTGCTGCTTATATAGTGCTACTAAATTTAGAAAATCATGAATTCTTGCACTAGTTGATAGAATGGTGATGTCATCTATGGATCAAGTTCACCAAATATTACTGCTGTAATAACATATCTTGTATGTAAACTTTGTTTATAAAAAACAAACTGACAGAATGTAGAATTACATTCTCTTAATAAATTCTCTTAATAAATATTCATGTGAACTCTAGGATTTTAGTAAATGCCATACTCCTGACTTTCAAAATAAATTGAGTAAAGATCCTAATTGATTTCATATGTATAAATAGTCATGGAACACAGTTTCCCTTTAATTTAAATAAGTTGTCTGAGGTGTTTAAATCATCACAAGACTACCAGATTCCTAACAAGTTAGACTAATTGGCAAATACTTGAAGACACTTTAAGTCAGGGGTTCTCAAACTGGGGGTCGGGACCCTTCAGGAGGTTGCGAGGTTATTACATTGGGGTTTGCAAGCTGTCAGCCTCCACCCCAAACCCCGCTTTGCCTCCAGCATTTATAATGGTGTTAAATTATATAAACAAGTGTTTTTAATTTATAAGTGGGGGTCACACTCAGTGGCTTGCTATATGGAAGGGGTCACCAGGACAATAGTTTGAGAACCTCTGCTTTAAGTTAATGATTTCTTTGGACCTCTTAACCAGTCAAGTAGCAGTTCTTGAGCTGTTTACTGTAAGGTCTTGTCTACATGAGAAAGTTGCACCAATTTAACTTGGTGTGATTTTTAAAACCTATTTAGTTAAACTGGTGCAAGGCTGTATGGACACTTATTTCAGTTTAAACCAGATAAGGAATTTATTTGAAAAAAACTGAAACCTGACTGGTTTAAATGGAAATAAGAAAGTCCACATAGTCTTTTTCACTGATTAAATTGGTTTAGAAACAATTTTAAGTTAACTGAGTGCAACTTTTGCATGTGGACAAGGCCTACAAGTAGAGGTCTTTTAATGTTAATATAAGGTGTGAAAGCTATTTAGTTGTTTCTCTTATACTGCTCTGCCACCATACACAGCATCTGAAGCTTGAGCAGAAGGGAGGACCTGATCTCTCTGTAACTTCTTGAAACACATGTCTAGAGCACATGGCAAGGACAGAGCATTGTTTGAATAGAAGCAGTTACAAATAACTGGAGTTAACTGATTCTTGGAGCCAGGGTTATGAGCTGCCTGAGAGGACAGCAAATACATTTGTGGTAGTTTTTGAGTAAACCTAAACTGTGCAGTATTTTGCTATTAAAAGTGAATATTGGGGTGGGTTTTTTGTAGGAACTGGGGTATGTGTTGTAATTAATCCTAGGATAACTTATTAATATTTTGTCTGTACATCTACATCTCTCCTAAAAAGGAAGTTTTTCTTCTCAGTTGGCAATATAAATATACACCTGCAATAACATCACGTAGCTTTTACAAACTTTAAATATTCAAAGCCCCTAACCGGATTGTATTAAGATATTTTCACTGTGCAGACTATGCTTTACTTGCCAGTTTAAGGCAGTGGCCACTGGTAGTGTTCAGAACTGGAAGCCGCAGCAGTCAGTCACAGCTACTTTCTTGTCTATCATGTCCACTGTCCCCCTCTAGAGAGACAGTTTGGTGTGGCTGGGGCAGGAGGAAAGGAATGTGCTTCTGATCTTCCCCCCCCAACTTTGTTCTTCTGAAATAGAATCATAGAAAATAAGGGTTGGAAGGGACCCCAGAAGGTCATCTAGTCCAACCCCCTGCTCGAAGCAGGACCAATTCCCAGTTAAATCATCCCAGCCAGGGCTTTGTCAAGCCTGACCTTAAAAACCTCTAAGGAAGGAGATTCTACCACCTCCCTAGGTAACGCATTCCAGTGTTTCACCACCCTCTTAGTGAAAAAGTTTTTCCGAATATCCAATCTAAACCTCCCCCACTGCAGCTTGAGACCATTACTCCTCGTTCAGTCATCTGCTACCATTGAGAACAGTCTAGAGCCATCCTCTTTGGAACCCCCTTTCAGGTAGTTGAAAGCAGCTATCAAATCCCCCCTCATTCTTCACTTCTGCAGGCTAAACAATCCCAGCTCCCTCAGCCTCTCCTCATAACTCATGTGTTCCAGACCCCTAATCATTTTTGTTGCCCTTCGCTGGACTCTCTCCAATTTATCCACATCCTTCTTGTAGTGTGGGGCCCAAAACTGGACACACTACTCCAGATGAGGCCTCACCAATGTCGAATAGAGGGGAATGATCACGTCCCTCGATCTGCTCGCTATGCCCCTACTTATACATCCCAAAATGCCATTGGCCTTCTTGGCAACAAGGGCACACTGCTGACTCATATCCAGCTTCTCGTCCACTGTCACCTCTAGGTCCTTTTCCGCAGAACTGCTGCCTAGCCATTCGGTCCCTAGTCTGTAGCTGTGCATTGGGTTCTTCCGTCCTAAGTGCAGGACGCTGCACTTATCCTTATTGAACCTCATCAGATTTCTTTTGGCCCAATCCTCCAATTTGTCTAGGTCCTTCTGTATCCTATCCCTCCCCTCCAGCGTATCTACCACTCCTCCCAGTTTAGTATCATCCGCAAATTTGCTGAGAGTGCAATCCACACCATCCTCCAGATCATTTATGAAGATATTGAACAAAACCGGCCCCAGGACCGACCCTTGGGGCACTCCACTTGATACCGGCTGCCAACTAGACATGGAGCCATTGATAACTACCCGTTGAGCCCGACAATCTAGCCAGCTTTCTACCCACCTTATAGTGCATTCTTCCAGCCCATACTTCCTTAACTTGCTGACAAGAATACTGTGGGAGACCGTGTCAAAAGCTTTGCTAAAGTCAAGAAACAATACATCCACTGCTTTCCCTTCATCCACAGAACCAGTAATCTCATCATAAAAGGCGATTAGATTAGTCAGGCATGACCTTCCCTTGATGAATCCATGCTGGCTGTTCCTGATCACTTTCTTCTCATGCAAGTGCTTCAGGATTGATTCTTTGAGGACCTGCTCCATGATTTTTCCAGGGACTGAGGACATAGTCCCACTTGAGCTCCCTACAGGCCTTCAATCACCTTATGGATGTTGAAAAGGGAGGTTAAAGGAGTTAAAGTTCAAGTGGGTTTGTACTCCCTCCTTCCTAGCAGCATGTGCCTTTGTATTAGGCCTGTCGATTAATCGCAGTTAACTCACATGATTAACTCCATAAAGTTAATCGCAGTTTTAGTTGCACAGTTAAACAATAGAATGCCAATTGAAATTTATTAAACATTTTGGATGTTTTTCTACATTTTCATATGTATTATGTTCTGTGTTGTAATTGAAATCAAAGTGTAATTATTTTTTATTATAAATATGTGCACTATAAAAATGATAAATAGTATTTTTCAATTCACCTCATACAAGTACTGTAGTGCAATCTGTTTGTCATGAACGTGCAACTTACAAATGTAGGATTTTTTTTTGTTCTATAATTACAATCAAACAATGTAAAACTTCAGCGCCTACAAGTCTACTCGGTCCTACTTGTTCAGCCAATCGTGAAGACAAACAAGTTTGTTTACATTTACAGGAGATAATGCTGCCCTCTTCTTATTTACAGTGATACCAGAAAGGGAGAACAGGCATTTGCATGACACTTTTGTAGCCGGCATTGCAAGGTATTTACATGCCAGATATGCTAAACATTCATATGCCCATTCATGCTTTGACCACCATGCCCGAGGACATACTTCGATGCTGATGACACTTGTTAAAAAAAAATGCATTAATTAAATTTGTGACTGAACTCCTTGGGGGAGAACTGTATGTCCCCTGCTCTGTGTTACCCATTAAATATATTTCATGTTATAGCAGACTCGGATGATGACCCAGCACATGTTCATTTTAAGAACACTTTCGCTGCAGATTTGACAAAACGCAAGGAAGGTACCAATTTGAGATTTCTAAAGATAGCTATAAAACTTGACCCAAGGTTTTTGCAGAATCTGAAGTGCCTTTCAAAATCTGAGAGGGACGAGGTGTGGAGCGTGCTTTCAGAAGTCTTAAAAGAGCAACACTCCAATGCGGAAACTACAGAACCCAAACCACCAAAAAAGAAAATCAGCTTTCTGCTGGTGGCATCTGAGAATGAACATGAGTCGGTTCACACTGCTTTGGATTGTTATCGAGCAGAATCCGTTATCAGCATGGATGCATGTCCCCTGAAATGGTTGGTCGAAGCATGAAGGAACATATGAATCTTTAGGGCATCTGACACGTAAATATCTTGCAATGCCAGCTACAGCATGAGAATGCCTGTTCTGACTTTCAGGTGACATGTAAACAAGAAGCGAGCAGCATTATGTCCTGCAAATGTAAACAAAGTTGTTTGAGTGATTGGGTGAACGAGAAGTAAGACTGTGTGGACTTGCAGGCTCTAAAATTTTACATTGTTTTATTTTGAATGTAGTTTTTTGTACATAATTCTACATTTATACGTTCAACTTTTATGATAAAGAGATTGTACTACAGTACTTGTATGAGGTGAATTGAAAAATACTATCTTTTGGGTTTTTCACAGTGCAAATACTCATAATCAAAAATAAATACGAAGTAAGCACTGTGCACTTTGTGTTCTGCGTTGTAATTGTAATCAATATATTTTAAAATGTAGAAAACATCCAAAAATATTAAAATAAATGGTATTAAATTTTTTTAATTGGGTGGTGCAGTTAATTTTTTTTAATCATGTGACCGTCCTAATTTGTATCCCCCACACACTGACTCCTTAGTGAGGAAGAGGGAGGAAAGCATGTTCTGGCAGTCCTAACAAAGCAGCCAATACCTTGCCTCTTATCCTTTGCACCAGCTGGGAAGATAATGCTGGGGAGGGGCATGTGGATGACTGACTTACTCCTGTCACGGGTTTCCCATGATGACAAACCAGGTGTTCAACTCAACAGTCATACTCTTTAGAGTAGTAGCAGAAGAGGCGGTGGGATTGGCTGAAATAGTAGCTAAGTACACAACTTTTCAGCAGTGCTAAATTCACTTATTTTTAAAAAGCCCTATTTGACTCTAGGGGATTTGTCTGCAAATGTCATATTTTCTCCTTTGTTTCTAAACAGGAAGCTTCTTTCCAGTGATCGCAATCCACCAATTGATGACTTAATAAAATCTGGAATACTACCTATTTTAGTGCACTGTCTTGAAAGAGATGACAAGTGAGTGTGTTACTTTTTTAAAAGTAAGTACTGGTAGGAAAAGTTAATTGTTTTGAGAAGACTTCATAGATATCCTTTGACAAAACAATTTGTGCAAGCATTTGCAAGTGTACATGTTATCCTACTGTATTAGATTCAGATAGAATATGTTTTGTATTACAGTAAAACTGACTTTACACTTTTATTTGTAGTCCTTCTTTACAGTTTGAAGCTGCATGGGCTTTGACAAACATTGCATCTGGAACCTCTGAACAAACACAGGCTGTAGTTCAATCTAGTAAGTTGATCAATTTGATGATAATGCATTTCATGTGCACACTGTAATTTCTTCAAAAATATGAGGATCAAGTGATGATTTAATAAGGACCTACACCCCATCTCTCTTCCTCAAGTGTTCACCAATCTACACTACCTAGGACTTAATACTTTCATATGATAGCCACAGGATGGTTGAAACTGAATTGTCAATCACAGGCACATCACTGAAGGACCTGCCCAGGAAGTCTCCTGCCAGAAATTCTACCCCTTCTCTGGCAAGCAGCATCAGTTGAAGCACAGATCTGATTTTGTTCTTCATTTTCTCAGATTTTAAATTCATTTGGTTTTCCTGATGGTGAGTAATCTCTTGTGGGAACTCACACTATTTTAGCAGAGTTAATATCTGCTGGTTTTCCAGTTTTCAAACACTGTTTTTTAACTTCTCTTCACAATTCGGAGGGATTTCCTACCTAATTTTGAAGGAGGAGGAAAAGATAGTCCAAGTCCAGAGAGTGCCTCCTCGGGAATTTACTTCCAAGATTACACTCAAGATAAAATGGTGTCCATATGTTCAGGAATCTGAAGTTAGGAAAGAATTTTTGTACTTGCAACCCATGTTGCCAGATGAAACAGAAAATTGTTTTATGGTTCTGTGCCTGACATATTTCTTTTAAATCTACTTGAACGTCAACTTGGGAGATCAGGGCACAGTAGAACTTCTCTAGTACTGAATTTGGCAAATAAAATAGTTGTGCTTCTTGAGATCTGAATATAGAGTCACTGCCATGTTCAAGCAAGTTTTTGTAGTTGAATCAAATTCACTTCCTATTCTCTTCCAATTCCTCATGGATCTGCTATTGTAAATAAGGAAAAGCTTGTTATAAACAGACAAGGAAAAAAAAAGAAGTCCACACAACTAAAAACCAGAACAGGAAGTATCAAAATATTATTGAAATCCAAAGACAATGTGATCAAATTTTAATATACTGCACTATAAACTGTCAATGCTGGAGATGCTGAATTGCCAACAGTGAAAGGGCGGGGGAAACTTTTCCACTCAAGAACTTTAATGTATGAAAACCGCACGTTTAAAAACTGTTTTCTTATTCTTAAATATTTAATCAAAATGTAGAATTGACTCAGTGTGGCAGTGGTTTTCAAACTAGGGTTCACATGGGCTCTTGTGAGGGGGTATGTAATAGCTCTATTATGACCCTATGTCAGATGGGGGTATCCTAGAAGACTGGGGTCAGAAGAGACCCCAGGAGGTACTCTAGTCCAACCCCCTGCTCAAAGCAGGATCAGTCCCAACTCAAGGGTTCTCGAACTCGGGGTTGTGATCACTCAGGGGGTGACAGGGTTATTACTTGGGGATCGTGGGCTGTCAGCCTCCACCCCAAACCGCCCTTCGCCTCCAGCGTTTATAATAGAGTTATCTATACAAAAAAGTGGTTTTTAATTTATAAGAGAGGGTTGCACTCAGAGGCTTACTATGTGAAAGGGTTCACCAGGGCTGTCCGTAGGGAGGTGCGGGGGCCTCGGGCGGAAGTGATGATTCCATCACTTCCAGGACCCACTGCACCAGGTAGGGGAATCAGTGCTTACCCAAACAGCCAGGCGTGGCTCCGCCCCGGACCCCGCTTTGGCAGTGCCGCTGGGCTCCAGAGGCCTTGGGCCACGCTGCCTTCTTGCCTGGGCTAGGGAGGCTGCAGCAGCACTGCTGCAAGCTCTCACTCAGGTGGAAGGGGCATGGCTGGGGGCTAGCCTCCCCCAGCCAGCAGTTCATGCACTGCCCATGTGCGCTGGCCCACGGGGCCCAGAGTGGTCACCCTATTCACTGTACCCTAAGGACAGCTTTGGGGTCACCAATACAGAAGTTAGAGAGGCACTGGAATACATTATTTGGAAATGGGTATGCAGCCTAAAAAGTTTTAAAACCACTGCAATAAGGGAAAGTACTGTGCTAAAACTATCTGGTTTGAGTGATGAGATTAATATGTTAGCCTGATGACTAGGTTGACACAGGCATAGGTATTCTAATTTAATCTTTTATTTGCTTTATCTTTGATACGAGAAATAAAATGCTTCTTATTTATTGTGATAAATATGTGACCACTTGACAATAACATAATCTGTTAACTGTTGGAGTTGCTTTTAAAATACAAAGTTAAAATGGATTTTATTTAAAGATTTTGTTTTTGTTTTTTTTAAATGAATTTTGGAGCGAAATTTAGAGCCACCTGCTTGGTCTGGGAAGCTGAGAGGTAACAAAAAGCAGAGAAAACGCTGGAGGGCAAAAAAGATTAATCCTGAATATCAAACTTTGATCAAATAACTACATGAGCAAATCCAAGGCAAATATTTCACAGAATTAACCAGTGTAAAGATCACAGATCTTTTAGAAAAAAATTTACTTTAAGTCTTCAGTTCTTCATCTGAGAGAGTTTGTGTCTAATCAGAGAATGAATCTGTGTTGTGAAACTGTAGTTGGTTACAAAATTAATTATCCTTCTCTCTTGGGGCATTGTCAAAGGCCACTGAAATCAATGTAGGATCCTACTGAATTCAAAGGAGTTGGATTGAGCTGTCAAAGAGCAGGTGTTTTCTCTAATATTGATATCCTCCCCTCCCAATACAATTTAGATTGCTGCAAGTGTATCTAGGTTCGGTTTTGCATGTTACATAATGATGCATTAGAATTAGGACTGTCGATTAATCGCAGTTAACTCACGTGATGAACTCAAAAAGATTAATCGTGATTAAAAAAATTAATTGCAATTAATCACACTATTAAACATTAGAATACCAATTAAAATTTATTAAATATGTTTGGGTATTTTTTTACATTTTGAAATATATTGATTTCTATTCCCACACAGAATACAAAGTGTACAGTGCTCACTTTATATTATTTTTATTACAAATGTTTGTAAAAATGATAAAAGAAATAGTATTTTTCAATTCACCTCATGCAAGTATTGTAGTGCAATCTCTTTATCGTGAAAGTGTAACTTACAAATGTAGATGTTTTGTTTTTGAATGCAGTTACGTAACAAAACAAAAAAAAGTAAAACTTTAGAGCCTATGAGTCCACTCAGTTCTACTTCTTGTTCAACCAATTGCTAAGACAAGTTTGTTTACATTTCCAGGAGATAATGCTGCCTGCTTATTATTTACAATGCAGTTTTTTTACATAACTCTACATTAGTAAGTTCAGTTTTAATGATGGAGATTGCACTACAGTACTTGTATTAGGTGAATTGAAAAATACTATTTTTGTTTTTTACAATTCAAAAATAAAGTGAGCACTGTGTACTTTGTATTCTGTGTTGTAATTGAAATCAATATATTTGCAAATATGTAAACTACCCAAAAATATTTAAATCAATGGTATTCTGTTATTATTTAACAGTGCTGGTGAATCTTGCCCATATGCTCGGGGTTTAGCTGATCGCCATATTTGGGGTCGGGAAGGAATTTTCCTCCAGGGCAGATTGGAAGAGGCCCTGGAGGTTTTTCGCCTTCCTCTGTAGCATGGGGCATGTGTCACTTGCTGGAGGATTCTCTGCTCCTTGAAGTCTTTAAACCATGATTTGAGGACTTCAATAGCTCAGACATAGGTGAGAGGTTTTTCGCAGGAGTGGGTGGGTGAAATTCTGTGGCCTGCATTGTGCAGGAGGTCAGACTAGATGATCATAATGGTCCCTTCTGATCTTAGTATCTATGAATCTAATCGAGATTAATTTTTTCAATTGCTTGACAGCCCTAATTAAAATTATTTTTATTTCTGCTGTATTAAAGCTAACTTTTCAATGGATCGAAAGCCAGGATTGAGTCTGGCAGTTCGGATTTTTCTACTGATGGACTTAGATTAGAAACAATGTTAACACACCTAGTTCTATTGAACTACTCCTTACTCAAACATTATGGAAGTATGGGTACTCTCTTGTAATGGTTTATTTGAATGAAGAAGATGGCCTATTAGCATCTCTCAAAAACTACCAGTCATTGTAATTACTGGGGGTATTTTTCCTATTATTACATTAGCTTTGTAAATCCTCTTGTTTAATATTGAATAAGATCAGTGGCTAATAAACATGTTTTAAGAATTAAACTGACATTTGACCCGTTATGTGTCAGGAGGGACAGCGGTGTGGCGTGTCTGCTTAGAAAACTAACAGTTTGACTATAAAATCAAATTATAAATGAAACCTTCTCCTATATCCCCCCAAATTAATCGAAATTCACTAAAGTCCTACACCCAGTGAATTGGGGACCAAATAGTTAAAGTAAACAGGTCCTTCAATGTTAACGAGTATTGAGTCCTTCCTCCTGACCACGCTTCTTCAGGAGGTGTTGCACAAGTACCTTAGCTTTTGGGGTGTAAGAGTAGGAGTTAAGAGCATCTTCCAGATAATATCACAATGTTAAATGTTGACTCAGCAGTGACTGTGCTGTGCTCCTATTGTTTCCATATACGAGGCTGGAATGTAAGTATCTTATTCTTGGTGAGTGATTTTTGTTAAATCCCTTCCTTACAGATCAATTTACTGTTTTTGCCAGTCATTCATTGACAGTATTTGAAACATCAGAATCTCTTTTGTGGTAATCAGCTGGATTGCTCCTTTATCTAAAATTTTCAAGAGCCAGGAAGAGAAGACAGGATATATAGGTGGCAGCTTATGTTGCTGTACAAATACTTTGATAAGAATTTTCAAGATTTTGCTCTTAAAAGTTCCTAACTAAAACTTCTATTAATAACCAGTGATGGAAAAAAATGTAGAAAATATATAACCAATTAATGATGTTTATTGACTTTTTTTTTCAAATTAACTACTCGTGCTTGTTGGATTGATATTAAACTGTTGAAATTCCATTTCAGACAGCTCTAGTGATAACTACGTAGATAAAACAGTTCAACATTAATATTGAAATTCAGTGGTAATTAGTAGAATTAAATATGGAATTTCAACATTAACCATTTATTAAGAATAATTACTTAAAATTTAAACTTGTTGTTGTACAAAGTTATATAAAAATAACTACCTTAAATCTTTTGTTCTCATTATATTGGTCTGAAGTGCAGACCCTTCTGTGAAAGAATGGTATGAAAGGAAAAGTTGTGTTATGATCTATGTTTATGTTTGAACATCATCTGGAAAAAGAGTGAAGTCTCATTAACCAGAATAAACACACAGCCGGATAAAATCTTCATATCATGGGGTAATGGAATGTCAATTTTTAACTTAAGAGCGAACTATAATGAGCACATCGCTTTGGAACTAAGACTTTTTGAGTAACAGAGTGCTTTATTTTTCAGATGCTGTGCCACTTTTTCTGAGGCTGCTGCATTCACCCCATCAAAATGTGTGTGAGCAAGCAGTATGGGCTTTAGGCAATATCATAGGTTTGTGTTACTCTTAATATAAAAATTCAAAAGTTTCTTTTGAAATCAAATTAATAAACCAATTTGGATTCTGTTAATTTTTTTAATAATTAGAAGTATACTTAACTATAAGAGCAATGGGATTGGCTCAGATACATGGAGTTAATTTCCCTCAAAATGCTCTTTGCTTAATTCTCTCTGCTTTCTCTCTTGCCCCTCCTCTAACACATACATCTTTCAGTCCAGGTACAAGAAAAGGAAAGAATGTCTGGCAAACAAATCACATGCATAATGTTATAATGAAAAACAACTTAAAATAGTTTTCATTATAAAGGCTCTGGATCGCCATCAGAGCTCACACTTCAGTCACCAGAGCTTTCATTGTACTTAATCTTTCTGGTCAAGCTTTTGGCTAACCTAAAACTTTTGTTTGTCTCTTCTTGATTATTGGTGTAAGTGATATACCACAGAGATATTCAAATATCATAGTGGTGAGTGTAGTCTAAAAATGTCAGCCCCACCATATCTTAAATTACTGAAATGTAGTGGGTTTAGGTATTGCTTAGTTTGTGACAATAAGCTAAGCCCTGGTCTACACTGGGGATCAATCTAAGTTATGCAACGTCAGCTATGTGAATAAAGTAGCTGAAGTCGACGTACTTAAATCGACTTCCCGTAGTGTCTTCACCGCGGTGAGTCGACTGCTGACGCTCTCCCATCGACTCCGCCTCTCGCGGAGCTGGAGTACAGGAGTTGATGGGAGAGCGCTCGGGGATCGATTTATCGCGTCTAGAGTAGACGCGATAAATCGATCCCCACTGGATCGATCGCTGCCCGCCGATCCGGCGGGTAGTGAAGACATACCCTAAGTTTTCAAAAACTCTGATTCTAGTTTTTCTTAAAAGATTAGTACAGTACTGTTACTTGGACCTGGGAGTGATGGTGTTCCTTTCCTGTTAACAATACAGCTTGGATATGACAATGCTGAGGACCATATAAGTATCTAGGTGGATGCAATACACCTCAAACTGTGGGGATAGCATAGTAAACTGAAAATGTTCTATTCAGTTTCAAGCAATATGGAACTTGTCACAGAGCATTTTGTCTGGATCAGTAACCTGTTATGATTGATGGGTTTCTATTATACCTTGTCCTCGTGGTCGTTAATTGCTATCTTTTTCATTTGTTTTTAATCATGGATAACTACCTCTTTCGAATTCAGCAAATCACTTTTTGCTAGCACAAAGTATATTTAATGTGATGTGAATCAAAAAGGGGAGCAGTTCTTTACTGCATGTTGAATGAGGTGTTTCTTGTACAGTCAATTGGCAAGTCACATTTTGACTAATGGTGTCTATTGCATCCAAAGGTTTAGACAATTTTACATAGATATTAATAGTGAAGGATTTAAGTTTACAAAAATGAAGACATACTGGAAAGCTAATTTTGTCACTTGCCAGGATGTTGAATATTCAATGTGCTATTCTCTGCATTGCCAAAATAAAGTATATAAAGAAGTTACTCATAGTTTCTCGACTACCTTCTACTCAGATTACTGAACAATTTAATAATGCTAAACAGTGGGTATTGGGGAAACTGTCTGTCCTGAGAAGTTTTCCTTTTGTGGGTATGTAGAAATCAATGTTATACCCCTGGTTCCAGATTTGCAGCTGACCTGAGGCCCAACCTCATGCCCAAATTGTGCTTGGAAACTGGAAGAATAGCCCTTGGGTCATCTAACAACTAGGCCCTTGGTAATTTAACATGAGAACGTGGTTCTACAACACCATCCCTTGTAAATAGTTTTTACCTTCATAAAACGATTTAATGTTTACACAGGTGATGGACCCCAGTGTCGAGATTATGTTATTAGTCTTGGAGTGGTGAAACCTCTGCTGTCCTTCATCAGTCCATCTATTCCCATAACATTCTTAAGGAATGTTACTTGGGTCATGGTCAACTTATGCCGTCACAAAGACCCACCTCCGCCAATGGAAACCATTCAGGAGGTGAACTGAATTATTCATTTATAAATTAAATTAAATAAGTTAAATTGTTGAATGTCTTGAATATTTCTATTTAATATTAACACTCTGTCTCCCCTCCAGATTCTTCCAGCCCTCTGTGTTTTAATTCACCACACAGATGTAAATGTGAGTAAAAACATTTTCCACAAATTATTTTGTGACCAAGTCATGGACTGGTCACGGGCCATGAATTTTTGTTTACTGCCTGTGACTAAAAGGTAGCCTTATCTATAAGTACATATGAGTGAATAATTTTTCTTTCTTTATTTTATTTTTGGTTTGGGGATCAAACTGAAAAATCGGAAGGAAAAAATGAGTTTGGATTGAACCAAAACTGGATTTTTTTTCAAAAAACTTAACTTTAAATATAATAGTCTTATAACTTAGATCTTGGCACATCTTCTTTAGACCTTTCTCTCTTTATGGGTTTGACACTGTATTTTTTTTGTTTGTTTGTTTGTTTTTAATGTTAGATATTGGTAGATACAGTCTGGGCCCTCTCCTACCTAACGGATGCTGGCAATGAACAGATCCAGATGGTGATAGACTCTGGAATAGTCCCTCATTTGGTTCCCCTTCTCAGCCACCAAGAAGTTAAAGTGCAAGTAAGTTTAGATACTATATTTTGAAATAAATTAATATATAGCTAATATACAGTACTGAAGTGGCTTACTTTTTAAATTGTTTAGTTATCACGATGATTGATTAAAGGTTTATCAGCAAACATTTATTTGCAAAATACTTAGGTTATCAGTGTCAGTTATCTGCTTTGTGGTAACATTTGAATAAAATAATATTTTGCTCTGTTCACTGTTTTCATGCTTAATTTACAGATAAAATATTATTCTAAATGTTCAAGTCTTTAAATACAGTGTGTTGTTTCAGACTGCTGCACTCAGAGCTGTAGGCAACATTGTTACTGGTACTGATGAACAGACACAAGTAGTTCTGAATTGTGAAGCTCTTTCACACTTCCCAGCACTGCTGACACATCCCAAAGAAAAAATTAATAAGGTATGTAAATAAGTTTTGGGTGTGAAATTTACCCACAGGAATAGATGTTATTTATTTGCCCTGTATTGTAAATATTGACCAAATGTCAGTATGACACTGTTTTCCCCAAATACTGTAACCTGATAATACATCTTTGTTGCAATACCAGTTTCTTGCCGACAAGTCTTGATCTTGCTATATTTTCCTTTACTTATTTAAATTAAACCATTAGTATCCTAAAAGAATCTGAGGAACTGCATAGCTACCTTACCAAATATAGTAATTTGTTGTAATAACTTCATCAGTATCTGGGCATTCCAGAATGTGTTATAAACCAGTATTCATCAATCCATAATCCCAGCAGTGAGTTGAAATTTGTATGAAATTTGATCTTTATTTTGTGCTGCAAGGTTGGCGATTTCCTAGGGAAAACTAATTTAGATCAGGGCACTGGTAAATACTGGCTTAAACCGGGAAAAATAATTGCATCGGTGTTCAGCAAGCATAGAACGAAACTTTTCAGACTTTGGGTATATCATTCAAAACTGAGGAATAAGAACATAAGACTGTCCCTACTGGGTCAGACCAAAGGACCATCTAGTCAGTATCCTGTCTTCCGACAGTGGTCAGTGTCAGGTGCCCCAGAGGGAATGAACAGAACAAGTAGTCATCAGGTGATCCATCCCCTGTCGCTCATTCCTAGCTTCTGACAAACAGAGGCTAGGGACACCATTCCTGCCCATCCTGGCTAATAGCCATTGATGGACCTATCCTCCATGAATTTATCTAGTTCTTTTTTTGAACCCTGTTATGGTCTTGGCCTTCATAAGGAGTGAAGGAGTTTCACAGGTTGACTGTGCATTGTATGAAGAAATACTTCCTTTTATTTGTTTTGAACCTGCTGCCTATTAATTTCATTTGGTGACCCCTAGTACTTGTGTTATGAGGGGTAAACAAAATTTCCTTATCTACTTTCTCTACACCAGTCATGATTTTATGGTCCTCGATCATATCTCCCCTTAGCTGTCTCTTTTCCAAGCTGAAAAGTCCCAGTCTTATTAATCTCTCCTCATACGGAAGCCGTTCAATACCCCTAATCATTTTTGTTGCCCTTTTCTGAATCTTTTCCCATTCCAGTATCTTTCTTTTTTGAGATGAGGCGACCACATCTGCACATGGTATTCAAGATGTGGGCATACCATGGATTTATATAGCAGCAGCATGGTATTTTCTGTCCTATTATCTATCCCTTTCTTTGATTATTCCCAGCATTCTGTTCGCTTTTTTGACTGCTGCTGCACATTGAGTGGATGTTTTCAGAGACCTATCCACAATGACTCCAAGATCTTTCTTGAGTGGTAACAGCTAATTTAGACCCCATCAGTTTATATGTATGGTTGGGATTATGTTTTCCAATGTGCATTACTTTGCATTTATCAACATTAAATTTCATCTGCCGTTTTGTTGCCCAGTCACTTTGAGAGAGCCTTTTTTAGCTCTTTGCAATCTGCCTGGGTCTTAACTGTCTTTAGTAATTTTGTATCATCTGCAAATTTTGCCACCTCACTGTTTACTCCTTTTTTCCCAATCATGTATGAATATGTTGAATAGGACTAGTCCCAGAACAGACCCGTGGGGGACACCACTATTTACCTCTCTCCATTCTGAAAACTGACCATTTATACCTATCATTTGTTTCCTGTCTTTTAACCAGTTATCAATCCATGAAAGCACCTTCCCTCTTATCCCATGGCAGCTTACTTTGTGTGAGAGCCCTTGGTGAGGGACCTTGTCAAAGTCTTTGTGAAAATCTAAGTACACTATATCCACTGGATCCCCTTGGTCCACATGCTTGTTGACCCCCTCAAAGAATTCTAGTGGATTGGTGAGGCATGGTTTCCCTTTACTAAAACCATGTTGACTCTTCCTCAACAAATTATGTTCATCTATATGCCTGACAGTATTGTTCTTTATTATAATTTCAACAAGTTTGCCCGGTACTGAAGTCAGGCTTACAGGCCTGTAGTTGCCAGGATCACCTCTGGGGCCTTTTTAAAAATTGGCATCACATTAGCTATCCTCCAGTCATCTGGTACAGAAGCTGATTTAAATTATAGGTTACAGACTACAGTTAGTAGTTCTGCAATTTCACATTTGAGTTCCTTCAGAACTCTTGGGTGAATACCATCTGCTCCTGGTGACTTATTCCTGTTTAATTTATCCATTTGTTCCAAAACCTCCTCTAATGATACCTCAGTTTGGGACAGTCCCTCACATCCTTAGCCATGAAGACCGATGCAAAGAATTCATTTAGTTTCTCTGCAATGGCCTTATCATCCTTGAATGCTCCTTTAGCACTCGATTGTCCAGTGGCCCCACTGGTTGTTTAGCAGGCTTCTTGCTTCTGATGTACTTTAAAAAAAATTTTTTTTTTTGCTATTACTTTGAGTCTTTGGCTAACTGTTCCTCAAATTCTTTTTTGGCCTTCCTAATTGTATTTTTACACTTCATTTGCCAGTGTTTATGCTCCTTTCTATTTTCCTCACTAGGATTTAGCTTCCACTTTTTAAAGGATGCCTTTTTGCCTCTCACTGCATCTTTTACTTTGTTTAGCCACAGTGGCTCTTTCTTGATTCTCTTACTATGTTTTTTAATTTGGGGTATACATTTAGGTTGAGCCTCTATTATGGTGTCTTTTAAAAGTTTCCACGCAGCTTACAGAGATATCACTTTTGTCACTGTACCCTTTCATTTGTGTTTAACTAATCTCCTCATTTTTGTGTAGTTCCCCTTTCTGAAATTAAATGCTACAGTGTTAGGCCCCTGTGGTGTTTTTCCTGCCACAGGGATATGAAATTTAATTATATTATGGTCACTATTACCAAGCGGTATAACTATATTCACCTCTTGGACCAGGTCCTGTGCTCCACTTAGTACTAAATCAAGTCCTATAGGCTTGGTCATCCACTACATCAAAGCTGGTCTTCTGCTACAAAGTGTTACGTGGCCAAATGGACCTGGACTGGTAGTCTATGCTTCTGATTGCTTGATGCTTTAATCCTATAACTCTGTATTACTGTTTTCATATAATCAATTTTTCTTTACATTCATTTATACAGCATTGGAAACTGAAATGAGTTCTGACATTTATAGCATCCTTGAGAAAATACCAAACCAAAATGTATACAGATATTCTAGAGTTCAGTATTATAATTACATATTAGTAGTATTCCCACTGCAGTTTAATTTAGGGTTGTACAAATAAATTAATCTACAAATCTACTGCCTTATGTAATCACAAATTACATATGTAACTAAAACTAAGCATAATGTGGTGTATATTAATGAAACAGTTTTTAAAGTAGTCCCAGTTTAAAGCATTTTCCAACAGTTTTTTTCCTGGGGTGGTAAAAATCATGATTTTACCTAGTAAAAACCACTCTGGTAAATACCATGTCATCCCTGTCTGTAAGCATTAGGCTTGTTTACCTATGATATAAAGGGTCTTCTGTGTTTACATTAAAAACTAAAAACACCATAATGCTGTTTTGTTTATTAATAAAAGTAACCTGAACTTGGAATACAGTTGATTAAGCTGATTCTCTCTTGGAAATTATGAAAGGTAATTGGATGTTTGTTTGAGTGGGGTGTGTGGGTGTGTGTGTGATTGGAAACATTCTAATTTAACACTTTATACTTTTGAATATTAATGTTTTATAATGTGTTTTTGAGGGAGAGAATGTACAAAGGCTACATGGGTGCACTGATAAAGTGCTGATTTCGGAGTGCATTTGAGGCATGTTGAAATTTTGGGGAGGGGGTTTTCTTGGTTTGGTGTGGGTTTTTTTCAACATTGCCAGTGATTAGTGCCCAAAATAAGCTCACCAGCTGAATATAGACAGCCTAAAA
This sequence comes from Caretta caretta, assembly GCF_965140235.1. Lineage (NCBI taxonomy): Eukaryota > Metazoa > Chordata > Testudines > Cheloniidae > Caretta > Caretta caretta. The sequence goes on from NC_134214.1 coordinate 22,039,655, forward strand.
ATCTCTCTAACAGGTTCATTGACATAAATGTTCCTGTGATTTGATCCAAGAGTTTAGCAGAATGTTAAGTCAGAAAATCTGTAAGTCACATTTACGCTGTTCCATGCTTTTAAGTTGAATAAACAGTTTCCAATGAAATTGTCACACCAAGACACATGAAATGAAGGGTTTATATAAAGTAACTGATGGGTAGCCAAGTTATCCAATTAACCATAATAATGATGGTAGTCCTCAGTTTAATGACTTATCTTCAAAATTATTGCTTCTGCTGGAGTAATAGTTATCTTGAATAAAATTGCTAAAATATTCTAACTTTGGGTGTCCTAGTGACTTAAATCTTGAAGCTGCATGAAAGTTTGAGCCTACATTGTAATTCTTGTGAAAGTCATCTGCAGTCATCTTTCTTATGGAGGGTTTTATGTGACTGTGTCTAACATAACTGTGACTATACCACATTGGGCACTCAGCTTCATGATCAATACCTTGGTTGGGTTGAGTGTTGCCATTCTTGCAGTTTATAACTTTCTTGTACATGATGTAAAGTAAAATCGCAGCTTATGAACTAAAGTGTCTGCATTTGTATGTGGGCCTGTTCTTGTTCATATTAAAGACAACAAATTTCTGCTAACTTCACTGTAAGTAGGAGGATAATCACCTTCCTACTCTATGCATTTTGGATCAAGTTTTCAGCTTGCCTGGCGGTAGTTGAAAAATCTTGTAAATTTAGTGAGAATCTTGTATTTTTTAATTAATATTGGCCTGCCTGTGTTGAATTTTATCCAAGTTTGCAGGTCTAGAATGCTCTGGTTTTTTTCAGTTGTTGGTTTGTAACTGTTAATCATGCACTGAGATCTGATATAGGTCTTGGGTAACTTTTAGCATTGATCTCAGCCTTGGGAAAACTTCACCCAGACTGGGGTTGATTTTTTTCTTTTCTTTTTTCTTTCTTTCTTTCTTTTTCCTTTGGACAAAGAAAACATTAGTTTTGTTATCTTCCTGGTAGCAGTGAGCAAATACTAGAGGGCCTTAATCTTAAAAATGTGCATTAAATCAGTAAATACACTTTTTCTGGATACTTCGGAACAGGGACAAGGAGGAACAGATCTTGCAGGGGCTAGGGAGAAAAGAGTGCCTTTGTCACTGTCTGTCGAGCGATGTTGATGTACAACTCCCTTTGGAGCCCATCCAGCCCTCCGCTGAAAATAATGCTGCTATTATGAATGGACTTCCAGGATATGGAATGAACTGTGAGGGTTCATTGGTGTTGTGATATATTTGTAGGAAAAAAATACCAGTTAATCTACCAGGTTTAGAGCAGATGGCAATAATCCTGTTTGGTCTCCCATTGTAAAAATCACCTTTGTTGCCCTGTCCTTTTAATATACCTAATTGGGTTATTGTTTGCAGTGTTGTAGCTGTGATGGTCCCAGGATATTAGGGTGTCTAGGTGGGGCGAGGTAATGTCTTTTATTGGATCAACTTTTCTGTTTGTGAAGGAGATAAGTGACAGCCTGACAGTCTCACCAATCAAAATTGATCCAATAAATGTTCACCTCACCCACTTTGTCTCTAATTGGATTATTATGATTCTTAATGCAACTACATACAGAACTACACTATTTAAATCTTTAATTGTATTGACTGAGTTCTAAAGTATGTTTTCAACTTAATTTATGATTTTACTAGAACTGTAAATGCATGAAATCTTGCTGGAATGGAAATAGAATATTCAAATATTTCTTGTTTTTTTTAAAAGCTTATCTTTTTTTTCTTCCTGCAGGAAGCTGTATGGTTCCTATCTAACATCACTGCAGGAAACCAGCAGCAAGTTCAGGCGGTGATAGATGCAAACCTTGTTCCAATGATAATACACCTTTTAGATAAGGTGGGATAATAAATATTTAATTTTGTACTGTTAGCCCTGCTTTTTCCTCTTGCCGTTATTGAATTTCTGATGATTACCTAGACTTAAATCTGTTTTCTGTTTTAATTGGTTTGAGCTAAGAGTAAAAAGCAAATTTGCCTATATCACTAATTAAAGCGTAATACTTTAGTTAATGCAAGTCTAAATTTCCCTTCATATGTCAATGCTTGTCTAATCCATAGAGGAAAAGTAGTTTAGGGAAATGACCTTTTGAGAAATATCTTCTTACTACTCTAAATCTCATTACATTCATTTTTAATAAAATAACTATAGCCATTCAGAAGTTATTGTGGCAAAATTCTACACTTCCTTGTAGAAAGAAGAGGTGGGAATGAGCCTATACTCAAATGTCTGAGGATTTCAGCAGACTTCATGAGAGTCAAGAATCAGTGTAATAATTTTTAGTAGAATACTTTTCAAGCATTCTGTTTAATCTTGAAAATTTTCTTTTGCCTTTTTTCTTTACTTGGAAACATTATAAGGAATTCTTCAGTGAGGACATTTGCAAACCCAGTTGCTTAGGTTGCCATACTTACCTACTTCCAGCAGAGTAATCCTAAATTAATCACGGCCTGGAGCAGGAGGCCACAGAACAGATGATGTCCCATTTTAAATCTTTACCACTGTAATTTAACAAAAGTAGATATCTATAATAGAAATAACTATATATTTGTGGTAGTTGTCTGCTAGCAGCTCTCCCTGCTATAGGTATGGAATTCCACATATATGTTCATTCCTCTATCTTTGGTGGGGGAAAATCATAGTAGCTGTTAGCAGACATTCCAGGATGCTTTCACTTCCCATCACCATATCAGTCTCTAATTGCTGGAGAGAAGAGGCTTGCTACTGTTGTACTAAGGTTTAAATATGATGGTTGGGTATGTGTGTGGAATACCAAGTGCAGGATCAGTTTTTATCTTGCTTAGTCTGTTTATTTTATTTTTCCCTTATTTATTTTTAGTCTCCCGGTGACAGAAGACTAAGGGGATTAACCTCCTGGTTAACGGAGAGAATAGGAGGTTACAGCACAGGAGGACAAAATCACAAGTGGGAGGAATAAGGAGTGACAAGATCATCATGAGTCTCTTACTAGTAGCATGTAGACTTACGAGCACAGATTTGTAGCTTAGTTACTACCAATATGTTATACATCCTGAGAACAGAATTCCATAAAGGAAGCATAATTTTCTATTAAATATAGTTTTTTTGGGGGTGAAATTAATAAACAGACTGAGTAGGCTAAAAGATCACTGAGATCAAATGCTGACTCACAGCTTCTAAAACGATATGGCATATCAAAATTAACACAGTGCAATGTCTCTTCATTGCTATGTCTGTTACAGGCTGCTGGTATAGGATGGAAGGGGATAATACTACAATTACTTCTTTCTTCTTCCCATCGCTTCTGAAGTTCTCTGCTCTGGGTCTAAAGTGTTTTCCCCTGTCTTGTAGCTGAAGGCTGTGCAAGTAGGACAGTGGCACATAGCTATAGTGGGTTGGATAGGAGGTAGAAGAATGAAGGTAGTACTGGGGAAAACAAACTCCTTCCTCTCCCTCACTAGATCCTAGCATTTTACAAGATTTTTCTGCCTTTCTTTTATTTTAACCTCAACCTAAACTAATGGGGACACAACCCGTAAGGTACACTGTGGAATCCCTACCATTGGAGGTTTTTAAGAACAGGTTAGACAAACACCTGTCAGTAATAGTCTAGGTATATTTGGGATCCTGGCTTGGCCTGGGGGGATGGGCTAGATGACTTCTCAAGGTCCCTTCCAGTGCTATTTTTCTGTAATTCCAAATAATGTACAGCCAACTATTATTGTATTTTAGGGTGATTTTGGTACTCAGAAAGAAGCTGCTTGGGCTATAAGCAACTTAACAATCAGTGGAAGAAAAGATCAAGTAAGTTAAATCTTTCTCCAAAATTAGTTTACTTCTTACCTTTTTCCCTCTTTGAGTGTATTTGACATGTTACAAGTGGGAGATTCAGTAATTTAAATTACCTGCCAAAATAGAGTCTCCTCAGACTCCTCCTTTCATTGATTTACGGTGATTAAGGGAAACAGATGTAAGAGCATGCTCAGGTTTCCATTTTTGGCCTGACCTAAGAATAGGAGTATCAGTGGTGACTAATTTTGAGGGATTAAAATTAGTTGCATTGTACTGCAGTACACCTTAATATTTATCTGAATAATTGCACTCAGTCTCCATTAATATTCTTGAGCTGTAGGTACCTTTACTCTTGCTGGGAACAAAGAGTACAAAAAATAAGTGTGAAAACCATTCAGGGATGGCTTTTTTTTCTAATGGTCCAACTTCTGTCACTGAAATTACTGGGCCAAGAGAGCATACCAGGTAAATTAGGTGGGACGCAGTCTCCAAATTGCAATAATATCTGGACACAAAATATAGATTAAGTTTATGTCCTACTTCAAAAAGATAAGGTTCAAACTTTTTTTTTGATGTTTGAATTGGAGTCTATCAAAATGCAACAATCAATGCCTTTCATTGTGTAATCGAAATTTAATAGCATTTTACTTTATGCAGCATAAAAATTCATATTTATTTTTTTATGATTTTTTAAAAAATGTTCTACACTGAACTTCTAAAAGCACTGGTTTCTAGAACATTTCTTTCAAGTGCTTGTCTCTATGTGAGTACGCATGCTCCCAGAGCTGGAGAATTTTGAAAGCAGTGTCCGTTGGTCCCCACATGTGCCCTGGTTCACCTCCTGCTTCTGACCAAGGAGATAAGGGATGGTGCGGGGGGGCAGACCAAGCGCCTCTCCAGTTCCTTCCCACTGCCACATATTTGGGTCAGAACCTTCGGTGTCTGAAGTTTCAGTTTTCTCCTTTCTGTGAATATATTTAGATGCCTGTAAATAGTTTTTATAGTTCTAGAGTTATAAAATTTTTGTCTGATAATTTTAGCGTTAGTCTCCCTGACTTGGGGAGCACATCCCCTGTACCCGTTAGGGTACTGGACTATGCCCAGGACTCTAGGCTTCAAAATTTGTCTCCCTGCCTGTGATCCTTCTCAGTCAGCGACAACCACTAGTGCTGCTTGTACTGCCTCATGGCAAGCCCACTGTCTGCCGTATGCTCGCCGGCCATACCGAGAAAGGGTGGGAACCTGGCCTTAAGCCAATAGAAGAGTCCAGAAGGCCACAATTGGACCCAGGCCAGGGACCCTCCACCCCAAACAGTGATGCTTCCTGCTACGAGGTCTGACTCATGAGCAAGGGAGTCTACCCCCAACAAATCCAATAAGACCCTGCCAAAGGAAGAGCAGGGAGCATTCTCATAATCATGAGACTGTCTTTCTCCAAATCCACTTTAAAGAAGTTGGATTCAGACTTGACTAAACTGTGCAAGTCTGTAAGCTCAGCCGAAGAGAACTTCAGACATCCTAAGTCTGAGACATGACAAGAAAGCCCATGAGTCTAGGGCTCCATCGGCTCTGGACTGTGATCCGGCAATGCCTCTGGTACCCCCAGACACAAACCCAGGGATCTGCCAGAACTGATGAAAACCGAACACAGAGCACTGGTTACCTGTGGTACCATCTTTGTCTTCAACAGCTGTGGCACAGACGGTCTTTGCTGCAGCTCTGGCAGTTTGTGCAGACAGGTCCCCGCTCACTCCAGGAATTGCTGAGACTTACACTCCTCCTAAGGACATCTTTGCTCTTGCAGACCTGGAGTCTCCCGATCCATCAGTTTCCTCCCTCTTGAGGGAGGTTATAACTCCCCTAGGGAGCTGGCCTTTGGGATGAGTCTGTCTCCCATTCCATCTTCAGGCTATGATTTCTATCCAACAACTCTGTTGGTATAACTTTTTGAATGGGAATCAACTTTCTTCTCATTGGGAGATTCCAAACTGCCCAATGAATCTTTATTCCTTCCTCCAAGATACAATGTTCCAGTCAGAAAACCTGGAATACCTTGGGACCACCCTCCATCTCATTGCCTGTCTCAGAACCATCGGTACCCCATGCCATGGGGACCTCTGCAGCCCCTATTTGACCCATCATGTTGGCCGTACTGGGAGCTGTGGGACCAGTACCATCCCACAGCGTCAGTCCGGTGTGCTAGGGAGTCACCCCTTCCCACCCCTCTAAGAGGCCAACTGAAGCTGCCTCCATATCCTACTGAGGAGTATTCACTGGATCCAGTGGTTCCACTGAAACTGAGGAGATTGCCATCTTTGTCTCCAGATGAGGCAGTGATTCCAATGTTTCCATACCCCCACCCCCGTGACTATCAGGAGTTCCAGGAATTCCTTTGCAGAAGTGGAGGGGAGCTACAGATTCCTCATGAGTAGGTTCAAGATCCTCAACACAAGCTCCTGGACATCCTTCAGACCCCTGGCTCCAGTTAAATAGTATTTCTGTTAGCCAACTGGAGTAGTCTGGCATATTCCAGATACCTGTGCCCCTACCCCAGGAGGGCAGAGAAACTGTACTATGTTCCAGCCAAAGGGGCAAAATTTCTGTTTTGTCACACTGCTCCTAACTTTTTAGTCATCCAGGCCACCATGGAGAGATATAGGCATCAACACCCCAGTCTATCCTGACTGACAAGGAGGGCAAGCGTCTTGACTTATTGGGAAAGAAGGTCTTTTCTTCTAGTCTCTGGTTCAGGATATCCATCTACCCAGCGCTAATGGCTAAGAATGACTTCTGATCTATTCAGATTCATGGAATTTACTGATAGTCTCCCACATCAGGACTGCACTTGTTTCCAGGCTCTCATAGAAGACAAAATAGTTTCCAGGCCCACTCTCCAATCAGCAATAGATGCAGCTGATATAGCTTCCAGGGCAACTACTATTGCCATCATAATGCGTAGAGTTGTGGCTCCATACTTTGGGGTCTAGCACACAGTTGAGTCACATCTGTTTAATCAGAAGACAGATGAGTCCTTATGGATTTTAAAGGGCTCCGGGGCCACCCTCAGCTCCCTGAAAATATATATACCTGCCCCAAAGAGAAAATTCTACTGACAGACTAGCTTAGACAGATGGCTTAGTAGTACTTCCACCAGAGAAGACAGAGGTTCAAAAGACTCATTTCTCTGCAGCTTCTGCAACAGATTTCTCATCCCAGTCCTAGCCCTCAGCTTAAATTATTTTTGATGAGAGCTTGAAAGCGGCAACCACTAAGTCCAAAAACTGACTTCCATACACCATTTGAGGGTCATCTAGCACACTTTTTCAACACCTGGAGTGCAATAACAGATAAATGGGTGCTGAACATCATTCATTCCAGTTATACAACAGTTTGTCCCTGCCCCCTCAAAAAACCCCTTCCCCATCCTCTCGGGGGCGGGGGGGCACTCTAATGAGAATATTCTCAAACAAGAAGTAGAATTTCTCATACAGCAAGGAGCAATAGAGTGGGTTCCTCTTCGGTACCAAGGGAATGATTTTTACTTGACATGGTTCATAGAACATAGGAAGGCAGCTTTGGAGACCCATTCTTGACCTTCATAATTTAACCCACTTTATTTACGAACTCAAGTTTTGAATGATGATGTTGTCATCTATGATTTCCATTCCTGGAAAAGGACATGTGGTTTACAGTTTTTGACATGAAAGACTCTTACTTTCATGTGGACATCCACTCCACTCCCAGACGCATTCTCGGATTCATGGTGGATTCAAACCACATTCAATACAGAGTATTCCCTTTCAGCATTGCTACCACCTCCAGTATCTTTACCAAGGTGTGTTCTGTTGTAGCAGCCTATATCAGATGCCATGGTTTCACTGTTTTCCCTTACCTCAGTGACTGTCCCCTGTCACCATGTCACACCAAGAGGCCTATGCATCAACTTTGACAATGACTCCTCTCCTTTTTGGGGGTCAGTGCAAACACCGAGAAATCCATTCTCACCCCTACAGAGACTTCATGAGGGCGTCCTTAAATTCAGTCATGGCAAGAGCTTACCTGCTGAAGGACAGGCTTCAGGCTATGAAAACAACCCCAGAGTACCAGTCCAGAGCTCTCTTTCCTAGGCTATATGGGCTCATACTTTTATGTCACACCATTTGCAATCCTTCGTCTTTGTTACTTACAAGCATGACTTCAACTTGTATTCTCACCAAACTGACATGAGCACCGTAGTGACGGTTGCCAAAGTAATATTGTCCCTGTTAAGGGGAAGAATCGCCATCAGGTGTTCATCAGCGCTCCCTTCCTCACCTCCACACTGGACAGGATGATCATTACCAATTTATCTCTGTTGGGTTGGGGAGCCCATATGAACAACCATACAGCAAAAGGCACCTGGACATCTGAAGAGTCCAGGAGGCACATCGATATTCTAGAACTACGAACAGTTCAAAGGGCTTGTGAAGCTTTTGGTCAGACCACCTGAACTATGTCAACCCTCCACTACCATTCCTGCCTCGAGTTTTGTGCAGTATTTGGCAAGACATGGCATGGGTTATTCTCATTGCCTCCAACTAGCCCAGACAGCTTTGGTTCCCTAACCTCCTACACATGTCATCACTGGTACCAATAGTTATTCCTACTTTTTCCTGATCTCCTGACCCAAAGGAATGGCAAAATCAATCATACCAACCCATGTCTGCTTCATCTCAGAGCCTGTTTTTTGGATGGGCATCATTCTTAGAGCAATCATGTTCTGAAGCTATAAAGAATATCTTTTCTAATAGTAGGAAGGATTCCACTAGAAAATGTTACTTAGAAAAATGCTTCTACTTAGCTATTTGAGTACATCAGACACCTACTTCTCAGAAGCTGCATATTTTCCTCTCAGTCTGGGCTGTGCTCTTTCCTGAAACGCAACAGATTTGTCCATCAGCTCCTTATGGATCCAATTGGCAGCAATCAGTGCATATCATCCACCTTCACAGGGCTACTGAGTCTTCATGCCCCAATGACTATTAGATTCTGTAAAGGGCAAATCAGAATCTTTCTGCCAATTTAAAACAAAAACCAAAAACACCACCTCCTCAATGGGACTTGAAACTTGTTCTATCAATACTCACTAAGCCTCATTTTGAACAATTAGCTTCTTGCTCTGTCTCCCCTATCCATGAAAGTCACATTCCTGGTGGCCATCACCTCAGCCAGGAGCGTTGGTGAACTTGGAACTCTGATGGCAGATTTTCCTTATGCTATATTCCATAAGGACAATGTTTCCACCTTAAATTCACTTCCAAAGTAGTCTGAGTTTCACCAGAACCAGTTATCATTTACCTGCATTCTTCCCAAAACCTCACGCATTCTCAGAAGAAAGGAGACTCCATTTCCTCACTGTTTGGCTAGCTTTAGCCTTTTACCTGCATAGAACAAAACCAATTAGAAAGTCTCCTGGACTTCGTCACCATGATGGAAACAGTCAGGGGTCAGGTGGTATCTTATCAGAGAATCTCAAAATGGACCTCGGGCTGTAATTTGCTCGATTAGTTATCTAATCTTCCACCTCCTCTTGGGGTAAGAGCTCGTTCTACAAGAGTACAAGCGATGTCTATGGCATTGCTTCAAGAGGTATTTCTACTTGACATCTGCAAGGCAGCTACATGGAGTTCCATCCACACATTTGTGAGACACTGCCTTGATACAAGCAGTCTTTTATTCAGCTCTGCTGTCTACACCCTTGCATCCTCCTACTATTTGAGTATTGCTTGTCACTGTAGAATACACATAGGACCAGCACTGGAAGGAGAGAAAGTTGTTTACCTTATAGTAGCTGGAGGTTCTTTGAGATGTATGGTCCCTATCTGTATTCCACTACCTACCCTACTTCCCCTCTGCTTCAGATCTTCTCTGATTCATGGTAGAGAAGGAACTGGAGAGGCAGCGAGTCCATGCTGCCCTTTTATCTCCTCTGTCAGAAGCATGAGGTGAGCCCATGCACACATGCGGACCAACAGACACTGCTTTCAAAATGCTCCAACTTGGGGCACATGGAGCATATTTGCACCCACAGTGGAATACAGATAGGGACCACACATCTCAAAGAACCTCCATTTCTGTAGTACCTTATAGTAGGGCTGTTGATTTAATTGCAGTTAACTCACGCGATTAACTTAAAAAAATTAATCGTGATTAAAAAAATTAATCGCAGCTTTAATTGCACTGTTAAACAAATATTTATATTTAATAGACAGAAGAGACAAGAAGGAAAGACTACATGAAATAAGAAAAAAGTTTATTCAAAGTATATACTGAACAGTATAAGAAAGTTGCCTACCTTATAGTACTTTAGGTACTATACTGTAAGGTAGGGCTGTCAAGCGATTAAAAAAATTAATTGCGATTAATCGCACGATTAAACAATAATAAAATACTATTTATTTAAATGTTTTTGGATATTTTCTACATTTTCAAATATATTGATTTCAATCACAACATAGAATAGAAAGTGTACAGTGCTCACTTTATATTATGATTTTTATTACAAATATTTGCACTGTAAAAATGATAAAAGCAATAGTATTTTTCAGTTCACTTCATACAAGTTCTGTAGTGCATTTTCTTTATCATGAAAGTGCAACTTACAAATATATATTTTTGTTACATAACTGCACTCAAAAACAAAACAATATAAAGCTTTAGAGCCTATAAGTCCACTCAGTCCTACTTCTTGTTCAGTCAATCACTAAGACAAACAGGTATGTTTATATTTATGGAAGATAATGCTGCCTGCTTCTTATTTACAGTGTCACCTGAAAGTGAGAACAGGCATTCACATGGCAATTTTGTAGCTGGCGTTGCAAGGTATTTACATGCCAGATATGCAAAACATTTGTATGCCCCTTCATACTTCGGCCACCATTCCAGAGGACATGCTTCTATGCTGATGACACTTGTTCAAAAAGTAGTGTATTAATTAAATTTGTGACTGAACTTCTTGGGGGAGAATTGTATGTCTCCTGCTCTGTTTTACCCACATTCTGCCATATATTTCATGTTATAGCAATCTCAGATGATGACCCAGCACATATTTTTCGTTTTAAGAACACTTTCACAGCAGATTTGACAAAACACAAAGAAGGTACCAATGTGAGATTTCTAAAGATAGCTGCAGCACTTGACCCAAGGTTTAAGAATCTGAAGTGCCTTCCAAAATCTGAGCGGGACAAGGTATGGAGCATGCTTTCAGAAGTCTTAAAAGAACAACTCTCCAATGCAGAAATTACAGAAAAAAGAAAATCAACCATCTGCTGGTGCAGGAGTGGGCAAACTTTTTGGCCCAAGGGCCATATCGGGGTGGGGAAATTACATGCAGGGCCATGAATGTAGGGCTGGGACAGGGAGTGCGGGGTGTGGGAGGGGGTGCGGTGTGCAGGAAGGGGGCTCAGGGCAAGGGGTTGGGGAACAGGAGGGGTGCGGATCGTACGAGGGGGCTCAGGGAAGGGGGGTTGGGGTGCAGGAAGGGATGCACAGTGCAGGAGGGGGCTCAGGGCAGTGGTGCAGGGAGGGGTGTGGAGTGCGGGAGGGGGCTCAGGACAGTGGTGCAGGGAGGGGTGCGAAGTGCAGGAGGGGGCTCAGGGCAGGGGGTTGGGGCGTAGGAGGGGTGCAGGGTGCGGCGGGGGCTCAGGCGGGGTGCGGCAGGGGGCTCGCGGCAGGGGGTTGGGGCGCAGGAGGGGTGTGGGCTCTAGACTGGCGCCACTTACCTGGGGTGGCTACAGGGTGGCAGTGGCACACACTGGGGACAAGGCAGGCTCCCTCCCAGCCCCATGCCGCTCTGGGAAGCGGCCGGCACCACATCCCTGCAGCCCCAGGGGAGCAGAGAGCTCCGTGCTGCCCTTGCCTGTGGGTACCTCCCCTGAAGTTTCTATTGGCCCCATTCTTGGCCAATGGGAGTTTCGGTGGAGGTACCCACAGTCAAGGACAGCATGCGGAGTCCTCTGCCTCTCCTCCCCAGGGGCCGCAGGGACGTGGTGCCAGCCACTTCCCAAGCAGCGTGGGGCCTGCAGCGTGGCAATCCCGCAGGCCAGATGCAAAGCCCTGAGGGGCCAAATCTGGCCCACGGCCCATAGTTTGCCTACCCCTGTGCTGGTGGCATCTGACTCAGATGATGAAAATGAACATGTATCAGTCCATGTTGCTTTGGATTGTTATCGAGCAGAATCTGTCATCAGCATGGACACGTTCTCTGGGATGGTGGTTGAAGCATGAAGGGACATATGAATCTTTAGCGCATCTGGCAAGTAAATATCTTGCGACGCCAGCTACGGCAGTGCCAATGAGTGCCTGTTCAGACTTTCACATGACATAAACAAGAAGCAGGCAGCATTATCTCCCACAAATATGAACACACTTTTTTGTCTGAGCAAGAAGTAGGACTGAGTGGACTTGTAGGCTCTACAGTGTTACATTTTTATTTTTGCATGCAGTTATTTTTGTACATAATGCTACATTTGTAAGTTCAACTTTCATGATCGAAGTTGCACTACAGTACTTGCAATGGGGGAATTGAAAAATACTATTTCCTTTATCATTTTTACAGTGCAAATATTTGTAATAAAAATAAAGTGAGCACTGTACACTTTGTATTCTGTTGTAATTGAAATCAATATATTTGAAAATGCAGAAAACATCCAAAAATATTTAAATAAACAGTATTTTATTATTGTTTAAACAGCGAGATTAATCATGATTGATTTTTTTAATCGCTTGACAGCCCAAACTTACAGTATAGTACCTATAGTACTATAAGGTAAGCAACTTCCTTATACTGCTGAGTGCATACTTTGAATAAACTTTTTTCTTATTTCATGTAGTCTTTCCTTCTTGTCTCTTCTGTCTATCAAAAATATTTTTTTTTGTGGTGCCAGTAGCTTCCATTCCTTTTCTTGCCTCTTTTTACCTCTCACACACTATTTACTGTTACATTTTAACTTTATGTGTGTTTTCTTTCCTAGGTGGCATATCTAATTCAACAAAATGTAATTCCTCCCTTTTGCAACTTGTTAACAGTAAAAGATGCTCAAGTTGTACAAGTAGTGCTGGATGGACTAAGTAATATATTAAAAATGGCTGAAGATGAAGCGGAGACCATAGCCAATCTTATAGAAGAGTGTGGAGGTATGATTTTTGAATAACTAGTTGGTGTTACTGTTGTTATTATAACTAATGGTTTGAACATTAACCACAAATATACTCATGGACTTTGCCGTTTATTGCATCTTTGTCTTATTTTTTGTTTAACTGTTTGTATCAAATCTCAGTATAAGGTTCACTTAGTGATTTGAGATATTTTAACAAACTTTTCTATTTGAAGAAACCTTAAATTGAATATATGTAGTGTATATGACCTAACTAGAAAAATATATTTCACAAATTAGTACATGGAGGGTACCTTTACCTCATAGGCTGTAAACTGAATCAGACTTGGTCAAATTATGCCCAGGTAAATTTTAAAACAAAATATTCAGTGGTAATTTTGTTAATGGCTTTCAGGCATGTTTTTATTTTTTTAAATTGTTAAACACTTAAACAGCTACCATCCAGTTGGAGCTCTCTTTGAGAAAAATAAACCATTTTAGTATTAAATGTTTAATTTAGTTACCACTACAAGTTCTGTGGAAAACTCCTACGTTGCAGGTAACTTCACTGAGATCAGAGAGTGGTGCTCCTTAAAATAAGAAATGCAAAGTCCATGGATGTATAGTATGAATAGATGAAGTTCAGGAGGGAACATTCTAAAGTGAGAGGTATTTGAGTAACTATATATTATGTTTAAAATAAACTCTTAGAACTTCTTGATATATTTAGCTGTGCCTCTATCTGCTGGATGGATAGATAGATAGATAGATAGATACATAGTAGATATATTCTACACAGCAGTAGTACAATCTAATTGTCTAGGTAATCACCATAGTATCTGAGCACCTCAAACTTTAATCAGTTTTTATTTTCCCCAAATCTCTGGGAAACTCTTACAGTTAGAGAACTGAGGCACAGAGTGACTTGCCAAAAGTCACACAGGAAGTCTGTGGCAGAGTTGGTGATTAAACCAGATTCTCAGTTTCAATCGAGTGATTTAATTATGAATCTTTTGTAAGGCAGCATAAAACTCTCTGCTACTTATATCTTAATGTACTACTTGTTTGATAAGTATGATTAGTAGGACACATCTCAGGCTTTTTCTTTATATCTGACATAATTCTGCCATTAAGGACTTGTCTACACATGTTAAAGCGGATTAAACTAAACCGGAACAAATGTATTCCGGAGTAAGTATACACACATGCAGCTAATCAGGAACAATTCCATGGGGAGACAAGCATATATAATATATATATATATTTTGAATACTATGGAGATATGGTAGCCACAAGAGGGAGAAACTGCCTTTTGCCACTCAGTAGATAAAATGGCAAAAAATTTTTGCTAAGGCAGAGTTAAGCTGCCCAGTGGGAGTTCATGTCCTTGCAGAACATTTAGTTCAGCAAACTTCAGGAAACCAGTAAATATGGAGTTATGATACATGTTCATGTAACCTTGACTCTGGTCCCCTAGAGCTGGGAATAGCCACTGGGATTTATCTGCATACTCTCTGCAGCTGCATTCAGTTTGTGAGTTGTAGCTGTGTTGACTGACTGGTTTAACTGTGGAGGCAATAGGTGGGACAGGTTGGAAAGGGTGTGTTTGAGCTGACGAGTTAGATTAGTTTGAGAGCCTCACAGAGCTGTGATTGTCATATGAGGAGATCAGAGTTTGCACTCACCTTGTGTATGAGTAACGGAAAGGGCAGAATGTGAAACCTGAGGAGCTAGCTATATCATTTTATTTCAAAATTGTGATAGGTTGTCTTCGGGTACATCTACCCTGGAATAAAAGACTTGAGGCATGGTTGCAGCTGGCCCAGGTCAGCTGACTCAGGCTTGAGCTGCAGGGCTAAAAATTGCAGTGTAGATGTTTGGGCTCAGGGACCCTCCCCACTTGAGTCCAAGGGCTCAGGCTCCAGGCTAAGCCCAAACAACTACACAGAAATTTTACAGCCCTGCACCAGCGACTTAGGCCAGCCATGGGTGATCAATTACTTTGTAGATGTACCATTTAGTAGCAAGGTGCTAGGGGGTGGGGAGAATCTTGACACAGGGATTATCAGCAGTCAGGTGGGTTATGAGAGCAGTCTGTGGGTTTACTGATGGGTAAGGACAAGTATAGATTTAGATGTATCCTGTGACTAAGTATAAAGTGGTTGTTAAATTTCACAAGACTCTGTCAGGAGTATAAGCTAAGTATTTTACTATAGGGCAGGGTAGTTCCTTTCCTATAGAGTGAAAAGGCAGGGTGCAAATGTGTTATGGGTGTTTTGGGGCATCACTTTAAGAGGGATAGTTAAGGTACACTCCCACATAACCTTAACTCTTTTTTTCGGGCTTTGTGACGTTTGGGCTCTTTGAGTAATTGCACATCATATCCATTGTAGGTGAGTTCTTTTTCCCCTCAGTAGTATCCATTGGGGTGGCTTGAGTGCCCTCTGCCGCATGCCGTTGTGTGCTGGTATAAAAGAGCAGAGCTTTCCCCATCCAGTTCCATCTATCACCAGTGATGATTGGTGCAAATGCAGACTTGGTTAATTCAAGTACTTCTCTCGTTCTTCTTTGTATATAGTTAGGTATAGTAAGTTTTTTTTTTTTTAGTCAATTGTTGATGATTGAACAGCTAGGTTTCCATTTTTGGTCTCTTTTGACCCTTTGTCCTCTTTCACTGCTGGTACGGGAATGATACCTTGCTCACCGAGGTTTAAGTCCTGCAAGACTTCTGCAAATCCTGTTCCAGTCAGCTACCTGCATCTGTCCTGCCTGAAAGCTTAGGAGAATCCCACATCAGTCACACATTTCATCTGTAAAAGTTTCAAACCCCACTCAAAAAGAGATAGGGAGGCATGGCTTAAGTTCTTGCTTATGGAAGCAGCACTTCAACCCCCATCAGAAAGGGTCACAGGAGTAAAGTGCCCCAAGTACTTCATCTTCAGTATGGAGCACCCCAACAGATGTCTGCAGTTCCTCAGTCCCATTCCCCTGTACCAAAAAAAAAACTTCAGACCTTTCTCAGGTTCCACCTCTTGCTCTTCTGCGTTGGCACTGAAGCATGACCGAGGCAGACGCTCCACAAAGGCGTTTGAGAGAGAGGCCATCCCTGGAAAGCTCGTCACCTCCCAAGGGGGTCTCACTGCCTCCGGACTCTGTGCCATGTTTAAGGCCATTCCTTGAAGGACAGTTGCAGACCCAACAGCCGGTGCCAGTCCCAATCACCCTGGCAGCACATGCAGTTGCAGAAGACTTGCTTAGCCTCTTAGTACTGGTATTGCCGACAGCAAAAGGCTCGCAGCCAGTGCCTGTGCCTGCAACTTATACCTCACCACATCTAGATCCTGTGATACCATTACTCAAACCTCTGTTGAAGCCTGTCTTGTTGAGAAGAGAGCCTCCTATGATTTTTGCAGTACTGCTATCACCGGGCTCAGACTGTCTCTCATCAGTCCCATCTGCATCGACCACTACTTTGCCTCAGGCATTTGACTCTTTGGACACAGAAGTGAAGTCCTCTCTATCTTGTCCAGGACACTACATCTCCTATCAGAGTTGTTGGGACCGTGGGCTATCCAACAACCCCAGCACTGGGTCCAGGCTTATATCAATGGCCATTCTGGCACTGTGGAGCCTTCCCCTCCAGCCAGGTCCTCCCCTCAACATTCTTGGACACAGTCATGAAGCGTGCACCAGACACACCAGAACAGAGAGCACCATCCCCTGGTACCAAGACTGGTTCCAGGCAGCCTCCCCACCACAACTTATGGACCAGCCACCATCTCGGATGAGAGAGGCTCATCCCATCTAGTCACCTCTTCCAAATAGGCATTTTGATGGGATATTCAAGGACAGTGTACTAGCTACCTTAGTTCTGTCTGTTCCCCATCTTTTATTTACCAATCC
Source organism: Caretta caretta (assembly GCF_965140235.1). Taxonomy (NCBI): domain Eukaryota; kingdom Metazoa; phylum Chordata; order Testudines; family Cheloniidae; genus Caretta; species Caretta caretta. The sequence goes on from NC_134214.1 coordinate 22,056,509, forward strand.
CTTACCTCGCTTCCTAAGTGCATGGGCCCGCATAATGTCAGATTGGTGGGTCTTAAGCGTGGTAGAACGGGGGTGTACCATCCAGTTTATTTCTACCCTTCCCCTGTCCCTCTTCAGGAATCACTCTCTCACGAGATTGCCCTTCAGCAGGAGGTCCAGTGTCTTCTTCAGGCAGGGTCCACAGAGGAAGTTCCATTGTCCCTCGGGACAAGACTTCTATTCCCTCCATTTCCTGATCCCCAAAGCAAAAGGGGGTTTCGGGCCTATTTTAGATCCAAGAGAGCAGCTTACCTTTCGGGGAAAGAGAACATGGTAGCAGATCAGCTGAGCAGATCCTTCTCCAATCAACTTAACCAGTCATTACATCCAGAGATAACTAAGTCCATCTTCCATCTGGGGGAAACTCCCCAAGTGGATCTGTTTGCGACAAGAACCAACAGAAAATGCTCTCAGCTCTGTTCCTGGAGAGGGCTCAGCCAAGGCTCACTGACAGATCCCTTTCTCCTATCCTGGAAGCATTTCCTTCCATGCACCTTCCCTTCAGTTCCTTTACTGCCCAGAATAGTATTCAAAATAAAACAAGACCGTGCTCACCTCATTCTTATAGCACTGCATGGCCTTGTCAACATTGATACTTGACAACTCCTCTAACTCTCCCATTAGATCTAGACTTAATCCCAGGGGACCATGGACATCTGCTCCTTCCCAAGCTCTCCATCTAGCAGTGTGGCTGCTTCATGGCTGGAGCCTTTTGGAAAAAGTCCAAAATGTGCTTCTGAATACCAGAAATCTCTTGACTAGAAATACTTAGCCAGGTAAGTGAAAGCTCTTCTCCATATGGTATTGTAGGAAAGATGTATCTCCAAAACGAGCACTCCCCACACCCGAGTGGCATAAGTTTTTGCCAACGTAAGTGGTAATGTAGACATGGCCTACTTTTTTTTGTCATTTAATTTCTGGGGGTGGGGTTACAGAAAGAAAACTTGTTAGCATAAGTCCTTGTGTTTTACATGCTAACTACAAGTGCCAAGTGGACTACTAATCCTTGGCTAGTCTGAGTTTCCCCATACGTTTCCCTCCCCTACTCCCATAGTCTCTCTAGGTTTAACACAGAGCTCTACACATCCATCTGCAGCATAGAACACACAGAGGTGTGAAGTGGCCCATTCATCTCAATGTGATGGTCTCATCTGAATGAGAACACCTGAAGGCAGGGTGGATTTGATTTAAATCAAATTGCTTTGAATCATTTAAATCACTAGTCAGGAAGACTCGATTTTAATCATGGATTTCTACATAAAAGTGCATTCTTGTTGGTTGTTATAACCTTAATACATATTCTTCACAACTCAGAGATAGATGTAGGTTTCAGTTTTAGAAGGTACACACTATACATTTTTAAAGTGATTTATTTTGAAAACTTTTCAGTGTAGTTTTACAGCTATATCAGAAGATGAATGCTTGGTTATTTCATTTACCAAAGGTAATTGAAGCAGATATTTATGAAGTCATTAGGAGGTGAACTATCTCCAATTCAACATGTTAATCATTAATATGTGGAGGATTTTTTTGCCTTGTTGTATTTGGATGAGAACATCACCAGACAGAGATTTTTAAATTATTTTATTTAACTAAAACAACATTATGTATTCTGGATTTTTTCTTCGACAGCAAACATATAATAATTTAACAAAATAAGGATATGAATTTTTGAATTTAGTTAAACGTTCAAGTTTTTTAAAATCAGGGGAGTTTTTTTGTTAAAATTGTTTTTAACTAAAATAGTTAAATGAAATATTAAAAAAAAAAATTTAAATCAACTATGTCAGCCAGGTCAACATGAGAAACTTAAGATATTGGCTTCTGCAGCTAACTTAGTCGTCTTCACCTACATTTTTCTGTTTTTTCATAATCTGGAAAAGAAAAACAACCTTTCCTGCTTTTTCAGGTCCCAAACGATTTCTCAGTGTGGAATGAATTAGTCCAAAGGAAGAAAATATATTCTTTCTACACTGGCAGAAGAAGCTACTGCTGTTAAAAGTGAGATTATCACTTCAATAGTCTCTGAATCCAAGTGCTTAAGTGACTTCCACCAGTTCACTGGTGTGTCTTTCTTTAAAACATCATCAGCAAACATATATTTCTTGAATGGTTCACCCTTAGCTCTGAAGTTTATTGTAGTTGGCATTATGGAGGGATGATTGCTGGATGAGCCAACTCCTCTTCTTCAACAATTAAGGTTTGACCCTGGTACCGAGTATTGGGAATATTTGCAAGAAAACGAGCTGGAGATAGTGCTGGTCCTGTTTGTTTTTTTTAATGCTTGTAATGTAACTCTGTCATTGCGTATTTCTCTTTTTAAGCTCTCACTCAGTTCCTTCCAAATTTCAGCAGCGTCAGCAATAAAACAGCTATTTTGCCTGCATTTTGTTCAAGGCTACAGAAATAGGCTTCAGGGTACTCAGCGTGTGTTCAACATTTCTCTTAAGCCCAATGATGAGAACTTTGGCTGTGACAATGCCATCTATTTTTTCACTATTTTGTTTCACAAACTGTCATCAGATTAGGCCAGTTCTTGATATAGTGCTCAAAACAGTCCACTACTGAGTTTCATCGCACATCTTGTGGGAGAGTTAGCTTGGTTTCTCCCACTTTTTTCAGAGCAGCTGCTGCAAAGCGGTTGTTACAGAAGTATTTTGCAATTTCAACAACATTAGCCTTTATTTCTGGAACACTGAAGTCTTTGGCTAGGAGGTGCATCAAATAAACACTGCAACTGTGTGTTGTTAGCTTTGGACTCTCTTCTGAATTTCTTCCTATCTTGGATACATTTACAGCATTGTCTGTGACCAAGCTGCGTACTACACATTTGAATTTTTTTTCAGTTTGTTATAGCTTTTACTGCTACTACTTGCGCTAAGTATTCTGCTCTGTGTGCATTTCCTGATGTATCAATTGTTTCTGTAAGGAAGACACTCCCTTCTGTTGTCACACAAACACATACAACAGGATCATTGTGGACATTGCTCCACCCATCAAGACTCAGGTTAACAATTTCACCCTTTAGACCTTTTGCACACTGCTCAATTTCTCTTTCATACATTTTATCCAGCAATTTGCCTGCGACATCTGCTCTGTTGTGTGGACTGTATCCTGGTCTTAATGACTGAACCATGTTCATGAAGTGTGGGTTCTCAATCATACGGAAAGGAGAGTTTGTTTCATAAACAAACCGGGCAATGTTTCATCAATTACCTCTTTTTGTAATGTGCTGGTTCTCATCACAATCTTATCTATGGTTGTTTCTGGATGATGGAGATTTTTTTTTGTTTTTGCTACAGGTGATATACTGTGGCTAGGTGACATACGTGACTGAAACACTATCATTGGCAGATAACTCTGAAACTATAGAAAAATGATGGTGATCTTGAAGGCGGATAGTCTTCAGAACCCTATATGTTGAGGATGGATTCTCCTAAACAAAATAAGTCAATGCAGTTATTTAATTATTATTACCATACTGCTCATTTAGTATTACTCATTGCATTCACTGACACTCAGCACTACTTTAAAGGTGAAAGTGTAAAAGGAAGATCTGCCCATTTCAGCTATTTATTTTTTATCACAACTGCATCTAAAATGGTAGTACCATAGAGTAACTACTATATTTTTTCCTCAAGCATGAGAATTCCAGAGTAGGTCAGAAGGAAGACAGTCAGTCCTTAAGAAAGAAGTATGAAATAAGAAAGTTTACCAACCTGAAAATCCTGAATGTTCAGATATTGGGCCAAAAGAAATCTGATGAGGTTCAATAAGGATAAGTGCAGGGTCCTGCACTTAGGACGGAAGAACCCAATGCACAGCTACAGACTAGGGACCGAATGGCTAGGCAGCAGTTCTGCGGAAAAGGACCTAGGGGTGACAGTGGATGAGAAGCTGGATATGAGTCAGCAGTGTGCCCTTGTTGCCAAGAAGGCCAATGGCATTTTGGGATGTATAAGTAGGGGCATAGCGAGCAGATCGAGGGACGTGATCGTTCCCCTCTATTCGACATTGGTGAGGCCTCATCTGGAGTACTGTGTCCAGTTTTGGGCCCCACACTTCAAGAAGGATGTGGATAAATTGGAGAGAGTCCAGCGAAGGGCAACAAAAATGATTAGGGGTCTGGAACACATGAGTTATGAGGAGAGGCTGAGGGAGCTGGGATTGTTTAGCCTGCAGAAGAGAAGAATGAGGGGGGATTTGATAGCTGCTTACAACTACCTGAAAGGGGGTTCCAAAGAGGATGGCTCTGGACTGTTCTCAATGGTAGCAGATGACAGAACGAGGAGTAATGGTCTCAAGCTGCAGTGGGGGAGGTTTAGATTGGATATTCGGAAAAACTTTTTCACTAAGAGGGTGGTGAAACACTGGAATGCGTTACCTAGGGAGGTGGTAGAATCTCCTTCCTTAGAGGTTTTTAAGGTCAGGCTTGACAAAGCCCTGGCTGGGATGATTTAACTGGGAATTGGTCCTGCTTCGAGCAGGGGGTTGGACTTGATGACCTTCTGGGGTCCCTTCCAACCCTTATATTCTATGATTCTATGATTCTATATGTTCCTTTCATCATCTTCAACGAAGCTTCCTCCTGAGAAGGAACACTTCCTTATAATGTTTCACTCAGGCAACCAGGCCTTGCATTTCTTTGTTGCCCTGTTTGCATTTTGCACACATGCCTGTCTTACCCACAGGTAGAGGAACTTCATTAAAATATTCCCAAACTGGATCTCTTTTACGGCCTGCTGCCATTATAGGTTTTCTCTTCTAGTGAGAGAATGGTATGGTAGATCTCAAATCAATGAAGGCTACACTCAGAAAGACCTCAAGACTTCTGGAATACGCTGCTCAAACAGTTCCACTTTTATTTCTACTGCCTGTCCCTCCCTTCTCACATTTATCTCCAGACGACTTCTCCTTGTCGAGATCTATTCCACCCCCAACAATCTTCCATTCATTGAACTTTCTGTAACTTTTCACTTTTACAGAGAGATAAGGGATTGACTCTGTGTACACAAATTTGCAGAGGAACAATAGAGTTGAGGTGTGTTATTTCTCACCTCTATTTTATTTATTTATTTATTTATTTTAAAAAATGTTTGCTGTTATCTTTGGAGACACAAGTCCACTGTTTGAGAACTGCAAAACTAATCATCTCTGATCATATCTTCTAGACTGAGTCCCATTGAGTATATAGAAAGATTAACCTAAATAATCTATACAGAAGCCCCTGGAACACCGTAAGATTGGGTCCCTAATCCATGAACTGTTGGAACTCATTTACAAAACTTTTCTTAAACATTACATGAATATATTGTCTCCTACTATAGAATTAGAATTTATAATCCTTATTCCATTATGAGATCTGAGCTATAATGTATCTTAATTAAAACTATCTTTAGATAGGTTTTTTCCTCAAAAAGCATTTTGTCAAAAAAATTCATTATTTTTTTTTAAATCATTGATTTGTTTATCCACCTTGCTGAAGGAGATGAATATAGTCTGCAAAATGAGAAGTGTGAACTGCTCCATTCATGTCAGCGGGTGTTCTCATCTCCCCTTCACTGTCCGGGAGAGTTTTTGATATGGGTCAAGCATGCCCATTCTCGTCTCCTCACACGAGTGTCAGTAGTGTGTTCTTGGTACATGCTTCAAACATACCTGTTCTAAACTCCCCGTACAGAGGGCAGAGCTTCCCCAGATACTAGCTCAGGTGGGGTGGTGGTAGGGAGTGGGGCTTGACCCTCAAATAAGGCAAGCTCTGTTCCAGAACCCGGCTCACAGAAGGTGTGCGGTTAGACCCCCATAATTTGGCAAGTACCCCCCCTCCCCAAGATCCCAGCTCACATGGTGGAAGGGAGAGGGGCTCAGATCCCACCCCCGAAAGATAAGCTCCCTCCAGAAGCTGGGGCACATGGGGGGGTCAGACACCCATAGATGGGCAGGAATCCCCCAGATCCTGGTGCACATAAAGAGAGGCAGGGAGCAGTGCTCAGATACCTCCAGAGAGACCTGGGCGTTCATCCCAGCTCACCAGGTGGGTCAGGGAGACTGTCTCAGACCCCCTAGATGGGCAAGAGGCCCCAGATCCTGGCACACATGGTGGGATAAGGATCTGGGGGATCTGAGTCCCTCTCCCTATGCACGTGTACACTGAAGGGGTGAATGTGGGGTCCTGTCCCTATTCTCCCCCAGCTCCCTGCCACTTATCCTCATGGGTCCTTCACCTGATCCCCCAACTCCTCTAATGTCCTCTATCACCATTTATCCCTGGCCCCTTGATGCAGTCCCAAAACCCTGACTCTTCCACTCCCCATTGCACCATCCCCTAAAATGCCCTGCTCCTGCAGGCAACTGTTCACATGTCTAATTTTTTAATAAAAATACTTTGATTACATTCCTTCAAAATAAACAAAAATATGCCAGCCAACCTTTTCCCAATTTCTGCTCAAGGTGGGGTTTGAATTGAGGTTGGCTGAGTTGGTCAGATTTGAATAACTATTACTACGTATCCCCTTAAGCCATCTAGCTGGTCTAAAATGTTGAGGTCTAGCAGTCCTGTTAACTTATCTGGCTGCACATGCTCACTATAATTAAGACTACGTTTTAGTCACAGGCAATTTTAGTAAGTCACAGGCAGTAAACAAAAATTAACGGCCCGTGACCTGTCCATGACTTTTACTGTATACCCCTGACTAAAACTTGGGGGATAGGGGGGCCCTTGGGGGGTACCGCAGGTGCACAGGGGGGCGCCACAGATGCTCGGGGGGAGGGTTGGCGGGGCTGGGGCTGGGAACCGCTGCCAATGGGAGCTACAGGGGTGGTGCCTGCCGGCAGAGGCAGCACATGGAGCTAGGAGCTGTGGGAAGGGAGTTCCTGTAGCCCTTCCGGGGAGCCCGTCCTGGGAAAGCAGTGCCCTGCACTCCAGCCCTGAGTACCCCCACACCCAAACTCTTGCTGCTGGGGGTGTGAGACTGCCCCAGCAGCAGCTGGTGTGCCTGGCCCAAGGGCTGCCTGAACGGCTCAGGCAGCCTCTGGGCCTGGCACACCAGCCGCTGCAGAGGTCACAGAAAGTCATGGAATCTGTGACATACAAGGATCCTTAACTGTAGGATTAGGCACGTGAATAGGTCCTGAAGAAGAGCTCTGTGGAGCTCAGAAGCTTTTCTCGTGAACGGCAATTGGTCCAATAAAAGGTATTACCTCACCCACCATGACTCTCATACTTAACTTTGGAATTTGGTTTTGTTATGGATTTACTGACTTTAATCATGAATATTTCAAAGCACTAAAGAGTATGATTCAACTATCTGCTAAAAGTATTAAAAGAAACCTTAATTTTATCTTGATACCAGAGCACACAAAACCCTTTTGACTGTTTCCTGTGACTTCTATGTATTTATACCTTAAAGCCAATTGTCCTTTCAAGATTCCCAATAAAGCAGGGTGCATACTACAGAGCTGATTATCTTCCATGTAGATTAATTTCATGAAATGTAATTGGAAAATATTAAGTCCAGTTCATCCCAGTGACTCTCATTTTAAGATTTCCTTATTCGCACTGGTATTTGAGGTGCCTTTGTAGCTAAGATGAACAAAGTGAAGTTTGAGTACAATCTGTTGAACCCAAATCATTTTTGCAGACTTTTCCCATGATATTTTTAAATAATAAAAAAAGTACTTGATAATTCACAATATCACAGTATAGCACATAAGAACCATTAACTTAGAACTTGTATTATCATGATGTGTATGGAGCAGGTTGTGCTTGGCTGTCAAATATAATAGAGCAGAATCCCGTTTATCCAATCTAATTGGGACCAGGACCAGATCTGATCATCAAAAATCTGGAGAATGGGAAAGTGTGTTGCTGCAGCAGCATCTAGTGGCCACAAGAGAGATTGCCCACTTCTGGCCCTGGAGTCCTGATCAGTTAATGTGGAGAGCCTAACAGAGGGTCAGATAAATGAGATTCTAATTCTACTGTATTTTAATGCTTAATTTAATTCCATCTCTTAAAGGGCTGGAGAAAATTGAACAGCTACAAAATCATGAAAATGAAGACATCTACAAACTGGCTTATGAGATCATTGATCAGTTCTTCTCTTCAGATGATGTAAGTATCTAGTAGCAGTGTAATCTATTCTGCTTTCAATCATATTTAATCTTTTCTTACAAACATGGTTAGGGAAATAATTACAACAGTTCTTAAATCTGTGTGAGCGTTATAGCATTATTTGTGGTTGTCTCTGAGTAACATAGTGTCAGGTTGTGCATTTTTATTATTTTGCTACCAAAGAACATCCTCCCAAAGCTGCAGTATTCTCTCACGTGATACAAATAAATGATTCATGCTCTAAAACAAAACATCTTACTAAAATTATAATCCTTTCTGTCTTTATCAATAAAATAGACTAAAAAGAAAGACATTAATATTGACATCAAGAAAAACAAAATTGGTAGCACCAAATTAGCAGGCTCTATAACTTCAAAAATCCCTGTTTAACTTTATTCAGCAGCCATTTAAAAAGTGAAATCACAGGCTAGAATTAGAGAGTAGGGTATATGAAATGTCTGATACTCACCTCATATAACAAAAACCAGTACATGAACACTGTTTAATCCAGATTCATTTGGACAGCCAAAGTAATACTAACTTACACACACACATACTAAAACAGCATTAGAACTTCAAAAATACCAAAGGCATTGCTGGGTAGTTCAGTCATCTTGAGAATAGTCTGGTGGTGGTCTCATTTTAGAAGTATTCAAATATGTGCCGCTGTCTGTGTGTCCACACTACCATTTTTAGTGTGCTAACTGAAGCAGAACTAGCACGTCTATCTATCCGGGCTGCCCTCTCAATTTTGATTCTTCTTTTCTTGTCCGAATAGTGTTGCTACACCCTCTCTGTCATTCAGTTTGTAATTCATATTTGAATTCATAAAGTGCTTCGGGGTGATTCAGGGTGAAAGGTATGTAAATATAGTATTGCTGATTGTGAGCCATATGGCGTCAGACTACTACAAGTAGGCTACATCAGCATCTATAGTTTAGCTTTATCTATTGTTTAAAAAACTCATCTAGTCTTATAAGCGTTAGAATCGTTCTGTGATGTAAAACTTGTTTCAACTAGTATTTGTCCTCTCTGTACCCATTCAAAGTACTTTTTTGTTTTTTTAATAGATTGATGAAGATCCTAGCCTTGTTCCAGAGGCAATACAAGGTGGAACATTTGGTTTCAATTCATCTGCCAATGTACCAGCAGAAGGGTTCCAGTTTTAGAGTGATATTTTGGTGGTTAGGTACAATGCAGCACTGAATAAAAAATGGTTTGACCCATCAATCTTGGCTCATGGGATCCGCTGCTGCATTAAATCGGGAAAGAAAATGTGAAGATTTCATTTGGAATCACAGAAAAGCCCAAATGAAGTCAAGATGGCGAGTGGGTGCGAGTGAGAATGAGTGGCAAAATGTAATGAAAAACTTCACTGAATGCTTATTTAGATTGTTCAAAGAAAAAGGGCTACAGGTCAAAGATCTTCAGTGCCTGAGAAGGAACAATGACTTACTAGAGCAATTGGGGGGGAAAATGCAGTACTATTATCATCAAGCTTTGTAAGCATAAAAGAGAATAGGATGCCCATATAAGTCCAAGGAGAATGAGCCCAGGCCTTGCTATGAAGCACCGTGTGAATGGACAACATTGAATGAATGTCTGGACTCAGCTGTGGAGCCAGGCTCATGTTTCAAACCTGGGGCTCTTCACTCATGAAGCAGACTCCTAGTCCTGGAGTGGCGTGTGTACGAGAGTATGGTTGTGATGCTGTATGTGAACGCATGCAAGCTTGATTCGCCTTCAGGGGGCTGATAATAAACCTAGTAAATTATCAAAATGAGTTCATAAGTGTTAACTTACACTGGACACACAAATAAAGACCGGTTTAGCAGCAGACTCTGGTTTACTCCTGCAGCCTGTTTTATTTTATTTTTTCCCTGTTTCTTTTAGTTATTTTTAATTTCTTTCCTGTATGGCTTATTATTAGTTGCTTGTAAAGTCAGAATTTTCAGGAAGGCTTCCCTGTGCATTTGCACCAGATGAATGTTTGATGTTATGAAAAGCTTTCCATATCATCAAAACAAATTTATGTAGATTTTTGCATGAAAAAACATACATTTCTCTCCAAATAGACTGTGTTGCAGTACATAAGTTGCCATAATAGTAGAAGACAGTAAAATGTGGTAATAAATTCATCATCCTTTTCATTTTCAAAGATAACATAATGATCTCTTTGCATGTGGTAATCTACAGCATAGCTCATTTTTAGATTTTGTTGAGTCCTGTAACCAAATGTTTCTTTTGTGGTAGAATACCGTGCTGTTCAATGTTACTTGTTTTCAAACTTTGTTTTCTATGAAAATGATATGGAAACTTCTAAAAATGAAATTTGGTGCATATGTACTGCTGAATAAAGACCGAAGAAGAGGTGTGAATAGATGTACAAATCCAATTCCTGGTTTGAATACCTTTAATAATATGCCTAATCTGTCCAATTGTTTTAGACTCTTTTTATCTTAGATGTAGGCAGCCATGAACAATCTATTTTGAGCCACTTTAGAGAGAAAACTTTGTATTTTTAAAACTTGCATAAAAAACATGCAAGTGTTTTTATAATTGGAGTAATGCCTCAGTTTTGAGGTTCTGCACACTAAATTAAAGGTGACATTACAAATTTATACAAAAAGGAGAACTCTTTATAAGGTGGCTCATTGTAGGAAATGCTGTGCCTTCCCCTTTGAGCACAAGTGTTGCATGAACAACAGTTTGCTATAATAAAACATACCGGATTAGTCACCATTAGCATCTATATCTACCTTGTGTTTTAAAATCAACTGGCAATTCTGAAACACTGTAGAATGGATAAAGATTATTTTGTGATCATAACTCTTTGTTGGACTAGAGTATTTTTACAGCATTCCTTGTCATCAGAAACATGGTTAAAGTTTAAAACTAGAAGCAGCAGAAAACTAGCTTGTGAAATTTATCTAAGTAGAGTGCAGGCTAGGCTGTCTTGGGGAAATAAACGTTAAACCTTTAAAACAGCATTGTATTATTTGGTGTGTGTCTTTTTGTATAAACTTGAATTGTAGTGAAGAAGTTAAAAAGCATTTGTGTACACAAGCAGGCAAAAAATAGTTTAACAAAATGTTCATATAAACTGTTACTTCCATACCCTTTTAACCCTTTAATGTGTTTCAGACATACCTCTCAACCTGCCAAAGGCCCAAATATGGGATGCAATATGAGAGACAGACCCAAAGAGAAGAATAGGAACTGTTATTCATGTAGGGAATTTAAGACTGTAAATAGCTTTTTGCAACTTCACTTCCCTGTTTCTTTATATCTAATAAAAATAATATGCAATAATAAGTGAGAAGACACAATTTGTATAGAACATAAATAGGTTCAGGACTAAAATGAGTGATGCTTGAAATGAGGGACATTTCAGAGGAAGTTATGGCTTCAGAACCGACATAAGAGAGTTGATTACTTTCATGCATTATGTAAATCATACAGTACACTGGACCCTCACTAGAACGCAGGGTTTAGGATCGATGTGTGGTACCACATTAATGCGGGGACCGCGTTAAAATGAATTGCAATTAAACTAATTACATTTGGGATCCATGACCGCAACTGCATGTTATGTGAATTTGCGCTATATAGATGCACGTTCTAGCGAGGATCCGGTGTATATTAACTATGTAATTCCATCAGATGTTTTGCTAATATTGAGCAGAATTGCATCTTAAGTAATTATGTTCCACCTATATTCTTACTTTCAATTGCATACCTAAATCTTCCCCAAAAAACACAGTTCACTTGTGAGTTTTCATACAGTCCTTTTCACAAGTAGCTCTAAAATGCTTTACAAAGTAAGGGAAGGCTAGTGTCCTTATAGTTTTACAGATGGAGAAACTGAGGTATAGAATGACTTGCCTAATCTCACACCATGTTGGTAGCAGAACTGCAAGTAGAACCCAGGTTTCCTGACTTGAAGACGAGTACCCTATTCGTTGGACAGTGTGCCTCCCTGGTTTAGTGTTGCAGGTTCAGCATGGTTGCCATATCTTTCCCTTTTGAGGCATCTTCATTGACTGCCTCTTTTCTGTATCATTACATTGGGATTTTTCAAAATCACCTAAATGAGTTCAGATCTTAATAGTGGGACTTGGATGCCTAATTTACTTAAGCACTCTTGAAATCCCACCCTCAGACTTGAAAACATTTTGCTTTTTGTGAAAAACTATACAAATGAACATTTTTCATAAATCTTTAATCTGTAACTTATGACTCAGTGATACAGGAGGACTTTTGGAATTAAAATGTGAAGTTTGTATTTCAAATCAAGTTTACAGAAACTACTATTAAATCTTTGCATTTTTAATATAGTTTGTTAGAAAACTTTTGTATTCCTAATTGTTTAGCTTATACAGTGTAGCAATTTTGGTAAAGAAAGCAAAAACTAAATTATACAGAAGGATTGCTGAATTACAGAGGACTACATTTTCAGAAGTGAGTATTTATATTTGTGCCTGACTTTCTGAAGAAATTACTGACTTTTCATAGCAGTTAATATTTTTGTAGGTCTTGCATGCAGTATTTTTTATTATAAAACTTAAATCTAAAAAGGTCAACTTATTAGAATGTTAATGTGGTTTAATAGATTTAGTCAACTTATAAAAATCAATTGTGTATTAATTGCTCTTGCAAGTTTTTTTTTTTTTCCTAACAGGTTTAAATTTGTAGCACTTACTGTACTTTCTAGACTGCTGAGAACATCAGCCATGAACCGATTTTAAGTAGTTACGGTCCAGGAAAATGTACTTTTAAGTGACAATATTCACGTTTGTGCCCCTGGAGCAAAATATGTTCTAACTAGTACATTAGAGAATAATGGCCATGGTATTATAAAATTGAATGCCTAAAATTAGACTCCTTAGACCACCTAAATAAATGGCTAATAGATCTGACTTCCAAAAGTGCTGAGCATCACTTACGTTAATCAGAGCTACTGGGACCTCAGCAATTTTTAAAATCAGGCCACTTATTTAGGTGTCCAGATACTAATTTAGGATTTTGCCCCATGTCTTTGTACTTGTGTTCTTTTTTTCAATGTTAACTTCACATTAGAAGAGGGTTTCTTGTACGTTCATTTCTCTTCCAGTGTGATATAGAATTACATACTGTATCCTACTATGAAGTGTTTTTTACCCCAGTTATCTTCTATGCTAGAGAAGGTTAGGGAGAAGCAGATAAATATCTGGTGAAATGTTGACTCTTAGCAGTGATTAGGGTATTCAAACAGTGTGGTAAGGCACTACAGTCTTTTGAACAAAATACACTTAATTACTAAGTATAGCTGGATTGCACCTAATTTATTGAATATACTTGTTTTAGCTGAAGCCTTAATAGCCTGTGACTTGAGATGGAGCCATTGTGTGTGCTGTTCTCAGCTTCCTGCCTTTTTAACGGTGATTTATTCTTTATTTAGTTTTGTTTTATTTTTAGTTTCAGCACAGTTGTGGTTGGTGGGGGAGTTACCCACCCTTTTTGCTTTAGGATTCCTATTTTTAGTTCATTAGACCTCCAGGTTATGCCAAAGACCCTGGGGTTTAAGCCCTGCCATATTTACCAGAGGTCTTTTTCTTAAAATGCTGTCAAAATGAAAGGATTGTATGGCATCTAAAGGCAGGTCTCAAAAAGACAGAGAAGCTGGATTGAAGTTCCTTCTAGTAGAACTCTCACTAGCCCCAGTGGCGTCCGCTTCCCACCCTGTCATACATCGTCCCCTAGGCTGCTCCAGTGACTCTTGCAGTTCGAGCAGTACATTCAGAAGCTAAGTCATCCAAGAAGAAGCTTCTTTCCCCAACTGTGGAAAAGACAAAGAGGGGTAAGTTATTCCATAAATCCCACACTGAGATGTCTGTCTCTCTCCAGGAGTACAGCTGAGGCTCTGACTCTGGTACTAAGCTACTGGTTTTGCACAGCTTAAAGGTCTGAAAGGTCTCGTAACACAGGGAGCCGTCAGCCTCAGAACCAACTGATGCCTTGTGGTGCCAGCATGTGCACAGGCCACCTATTCGTGGTCTGGTACCATCACCGTCCCAGCACCAGAGCTGTAACGTCAAAGAAGTTCCTCTCCAAAGCCTCTCTGGTATCACCTCAGCACCAACCCCTTCTCCAGGCTCTGGTGCTGACTCAGACTTTTTGATACTATAGTCCTCTAGCACCCTCCAGATTTCTTTCCCCAGAGGAACTTTTCATACTGGAGGTACTGGAGTCTCCCCTGCTATGGGCCCCTATGAAAGCCCCTTCCCTGATACCATTCAGACACCTGCAACTGCAGTCCCCCAGACTGAACCCCACTCAGGCCTTCAGTACCGGAACATATGTCTGATGCTCCCCCCTTTCAGCCCAGGGGATACTTCTTCAGACTCTGAAGTCTTGCTACAGGATGCTCTTGGCACGATACCATCACACCCTCGTGAACCACTATGCGGAAGATGATCTTCTGGGCCACACCAGATGCCCTAGATCCAGGAGTTGAGTACCCATGGCGATCCTCCCCCTATCTACTGAAATTCCTGGGGTTATGTTGGTGAACAATTTTATAGGCTCCCAGCCAGAAAGAGTCCCCAGTACTTGCTGGTACTACAGCACTCACAGGCACCAACTGACCAATCTTTGGTACATGATCGTCCCCTTGTATGCCTCTTTGACAAGAAGAGGCAGTCAAGAACAGCAGGACCCATGGATTAGAGGGAGCTTACCCCCATCTGTGAAGTCCTCTTCATCTTGAGGCAGTCATGCTTCCACCACCCTCTTACGCTGATGACTTTCAGGCCTTCCAAGACTGCAAGAATGCCTGGCAGAATCTGTCCAGATTCTATTAGAAGAGATCCAGGAGTCTCAACACTCCTTTGTGGACATTTTAAATATCATCCCTCAGGGGAAAATCACCCTTCCAATCAATGAACCTCTGCTTATCGCCTGCTTGCACAGTTTGCAAACACCGGCCACTATCCAGCCCACCTATATTATATTTTGTCTATGGGAATAAACCATTTGTTTTCCCACCTCATTCCCAATTCCCTGATGGTGGTTGCAGCTAATGAAAAAAACACTCCAGATCCTCTCCTATGGTAACAAGTCCAACATTTAGACTGTGGGTGCTCTCTGATTTCAGATAGCAAATTAGCAAGCACTGTTTGCAAAATATGATTTTAACACTTGTTCGAGTTCACACATTTTATTGAACATCTGCCACAGGACCAGAGGGAACAATTTTAGGCTCTCATTTTGAAGGGTCAATTGATATCAAAACCCTCCCTCCAGGCTGCCCTGGAAATGGTTTATAGATCCTTAGCTATGGCAGTGGTTATGAGGAGAGCATCCTGGCTCTAGTTTTCCGGTCACCTGACGGGAGTGCAGAATACAGTTGAAAACTTTCCGTTTGAAGGGCCCAAGCTCTTTAATGCTGAGAGAGACTGCTGAGGGACTCAAAGGCGACCATACGGTCTCTAGGAATTTATGTTCCTGCAACAGACTGTTTAGTAGGTCCAAAACATCACTGCACTCTAGACCATTTCAGTACCATATGCCAAAGACTTTTCCTGGACCGTTTGGCTTTCAGAGGAGACGATCTAGACAGCCAAAAAAAGGGGGGAATACCCCTTTCTACATCATCTGCACCTCCCTCTAATAATCAGTTTTGACATCTCGGTTGATACCTTGCATCTTCAGGCTTCCTACTTTCCTGGATCCTGTGCTGCATGATTCCATCCACCCTTACTTTGGAGACAGATTACCGCACTTCCTCTCGGCCTGGGAACATTGCCTCAGATAAATGGATCTTTGAGTTGATCAATATGGGATATTCCATACACTTCCACACTATTCCCCCTTCCTCATCCATCTTCAGGCATCTCTCTCATGAACAGCTCTTAACACAAGAAGACCACACTCTCCTACTCTTGGGGATGATCAAAGCGGTTCTCCCACAATTCTTTAGAAGAGGATTCAATTCCAACTATTTCCTAGTTCCCAAGAAGGGCAGAGGATGAAGGCCAATCCTCAACCTCAGAAATCTGAAGAGCTATATACTTTCCCAGCACTTCAGGATGTTGATGCTAGCTACTATAATCCCATCAGGAGACTGGTTCGTTGGCCTCAGCTTCCAGGTGCCTACTTTCATATAGCTAGCTACCCATCCCATAAAGGTTTCCTATGTTTCATAATTGGCTTAGAACACTATCAGTTCCCAGTCCTTCCCTTCAACAACTCTCTCAGCTGTGGAGGTGCATTTAAATCAGTGTGGCATAGCAATATTCCCATAACTGGATGATTGGCTCCTCAGGGATCGATCAGCTCTCGAGGTCCAGTTGACAACCTCCAAGGCTCTAGCCCTATTTCAGTCCCTGGGCCTTCGCATCAATCGGAGGAAGTCTACATTCACCCCAGTCCAAAGAATAGATTTAGTCATAGTCACTCTAGACTCCATAACTGCCATTGTATCTCCCCAAAGAAAGATTCTCTACTCTGTCCAGTCTAATCTCAATGATACAACAAAGCCCACAAACAACTCTAAGGATGTACCTAAGACTCTCGAGGCCCATGTTGGCCTCCACATTTGTCATACTTCATGCACGGTTGCATCTCAGGTGCCTTCAGGCATGGCTAAAGACTGTGTATACCCCAAACAGTCTTTCCAAATGCATCACACTACCTCAGAAAGTTCTGGACTTCCTCAGGTGGTGGAAGGACCTACTGAAAATCTGTGTGGGGACCTTAACCTCACAGATCCTCACAACAGATTCTTCTTTTTTCAGATGGGGGAACTCACCACCCAGAGGCCACAGTCCACATGAAGTGGTCTGCACAAAAGATCCTGCTCCACGTCAACATCCTAGAGCTGAGAGCAGTTCAATATGCTTGTCAACACTTCCTTTACACAGTACGGGGCCACTCCATCAGGTTAATGCTGGTCAACCAGGCAGCGATTAATTATATCGACTGTCAGGGCACAGCAAAATCCCCTCCTTATGTGAAGAGTTGCTAAAATTTTAGAACTAGTACATTCTCAATATTTTACTCAAACTGCATAGGAAAGAGCGAAGGTTATTCTCATAGCACTATTCTGGCTGAGACATGGTTCCTAAATGTCTTTCAAGCATGGAGCTATCCTGTTCAGTTAAGGTCCAGACTGTTTTATCTAGCAGGAAACCTTGTATTCACAAAACTTATCTTCAAAAGTGTAAACACTTCCATTCTTGGTGTTCTCTTCACTCTTTTCAAGCATCAGAAGTTGTGTTCTCCATCTGTTGGATTTAAAGTAGGGCTGTCAAGCGATTAATAGCGCTGTTAAACAACAATAGAATACCATATATTTTTAAAATATTTTTGGATGTTTACTACACTTTAAAATATATTAATTTTGATTACACCACCAAATACAAAGTGTACAGTGCTCACTTTGTATTTATTTTTATTACAAATATTTGCACTGTAAAAAAACAATTATTTTTCAGTTCACCTTATACAAGTACTGTGGTGCAATCTCTATTGTGAAAGTGTAACTTACAAATGTAGAATTATGTACAAAAAAACTGCATTCAAAAATAAAACAATGTAAAACTTTAGAGCTTACAAGTCCACTCAGTCCTGCTTCTTGGTCAGCCAATCACAAGGTTGGTTATAATTTGCAGGAGATAATGCTGCCCGCATCTTGTTTACAATGTTGTCTGAGAACAGGTGTTCACATGGCACTGTTGTAGCTGGCGTTGCAAGATATTTACATGCCAGATGCGCTAAAGATTTAAATGTCCCTTCATGCTTCAACCACTGTTCTACAGAACATGCTTCCATGCTGCTGATGGGTTCTGCTTGATAACAGTCCAAAGCAGTGTGGACTGATGCATGTTCATTTTCATCACCTGAGTCAGATGCCACCAGCAGATGGATGATTTTCTTTTTTGGTGGTTTGGGTTCTGTAGCTTCTGCATCAGTGTGCTGCTTTTTTAAGACTTCTAAAAGCATGCTCCACACCTCGTCCCTCTCAGATTTTGGACGGCACTTCAGATTCTTAAACCTTGGGTCGAGTGCTGTCGCTATTTTTAGAAAACTCACTTTGTTACCTTCTTTGCGTTTTGTCAAATCTGCTGTGAAAGTGTTCTTAAAACAAACATGTGCTCGGTCATCATCTGAGACTGCTATAACATGAAATCTATGCAGAATGCGGGTAAAACAGAGCAGGAGACATACAGTTCTCCCCCCAAGGAGTTCAGTCACAAATTTAATTGATGCATTATTTTTTTAATGAGCATCATAAGCATGGAAGCATGTCCTCTGGAATGGTGGCCGAAGCATGAAGGGGCATATGAATGTTTAGCATATCTGGCATGTAAATGCAATGCCGGCTACAAAAGTGCCATGCAAATGCCTGTTCTCACTTTCAGGTGACATTGTAAATAAGAAGCAGGCAGCAGTATCTCCCATCAATGTAAACAAGTTTGTTTGTCTTAGCAATTGGCAGAATAAGAAGTAGGACTGAGTGGACTTGTAGGCCCTAAAGTTTTACACTGTTTTAGTTTTGAGTGTCGTTATGTAACCAAAAAGAAATCTGCATTTGTAAGTTACATTTTCATTATAAAGAGATTGCACTTCAGTACTTTTATGAGGTGAATTGAAAAATACTTTCATTTTTACAGTGCATATATTTGTAATAAAAATAATAATATAAAGTGAGCACTGTGCACTTTTTATTCTGTGTTGTAATTGAAATCAATATTGAAAAATGTAGAAAAACAGCCTGACCTATTTCATAAATTTCAATTGGTATTCTATTAGAAGTGCGATTAATCGTGATTAATTTTTTTAATCAGGATTAATTTTTTTGAGTTAACTGCAATTAATTGACAGACCTAATTTAAAGATATAAGCTCCATCGGTAAACTCAAAGTATATTTGGACCCATTATAGCCTTCCATTCACATATCAAAGTCTTCTCCATTTTTGTCCACCTCACTAAAGTCAGATTCCTCAAGGGCTAACACAACTTGTTTCCCCCTGTACGGAACCTGGCCACCCACTGTGACCTTAATTTGGTTCTCAGTCCCTGAGGAAACCCCCTTTAATGTACAGCTGCCTGTTCTCTCCTCCACCGCTTCCTCAAGACTTCATTCTTTAAAGCCATCACTTAACTAGATGACTGGGAGAGCTTGGAGCTTTCATGGCAGATCTGCTATTTGCTGCCTTTTATAGGATACTGTAACAATTTGTCCCTATCTTCACTTCCTCCCTTAGAGGAAAATACAATCTTCGTTGCTTTTGAATAAGTTTTAGAACAACCCCAGTATTAAGAATTCTGACAGTTTAACAGTTTTCTCTGTAGAAGCAAGGTAGACATTTCACTATCCGTGATAAGTAAGCCCTATGGCAATCAAAAAAGAGCAAAAAAACTAGCTATCGTAGTCTGCATGTGTACTGCATTAGATAATTTAGGCTTTGATCCTGCAAACACTTATGCAGGAGTATAATTTTACTCACATGAGTTTACT
Source organism: Caretta caretta (assembly GCF_965140235.1). Taxonomy (NCBI): domain Eukaryota; kingdom Metazoa; phylum Chordata; order Testudines; family Cheloniidae; genus Caretta; species Caretta caretta. Next base: position 22,076,165 of record NC_134214.1, read on the forward strand.
TCAGGGGAATTACTCATATGAGCTAAGTAACAGATATGCAAAAGTACTTGCAGAATTGGTCTTTAATCACTCAAATTAGGATTATATTGTTTGGTGCTTGCAATTAGTGTGGTCCTCATATTTTCTGGACAGTGCTGATTGCAACAATGTGGGCCAGATTCATTAAAATGTTAGAATGTTCACCTTTTGAATAGTATATTGCGAGGCTGCCAGATAATTTCCTGATGAGCACAAGCAAAAGAAGGGAAATGCCAGTATTTGTGTAACCTAGCCAAACCTGAGGAGAATGTAGTGAAAGGCATCTCTCTAGTCCCAGGGCGTTCTCTCTACAGAATTTCAAAGGCAAACTGGATGTGTCGGAGCATATAAAAAAAAAAAGATGGCAAGAACCATTTGCAGTGGGAAGTGTTAGGTAACTTAAATATAGGAGTTTCTACCACCTCCCCCTATAATAGACATACTATAGTTATACAAGGAATTAAATGATATATACTAGAAAGAAAAACATCTTCTTTTCAGTACTTGACAATGGCAGAGTCTCCAAATTACCGGCAAGAATGCTGGTCACAAGACTGCGAACGATTATTTTTTTTTAAATCATACATCTGGATCAAATAGACTTTACATATTTTCTGCTACTAAATTTCCTTTAATAAAGTTTACAAACTGCTGCTGGTAGTCAATAAGGTTTGGCTATTGCCAAAGTAAGTCTCAGGAGACATACAAAAACTCTGAAAGAATTAACATCACTCCAACAACCACAGTAAAAATTTGCTGAAAATTCAACCTATGTAAAAGTAATTAAATTTCAAGTTTTCTCACACTCCCCTACTCGATTTCCTAGTTTCTGAATAAGCACAAGACAACATGTATTTTTTCCTCAAGCTATTAATGTTGCCATACATGTTCAATATGAAATCTTTCATTATACATGATCATTTTGTTAACTGTAATGAGTTCTTGGTTTTCATGTCTAAGTTTATAGAAAAGAGCATTGAATGGTTGTTAAATAGTTATATTAAAGAGCAGTCTGGGGCTAAAAATAAACAACTTATATAAACACGATTCAAAATGGCTCTGGTATGCTGGACAGAAGTGGAGCTTTCTGGTTTTTAATTAATTATGTTATATCCACATCACCAATGCCAGATCACAGCATGGGGCTGTTTTCCCCACATTTACGACAGTTTAGTAAAATGTTTCGTTCTGTGATCTCTGAACACCTATTAAGAATATATCAGCACATCAAAACTTGTCCGTTAATTCCACCAATTCATCCGCATGAATCCTCCTAATTATGGATGACACGATAATTTTGGCTAACAGATTAGCAACCCATTTACACCAATTTAGTAAGCCTCTCTGGTCTTTATACCAAGTGGTATCAGGATTCTTCAATCTCTTTGTTTGTCATCCTGTGCTGTGTTATGTCTTGTTTAAACTGCAAACTCCTTGGAGCAAAAATACATTTTACTTAGTCTATAAATTGCCATGAACATCTAAATTCAGGAGATATCAGGGAGTCTAAATTTAATTTGCACTCATGAGGAATTGCACTCAATATGGGTGCAAATAAATGCAGGAGCAGTTTTTAGAGACTGCTTTTGTATATTTGACTCTGTTCTCTCAGGATTATCCACATTAATAGTTATCATGGGTACTGACCTGTGGAAGCTGTACAGCCTTCCCAAGTTATACAGAAA